>NC_050487.2:3736875-4048281 GCF_012460135.2 Molothrus ater
TGAATTAGATCCTGATAAAAGACAAGATATTATGTGGGTCACGTCCAGCTGGGATAAATAGTAGTTTTGCATCAGTAGCAAATACAGAATGCATCAACCTGAGACCATGGGAAGCAGCATATTGAAAAGGGGACACCTAGCCAGGCCAGTGGTGGGGTCATGGGAGTCAGGATGCTGATAGAACTGTCCTGTATTTGGTCAGGTTTCTGGCTCTTGTTCTCAGTTGGTTCGGTACCTGATACAAATAAGGTCGTGCTCTGAGTTTGCATTGGTGGTTGGACCCTTCAATCAAAAGACCCCTGCACCTTGTTGTGGTGTGACACCCCCTGGGTCTTTTGATCTCATCACCGAGCTCTGTGGTTTTCCATGTTTGTTATTTTGTTATTGAAGCCTTTATTTTTTCAAGCAAGACCATCATTCCCGTCCCTTATTTCGCCAGTTCCCCCCAGCCAAGCCAAACAAGGGGTCACAGCAAGTGCAAGACGGGATAGGAAAGCAAGGAGCAGGACAAAGACTCGATTTGGGAACAGCATATACATGTTTGGTTTTTATTTAAGGACTCTTCTGTTCAAAGGACCTTACCTGAGCAGTAGTCATGCCTTCAGATGGACACACACCAATTCTTCTGAAAAGTGGTGAAGAAATTCCTGCTGCAGGTTGGAGAATACTGTAAACCCATACCCAGATAAGACTCAGCACATCAAGGAGAAGTAGGAGGTGGAATGTTGGGGTGTCATGCCAGACACCTCAAAGTGCTATCACTGCCTCCTCTTCATGTGGGCAGCAAGGGGGAAAGAATCTGATGAGATTACTGAAGCGATGCCTTAGCAGCTGCGTATGCACCTATTCTAAGCCACAGCTATGAGTGGATCCATAAAATATTGCCACTTCCAGAGTGAAAAAATTCCAGAGTAAAACTCACTACTTTTTTTCTTCCTGAAATGGGATTCAGCACACAAGGAACATAATTACACGGCCACAGGAAATCTTTTTTTCTGTCCATATCTCTCCAGGCTGCTCTCAACCACTATTTATTTCCCTCCCTGTCTCTGTGCTCTTCTGTATCCCTCTGCACCAATACTGTTTCTACACCTGCAGTTTGTGAGAGTGGACTGTAGGTCACATGAATTGCCTTGGCACATTCAGTTGCTCCATTTCTTCCTACTGCTTCTCTGCAAGCAGAATTTCCATCTTGCTCTCCTTGCAATAAATGAGAGCTCCCTCAATTCAAAATAAGTCAGGCACTGTTAAACTTTTTGGCAGATGCACAGATCTCACGGTCAAAATTCAGTATCATCTTGCCTTCAAAAGTATGCTAGTAATTAGGTGAGCCAAAATTTTATTTTATACAGAGCTGTGGGCTCAAATACATGCACAAGTTCCTTGACAGCAAGTCTGCTCAACACCTGAGCTTCATACTCTTGCCTACTTCAAGGCCTATTCTGTTACTGAATTTTAAAGGTTATGTCTTTTTAGCCAGGTTCTCAAACTTTCACATTAATTTTGTGCTATTTTCCCTTTTACATTTATCAACATGTGTTTTTATGGATCTTATGTTGCTGAATTGGTAAAAAACCTGAATATTTCTACAGGGAAGTAAAACTGTTCCAACACTGCAGAGTGCACCATAAAATCAGAGCTGTGTTTGAAGGCAACAACCTATAAGCACAGTCTTGTTGGTTCTTTCTTTGGGAAGAGCAACAAGCAACAATCTCCACGTGAATCCTACTATTTTATTATCTAAGGTAAACAGTCTGTGAAGTCTTAGAGCACCTTGTAACTCTTCCCAACACTAGAAAACAGAGCTGCAATAGAAGTGGGATTCATCAGATGCTGCTGCTGCTGCAGATTTACAGATATCTTTTCCTGAATACATATTTAGATCTTGAGGTGAAGATTTCATTTTTGCTTATTATACATTTTTATTAGGGCTACTGTTTGTGCTATAAAATATGCTCTGGTTTAGAATTATAGAATAATCTGCTTTGGAAGGTACCACCAAGGACTTTTAGTCCAGTCTCATGCTCAGGCCTAATACAGACCAAATGAGACCAAGCTGTGCAGGCACTTCTCTTGAAACCTCCACGTTTTGGGAAAAGGTGTTGGAAAAGATGAAAGTTCGACAAGAAAGTTTCACAGATACAGTATGCTTGGCAGAAAGCTCTCTGAATGTGGAACCTGAGAACAGAACAGAGATGGAAGCAAATTTTGATATAGAAAAACAATAGATGTCTAAATTAACAATTGCTGAGCCAGTCGTTACTGGACAACTAAGAAAGCAAAGGTTAAGTCAAGTTGGAAGGAGGTTTTATGACTAGAGCAAAGGATACAAACAAAAAGATGTTTTTACCAAGCAGAAATAGGTCTTAGGAAAAGCAGAAAGATACCATAGGCAAACAAGCATGCCAATGTGGCAAGTAGAAAACAGGTCTAAGAATTTTCCACTGCAAGAAAACCTGAAAAACAACATTAAGCTGAAACTGTAACATACTAACTCATGATTGGATAGTATTAACCATAATGTGGTAATGACAGCAGTTATGATAGGCTATAGGTAATGGTAAAGGTATTGACTGGTTGTTATGTATTAAGATGCTCAGCAAAGAAAAATGTGTAATGCAATGTAAGAAAAACTGAAGTGTCTTCAGGCCTATCTATAGCTGCAGCTGACAGCAGTAGGCGTGGCTCTGTCACGCAAGACTGCTGTAAATCTTCTGTAAATAAACAGCATTTTAAAGAGCTGCCTGGAGTCCCACATCTCTTGTCTCAGGCTCTTGCTATAAGGTGTTAAGATAATTGAGAGGACAGGTTGTCCTCAATGCAATGCACAGCTGTAATCAACTCTCAGGAGATCCTTATCGCCAGGAGTTTAATAAGATGTGATAAAAGAATGTAGCCTTCAAGTATGAGCACCAGTAAGAAAAAGTGGTATCAGATATCCTCTCAGTCAGAAGGCAGTTTGGAATACTGGATCATTTGATTCTCTAGAAGATAAGCTTTAAGTATTTCATCTTTTATGTGAAAACTTTTTCTGTACACAGAGTGGCAGTGTGGATGGCAAAATTAACTGATGACAGGATGTTAGAGGTGAAAGATTTCTGAGTACTCACTGACAGAGGCAATATTTTACCCTAAAATGGCACAGTTCTTAGAGTGCTAGGTCTGACATGAAATTCTCAGGATTTGCAGAGCTACAAAAATTTACCTCGAACATATGGAATGATGATGCAACTTTAAATGAAATCTGTATCTTTCTGCATTTCCCTCTAGGCTATTTTTGCATTTCCTTATTAGGCTTTTTTTGCATTTCCTTGTTATTTGATTTCTCCTGGGCTAGACTTGGGCCCTGACAGGAGACAAATCAGCCAAGAAAGCTGGCAATGGAAGTAAAGCAGTGCTAGGTATTGACATTTCAGGATGTGGTGTTCTAGATTCTCAGTTTAAAACTGTTACAGTTTTGCCCGGGTAGAGTTTCAATGGCCAGACTATTTGAAAGTCAAGGAGTCTTGCATCTAGACTGAGGGCCTAAGGATATAGCCTGTAAATAAGAATCCACTCCCTGAACTTCCTCAGTAAATCGCTGTTTTTAATTTCATGTGATTTCCTTCCGCTTGGATCCACTGAAAGTTTGGAAAGCTGTTCTTACAAGGTTTGTTAGTAGCAGAAGTGTACCTGGAAAACCTTTATCTAACTTTTGACAGTCTGCCTTTGCAAAACTATTCACCTTTTTAAAGAATTGTCTTCCAAGATAAAACAGCAACAATAAAAGCAAAGTGAGAGACCTTGCTCCACAGAAGATAAACAAAGGAGTTTTTCAAGAATCCCAGTGAGTTGGCTCCTAAATCTCTTTCTGCTATGATTTGTGCCCCTGAGTCCAAACTTCTGAAAATCTCTTATCTTCTATTACATCCATCATTTGTCATTTTTCTAACAGTGGACAAAAATAAAAGGGAGAATCTTGTTATGGGAAATGAGTGTGCAGCTGCTGAGGCAAATTAAAGTAAATGTGGATTCAGAGGATCCGAATTAAAGTAAATGTCGGATTTGGAGGCTGAAACCTTGTAACACATATTTCAATGTACTTTCCATTTCCTAATTTTTTTTTTTTTATAAATTAACTTTCCGGTCATTCTATCTTTATAGACATTTGCTGCCTCTTCTATTTGTAGAGTTTAGTGTTAAGTTATCCTTTCAACTAAAAATTATTAGATCAAATTATATTTTTTCCCCCATGATATTTTTGTTCAATCAGTTCCTGATTTTCAAGAAGAGAGCAAAAAGTTCTTGTCTGCCATAGCAGCTGATGCTATGCCCTACCTGATCACTTACACTGATGCTGTAGATAGCCAAGAGCATTGAATGGAGTGAAAAAGGCAAATGGAATTTTTATATTTTCCTGTGGGAACAAGGACATTTTATTTTTGTAGAGCCAGACGGTAACAGGAAAAAAGAGAGTGAAAAATTAACTCTGTCTTTCCTACCATCTTAGGAATTAGTATTAATGCCACTTCATGAGTAAAAGAATCTAATTTTCCTGAAAGTTATGACCAGGAGTTTAAACAAAAGGCTATCATCCTCACTCTGATGTTTCCTCATTGCTGTACTGCTGGTTACCCAGGGGAAATTTGGCATTCTGTTTGCAAGCTGGTATTGATTAATGCTGCATTGACACTAATGGAGTGAAAGCTGCTATTTAAGGAAAATAAAAATGTTTTTTAGTTTGGGAAAAGAATCTTATAATCTCTGGATACTTTGTGAAGATATCTTCCCCTCACTCTGTAATAAGTTGTCTCAACACAGTTCTCAATTCTGTGTCTTAAAGAGAGACTGCAATATGCATTTCTAGCTGACCTCTGCTGCACATTTCCTGTATTCAATACCCCAGGAAAGTCTCCTTGCAGCAGTCTCTCTCATTACTCGGAAACGAGCTCGTAGCAAAACTAAGCTGGGAAAGTAATGGCAAAAGTAGAAATTAGAAAAAATAAAGTTGGCCACAGCAATATTATTATTCATTTGGGCTGTGCAGGTTCTTCTCATCCAGTCAGGCACCATTCCAGTAATGAACTCCACATTTTTCTGTCTCTGAGTACCTCATCCTAGGATGCCTTAGACAATCCATTTTCCAACTCTGTTCTTGTTCTCATTACTATCTCCTTGGCCATTACTTCTTCATTTGTCATTTAAAAGAAGCTTTCAAAGAAGCAAGTAGTTTGGGATAATACCTTGGAAAGTACTCAGTGCATTTTTATTGGTACTGGAGCTCAATAAAAATACCCTCCCACCCAGTCACAATGTGAGTTGCACCAGAGGAGGTTTAGATTGGATATTAGGGGAAATTTCCTCACTGCAAGGGAATTCAATCTTTGGAACAGACTGCCCAGGGCTGATGAAGTCACGGTCTCTGGAGGATTTAAAACACCTCTGGATGTGGTTTTTGGGATATGGTTTGGTGGTGGGGTTGGCAGTGCAGGGGTAATGGCTGGAATCGATCTTAAAGGTCCTTCACAACATAAATGATTCCATGATTCTGTCAGACTTCAAACCAGCTCTGAAAAGTACAAAGGGGGAAGAACACACAGACTTAACTTGCTGGGGTATCACACTCTGGACCTCCCCATTTGACCTCTGCCAGAGGAGGCTGTGAGGAGGACAGACCTTTAAAAGATTCAGTTCAATCACCTTTGTGTTACTGTATTTTTCTGATCCAGACAGTGTTCCAGAAGGAGAAATGCATTTTTAATGATGAAATACCAATTAATTGATTCAGATATCAGAAGTATATTCACCATTCAAACATATTTAATCACTGCAAGTGCTTGGGTTTTGAATTTAATAATGTAATATTAGTTAGGTACCTCAAATGCTTCTTTTTCATTGCTGCTTCTGGTGCCCATAGTGCCCCAAACTGCTTGCAATTCATCAGTAGTGTCTGAAAAAATGTTTTATCAGAATTCTGCCAGAACTTCCTAATTAGGTGTAATTAAAATGTTCCACAGTGATAGCTAAGTTAAAAATGTTCTTTTGCAAGCAACAGAACTAATGAAGCTTGGTTTTCTGAGAATTTATCTTACATGCCCGTGGAAGCAGCTTCATTTCTTTTTAAGTCCCTCCAATAAATTCCTGTGTTGTTCCACCCTTTTTGGCTTCCCCAGGACATTCTCCAGGATGTGCCCTGAAGCTCCTGTGGTGCTCTGCTCCTCTCCAGGCCCCACCTGGTTCCATGGGCAGGAGCAGCTGCCCTTGGCCAGGACCGTGCTGTGCTCACAGCCCACAAGCAAATCCAGCCCAGCTCTGCTTACACTGCACATTCCTTCCTTTTATCCAGCTGGACATTCTCATAAAACTCAAAAATTCCCATCCCCAACTCGAAAACCAACAGCACCCCCTCACCCCAAAAAGAGTCCCAAACCTCAAACCTGCCAAAATTCTTTCTGCCTCTGAGATCTCTTTCAAAGTTTGTGATTTGGCCAGTAAATCAGGAATGCGTGAGAGTGTGAAAGATGAACAGATGATGTCATTGTATAAGTCTACTTTCATTAAGAAAACGAGGCTGGAAATTCTAGTAGAGCCTTGCTGGTAGCTGACACTGCCTGGATCAGCTCTCACACAGAACTGCTTGAACACATGATGTATCTCCCATGCCTCTGATGCAGCCTGTCAAAGCCCTTTTGTGGAGAACAAGGAAATGTATTGATCTCTTATTTTGGATGAGAACAAAACAATTTTCAAAATTCTGTTTGAAACATGTATGCCCTGCCATACCTTTACTGGAATCTTGCTTTCTGTAAATGTTTGGACATTATTTGCAGAAAATGAGGTGGAGCACAAATGTCAGACTGCCACAGTTTATAACTTTGGAGAAAACAGTCATTAAAAAATGACTGTGTTGGTTTCAAGGTTCACTGAGGTATTCTGAATGTTTTGTTTGAAATTTCAAAAGAACAGAACCAAAACAAGCATTTGAGTGGGCCAAGAACCTCTATAACACCTTTTTTTGAGGAATGTCATAGTATGAAAATGGGGCATTTATTTAAAGAGGAAGGTATATATGTATCTGGTCTCTTTTTTTTTTGTTTTGAAAATCATAAATCTACTTAGTAGTGCTCTTTTTTTTTTTTTCCCCTAGGTTTTTTGTTGTTACTTCAGTTTTCTGGACTGCATAGATTCAATCTATGTAAGCCAAGAAGTGCTCTTTTTAATGAGTTGTCTTGGAATGACATATGGGAGCCTTCATTTAACTTCAGGATCAGGTACCACTTTTAAACCCTTTGTCTTTCAGCCTTCTCACTGCTGATCCACCCCCTTCTTCTTTGAGAATCTGCAATAGAGTGCCTCATCTTTACTTGCTGCCCTCTTATCCAAATTATCATCCAGTTTCATATTTATACCTCTGAAAGTTCATAACATCTAAAAGTAGATGAGAACAATCCTTCCCATTAATGCTGCTGTTTGTAATTGGAGAGATGATTGTGACTGAATTATTATTATTATTATTATTATTATTATTATTATTATTATTATACAAATAGACACTAATGTCTAACCAGTAAGTACTCCATATAGGTCATCTTTACTTATATCACTCTACAGTAGTTGTTTTTTAAAAAAATTTCTGCCTCTGATGTCTATGAATCATATCTTACATAATTCGTGTTATGTATGGAGCCCCTCTGCCATTTCTTCTGTTGAAAATATCATATCTCAACATCTTAAGGTAGGTTGCAAAGAGTGAGCAAAAAATATTCTACACAGCTAAAAAGGTTTTTAGCTCCTCATAGCTTTATTTTTATTAGGGTTTTTTTTAATCTTTTCTCCTTATTTTTCTGTATGTCAGCAGCAGTATCAAATAATGATGATAAATAATGTAGGCACAGCCAGTTCTCCACTAGGAATTAGTGCCATTAGGAATGTAGGCACTGAACTCCTGAACTATTCTCTGTCACTGTGCATAGGCACGGGACGCCACAGTATCTCTTCCTAAGTATTTTCTGGTGTGTAGTTCTTCCCCTGCCTATAAAGGTTAAGCCACTGTTTTCTAATTCCTTATAGATGCTTCTTAGTCAGCCTTGCTGGATGAGGGGGAAAAAAAGTGCAGGTGGAATTGTATGAGTGAAGTTTCTGTCTTAACTGCACTGTGTAATGTGTTAATGGAAGTGGAGATAACTTAAAGGCAGTCCTTTTAACACAACTGAAATGACCCAGTTAACTTTTACACTATATCTTTTCTCCCTTTCAAAAGTTGTGTCGAGGGTACCTATGAGTCACTGAAGGATGATTACCCACCGATGGATTTAGTTTCCCTTCTGAGAAAACTGTAATTTCAGCACACAAGGGAAGGGAATAAATTTTCAAGTCTTATCCCCAGTAATAGCACTGGCATCTTCTTTGGTTTTGCACAAGGGTTTCTCTCTGCTTTTACAAGGCACGCAATGATTAATTGACTGACCAGGTCATGAACTGGGCTGATTTGAGCAGATAATGCTAATAACTGCATGCAACCATTCAGACAAAAGCAGAATTTAGGCTGGTGTTTGCAGCGCACTCAAACACATGCAGAGACCTGCTCGTGTGTTGCTTTGATTATCTCCTGAGTTACAGGGGCTGGTTGTGGTGCAGGAGCAATGAAATTGCTTCTCCTGGTGAGGTTTGGATAATGTTTTCTGTTTAGCCAGGACTGTGAGAAGTACTGCAGAATAGTTGAACAAGTGTGGTGGCATTTTTATTTCCATATTGATTGTATTGATTAGGCCCTGATTCAAAAACACAGCTCCTGAGGGTACACTTACATTTTATTCATTTTAACTCCCTCACCCCAAACCCTCCACCCTCTCTGAGCTCCCTGAGGTTTTTAGTGTATGGAGCAAGCGATTTCTTAGGTTGCAGAGGGGAGAGGGGAAAATCACAGAGTAATTGTGCCATGCAGAGGATGTGAAAATTCAGCTGCTGGTTGCAATGAAATGTTCAGCATACTTTGAGAGCACCGCAGCCTCAAACAGTGAGACCACCTCCCAAACTATAAATAAATAAGAGTGATTGTATAAAAACTTGGTGCCAATTACTGTTTAGAAAGCAACCATTACTTTGTCTGGCTTAGAAAACACATTGCATGAGCTACAATTACAAAATAAAAAGAGAATTCTGTATCAACGTGACCCTAAACTGGTAGGATAAAAAGAAAATTAACAAAATGCTTGTGTGTTTTCCAGGGATATTCCCTGAAGTTAATGTGTCAATTTTCAGTCTTAATTGCAGCAGCAAACTGGAAGCAGCATTTTCAAACTGAAGTCATAGTGATATTACAGATAAAATGTAAGAAATTGCAAAATGGGTCTGGAAATTTAGTGAAGAATCACTGCATCGAACAGGAGGGTATTTGAGAAAGGGCAAGGAAGAGAATGCTGAGGGGTTTAGCCATTTGAAATAAGAATTATACATTCAAAATAGTTGTTCATTCTTCTGGCCACCCATCTGGCTAAAAATTCAGTTTAAAATTCAGTATATACGCTCATTTTTGATGATGCTTGCCTTTGATGCTTAAATTAGGGATGGGCAGTGTACATGAATCTACCTTTAATTTGGATGGACACTTTTGAAGAGAATATCCTCATTATCTCTGGTGCTTTTGTTTCAGAGCCTGCCAGCTGGTTTGCTCTCAGATACAACTAAATTAGAAGATGTGCTCAAAGAGTTCACCTGATGTGCTACAACCATTAACAAGCACTCAGGTTATAAATATTCCAGAATAAAATCCCTAAAGCACATATAGTCTGGATACTGCATTCTCAGCAACAAGAGCTCACCTTCTACAAAGATCTACACTTAAGTTCTCCAACTGACATTGGAGACCTGGCAATGAATTTTAAGTTTGTGAGTGTGACATGAGAGAAATCAATCTCTTTTTCCTCAATAGAGTATTTTCTTTCAGAGATTTTCAGTCTTTTTCAGTCATGAAAAATATAGACATCCCAGCAAAAGAAAAAGCTCTGAGTTCAACAGTAGAATTCAACAGGAGCTCTTTCTAAGTTCCAAACTGACTCAGCTTTGCCTGAATTTGTACTAAATGATATACACCAAGTTGCTTATACCTGCTTTTAATGAACTTTGAATATCTGAAGTACACACATACATTAGGAATTGTAGCTTCTGGAAGAGGAGATCTGTTATCTGATAAGAATATCTGTGCTACTTCAATGAACAAAAGGGAAAGAGTTCTCAATTTATTTTCTGATATAAATGTAAATTTTTCCTTCATTTTTTCAGCTGCTGACAATTTCAGAGCAGAGTTATGCCACTGAGCTTTCATACTTTGTATCACAAAGCAAGCAGGTTCTCAATATTTTACTGGGCATGCAAAACCCTCCTCTAGGAATCACAACTGGCAAATCTAAGCCAGAGGGGTGTCTACTCTCCTTCCCACAATTATTCAGTCAAAGATAGAATTTGCCTAATAGCCATTATTCACATTGCCTGAAAGAACTAACACTGCTACTGAGGGTACAATAAATGAATCACAGAATATTTCGAGTTGGAAGGACCCACTCTCAAGTGGATGGCCCATAGGGAGATCAGACCCACCAGCCTGGCTCTAAGGAGTTTTTGTGGGAAACAAGATCTCCTTAATTAAAAGGAGATACATAAACACTTTAATAGAGCTAATCTGCCTTCTAAGTGTGCCTCCTTCCTCACAGTGGTTCCCCACCTTTCTCTTATGAGGATTTTTTGGTTTTGTTTTCATGTCTTGCCATTTCCACACGGACACACACTCGCAACAGCGCAATTGCAAAACAGAATTTTGCCATCTGGTGAAGCCCAGCAAAACTATCTGTAGCACAGCGTGGTGCCACTTGCAGGAACTTTGCTTGAGCCAAATTTAGTGGTGGCATAAGTGGTGTAAATGACATGCCAGTAAATCAGTGCAAGTCAGCATGAAGGCAATTTAGAAACTAGAAAGTGTGGGTTATTATAGGAAAGGATCCAATTTAGGTATGCAGTATAATGGAATGGCATGTAGCTGATCACTTCCATAAATGATAAATTTAGGCTCTAAAGTCACAGTGTGGAAGGCTGCATCTAATGGCATTCAACTTAAAACAAGGCTTTTCTCATACAAAACTCCCAAAAGCTCCATAGAAACAAAAGAGGAAGACTATTTTTAATGATGACCACAATTGCAATCACTAAACAAGGGAACTCAAAAGGAACTGGATTGTGGTGTATGACCTGTGTGAAAGACTAGGGAAGCCTTATTATGCATGTTATTTTTAAAACTAAGCAGATAGTTTGACTTTACCAATCTGCTGATGAATTCTGCTTTTCATATCCATTTGAAAACTGTCCAACAATACTGCTTTATGCTCTTAATTCCCTTAATTAAACTCATTGCTTCTGTAGCTACACTTAAACTAAAAAGTTACTAAAAATAAAATAAAAATTGAACTCACCAGATTAAGTACAGGGCGTGTTAAGGTTCAAAGCCAAAGATTTTAGATTCTGCAAATGTGGATGTATTTCACACAACTTTAGGTGTCTATTCTTTTCCAGACCTGTCTCCTGGTAATCCTCCCTCCTTCCTGTGGCTCAGCCCAGCTTTCTGTTCACTTCAAAAGAAGCTCCAAGTCTGACTTGCTCACAGTGCCTTTCACATTTCCAGCCTGCAAAAGCCTGTTCTAGTCCAGGTTATGGCATATTTGACAATTTGTTTTACAGTTAAACTATCCCAGTCTTAAGGAACTGGTAGAAAACCATGGGTGAGAAAGTTGTTAGGCTTGTGTTTACTGCACCGAGCCAGGGCTAGAGCTTTTAAAACTCTGAATGTTATAATTGTCCTCTAGTATGATGGAGGCCTTCTATGTTCCTGCTGATGAGGGAAAAAGTTATTGAAACCTTCTTTTTGAGTGGTTGACTCTTTGATATTTGGAACAGAATATGGAATGTTCTGAACAGAATTCCATATTTCTGCTTCAGTTCTAAGCCTGGATAGCAGACACTGCCTACATTTTGTTTTCTGTCCCTCTTTCTAATGCTATTTGGAAAGATGGCTTTTGGAAAACACTGCAACTTTGCCTCTCACATCCATGACTTAGTACTTAGAAATAAAGAGAAAAGTCTGCTCATTTGGGCAGCCAGCTGGGAAAGGATAAGCACATACTACACTCTGAACTAATCAAGTATATAAACAGCTTCTTTTTTCCTTACACTTTTATATAATTTATTCTTATCACAGTGTTGTGTGACAGTAACAAACTACAAGAAATTTATGTAAAGTTTTAATCTTCAGCATTTAGCAACTTTTCCAATCTTTCTTTTAAGTGGCACCTTTAGAAAATTGCCAAGCAGGTACTCTGTTTATGACAAGATGATGGAAGAGGAACATGGTTAAAGCCAAGTAACAGCAGGGATCCACCTCAGGTGTCATTGTTGTAATGTGTGCCCAGGTGTCCAGTCAAAAAGACTGATTCATTTTTGGCATTTAGTTCTTCTGTGTGAAAGGTCTGTGTGAGAATTCGTGATAAATGAGGCTGAGGTTTAACCCAGGTTCACCACGAGGGAAAACACAATCTTGTGAATCAGAGCCCAGCAGCAGGTAAAGGTCAAGGAGAAAATGTGCTTTATTCTGAGAGCTTTTCATGGGCTGACTCAAAAGCTGCTGGTCTGCTGTGGTTCAACTTTATGATATCTTATGCATCTTGCCCTACTCTGTCCTCCCATTGTGCCTGAAGGTGCTTTAAGCCACAGGTATTTTGTAGAGAAAAAATGGGGTTGTTGCACAGCTAAAGAAAGAATCGCTGCTTAGGAAGGAAAAAAAACAGCAAAGAAATTGTGAGCAAAGTGTAATTTCTTTTGGCACCACCTGGTTTCTTGCAAGTCAAAATAAATGCAAACTGAGAGGGGCAGCACTGAAGAGCAGTACAGTGAAGGTGCTGCTGCAGGGAGGCTGACAGGAGCTCTGACCTCTGGCCCATTATTGTGTCTTCACAGATCTTTTTCCTTCTTCAGCACATGTGAGCCTGTTATATCTATGAATAGCTGAATTCATTTGGTCAGTTTGGCTGTTTCTTAGATAAAAACATCTGCTGCTTTCTCCCAAAGCCAAGCTTTTGTTACGTTGTATGACTGTCTTAAATGTCTCTTACAAAACTGTGTTATTTTCTTCATCATATCAGTGTTTCATCTGCTTTTGGGACCTACTTGATACTATGTTTTCCACTTTTTTTTTTCTTTAATTTGGAGTCCAAATCATCAGGAAAAATATTAGATTTTATTAACTTTTTTTGGTAATTGAAGACATAGCATATCAGTTTCTTAATATGGGAGATACCTAAAATTGACTTTCTAGTTATTAAAAAAAGGCTGAAAATATAAAATATGATCAGTGATGTTAAATTAAAGGATGTAGACATATAGAATAAAATACTAATATTTGTATGCTACCTTTACTAGGGAATGTTGATTTGGAAGGCTGGCAGCAAATTAATGTTGATCCAGCTATATGCCATTGATCATTTCAATAGGAATGGAGTTTGGTGGAAAAAGACTATTGCTCATGGTAAAAGATGTGTTCTCAGTTTAATCACAGGTAAAATAGAGGTTTTTACTTTTAAAACATGAAATTAGGACTTCTCTCCCAAACTATTGACTTACAGAACAGAAGCTTGGACCAGAGTTCTCCTCTGATCAGCAGTGTAATGAGACCCTAAATTGTTACATTTTCTGACTGTGTCGAATGTCTTCATATTCCAAATAAGTCTTTCAAAACTGGTAATGCTTCCTTGAAATACTTGAAGTTCAGTAAAAAGGTGTATTTTGATAAAGACAAAAAATTGTTTGACAAAAAATAATTTTTCAAATGAGCCATCTACTGATCTAACAGAGAAAGCAGACCAAGGTTTGTCAGTAATGGACTCATTATTGCTCATTCCCTGCATTTTTCCATATTTTTAACTGCTGTTTACTGATTGTTAAAGGGCTAGAGAAGGTTGAGTTGAATTTTAGTCTATTGCATTTTCATCTTTCTCAGTCAAGGACTTCACTAATTTAAGTAAATCAAAGGATTGGTTGAAGGTCTTATGCAGCTTCATAAAGTGAAACCCTCTGGCCCTCGCCTGGACAGTCTGACTGGTTTCCTTGGGAATCAGCTCTGGAGACTTTACAGAGAGACTGCTCTGATCTGATGGTTTGGAAAGAGAACCTTAATAAGGCGAAAACAACCAACAGGAAAAGGTGCCCTGCACTAGGAACGAACCAGAAAGGAGCAAGGGCCAGGGTAAAGCAGAGATATTTATACACTTGAGTATAGGGAGGGGGTTAAGGAGGGCTTTGAGGGAAGGAACCAATGAGAGAGAACGATTAGGAATAATACAATTTCTGCAGCAAAAATTAACCAATAATAACAGGAAGAACCCAGAACTTTCTAGCAACAATTTGCGTAACTGAAGAGAGGGATCTTGGGAGTGAGCTTTTAGCTCATATCAACTGGAAAGGATTTTCTCACAGCTTTAAGCCACGGTTTCCTTCTTTTGCTGAATCAACCTCAACAATAAAGCTTCTTTGAATTTCTTGTGACTGAATCCTGGAGTAATTTCAAATAAGTCATACTGGCCTTTGCCTTCTTTCTTCTGCTGCATCTATTGAAGTACTTAAAGTAATGAAGATCTTATTTGGGCTTTTTCTGAAGGAAGTTCTGGCTTCTGGCATTTTAAATGTAATTTTTAGATTTGCCAGCCAGTATTTCAACTGCTGATCAATATTTGTATGTATGACCTGAACTGAACTCATAGCTTAATAGATTGCTTGACCAGCTCAAGGAGAAATTTTATTTTTCAGCTATGTGTCAGTTCCTATGTGGCTTCCTACTGAGGATTGCTGGAAGACATTATGCTCTGTTTAAGCAAGGTTACAAATGTAAATCCTGTTGCCAGTCTTAACCACACAGTAAGATTATGGGATGCTGCTGCTCTGATGTTGTGTGTTCAGAGAGCTTCATTTCTGAGTGCTCCCTAAATGGGAATAATCTGCATTGTTTATAAGGTTATGGGTCAGGGTTGCAGTGCTGAACACACTCCATCTTGTCACCATCTCATTTGTGTCAATTTAAATGGTTTATTAGTTATGCCTTGTTACACACTCATTACTTATTTAGCATCAACTTTTTTGGCTTATTAATTTGTAACCACTTTGGTGAAAGGTGATGTAGTTGGTCCACTCAAAAAAAAACAAAAAAACTCAACAGTGTCAAAATGAATTAACTGCAAGACTCTCAATAAGCAAGCTAATTATATTTATCTTAGAATCAAAATAATATCTTTTTCCTGTGAGAAGCCTAAAACTTGCTTGTTTTATATTTTTTGTTTGCTTCTTCAAGCAAGATTATGTAAAGAAAATGGAACTAAGGAAATGGAGTGCTTCAAGCATGAGTTGAGTGGCGAGTGGTAGTGACGTGGACTTGGTTAATTCTCTGAAAGTGGTGAAATAGGAAACCCCCGACAGCCGCCTTAGAAAGCCACATGTCCTTGCTCGTGTGGGTAAGGCACTGAACTGTTGCTTTAATATCACCAAAGGTAGTAGTATTTCTGAGGAAAAAGGTTTATGATGCTATTCAATTAAGAAATATGGAACTCTTGCTCACTTGGAAATGAGTTTAAACAGAATCTGCAGAGGGAATGAATCAGTTGCTGCAGCTGCCACAAATTCTTGCTAATCAACCCTTTCCATTTTTTGCTGAATGAGGTCAAACTCTACATCTCCTTATGAAATACAGTATATCAGATACTGCTGCCCTGTGTGTATCTGGTCTTACAAATGGCTCTTTAATTTTTAGGTTTTCCGTCCAAAAACCCCAAACACCCAACTGGTCTAGATATACATCCCTAGCATGTTTCACATAAGCTGGACAACAAAATTCCTAATAGATGTTTCTCCCAAACATACTGTGCATCAGGGCAGAGAAAAAGGTCAGAGAGTTAGAGAAACATGAAATCACCAGTCTCACATTCATTTCTGCAATTACAACATAGTGAAGAGAAAATATGAGTTTGCAGAGCTCTAAACATTTGAAATTGATTTAGCCAGAATAAATACATTCTTCAGGAAGTGCTTTCCTATGTACAAGATTCAAGTTTTTGTGACATAGGAGAGAGATCTATAGGGATTTAATCAACTACTTTACTATAACTGCCACTCACAAAATATGCTGCTATTTTTCATATGTCAGTATTTATCCAGTAAGGGCACTGGAGTTGCAAATTAATTGTATACAATAAACACAGAGACTAGCAGCTGCTGCTTTTGATTTTCATCAAACTCTTCACAGATAGATGTTGAAAATTGTTTTCTTCCACAAACACACTGAGGATTTTTATTGCCTTAATTTGTGGGCAGTCTGAGGCATCTTGAAGTCTACTTATTTTTCAGTGGGTGGAATAGTCAGCACTCTCTAAAATTCAGAGCTCTACAAGATCATATGATGATTACTGAAACTGTTGGCTTGTGACCATGATTTTAATAGAGAACTGCTTAATCAGATACTGAAGTCATTTTAAAAAAAAGCAACATCTCTTTCACATGTTTGTTTTTTACTATAGTTCCATATGTTTACTCTCTTGGTCTCTTGCTTTCAGAATATGCACACTTCAACCTCTGCTTGTGCTTTTGTATCACTGACTATAGCAGTTCATTTATGGTGCAGAGCAAATTCATTAATAAATTTTCCTTTTCCCAAGTTCTGTTGGAACATGTCAATGCTGCATATTTGATGCTTCAGTGATGAATCCTTTTTCCAGCAGGAATTAGAATATTCCCTATTGTTGTGTTAGAAATGGGCTGGCACTGCTAAAGTCTGTTCTTGACAACTCCAATGAGATCAGGTACTGAGATTTGGCATCATGCTGAGGTGAGTTAAGGCTAAGCAAAATAATCTGGCTTGGCTTCTGACAAAGTGAAAACTATGTGGAAGCAATATTATTCTATTAACTGATTTTTTGAGGCATCTAAAATTAGAAAAGCTTTGGGATTGGCAACTTGTTACAATATGAAGTACTCCAGAAGTGCCAGAAATTATATTGCTGGAAACAAGCATAATGTAATATTAAAGTTTTATCTGTTTTGTTATTTTGGCTCTTTGGATTTCTCTGCCATAAGAGTTCTGTCTGGTGAAAGAAGGAAGTAATACAATGTGTACTGCAACATTTTCTCATAATGGTTTTTTTCAAAGACTTAATAGTGTTCAGACTATCGTCCCTGGGTTAAAATGGCAGCTGAAAGGCCCTGAGCACAGGGTACCTGAGTAAGAGTCCTTGCAGGGGACTCTGTGACCTGCTAGTATTCTTGGTGGCACTGATTTCACTGAGGGAGAATCCCACTGCAGTGGAATTTGTTCAGGTTTTCTGCAGAATAGGTGAGAGCAGAGTTCAGCGGCCTCAAATTCCAATTAATGGTTGACATCCCTTGCTAGAAAGAAGTTAGTAACTTATGCTTCAAAATGGATTTCATTATCTGCAATCTAACTTTTAAAACATGATAGCCATGATCTTTGAGAAACTTTATCTTTTAATCTCTGAAGGTCTGTTTTGTAGATATCCTGGGTTTGGTGTCTTTTGGAGGAGATTTTGTCTTCCTGAGTAGCAATCAAATTAGGGAATGGAAAACTGTATTGCTAAGGCCTAATGAAGACATTTTGTGTAAGTTCCAAAAGAATCAAAATGCTGCAAACAATAAGGTTATACAGCTAAAATCACAAATGATCATAAGCTCAAGTGCTGAAAGATTGCTGCTGCCTGGCTTCCCACTGAATCGTTTATTACTTTAAAAAATTACACTTTTACATCCCTCTTTTCATATGATTCTCTTTCACATTTTCATAGTGTTTACTATTGCCTGTTTCCTCGGCTGTGCCTAACCTTATCTGAAATTTTTAATGCAGTGGTTCTCGCCTTTCTTAGGAAATGCATCTCCTTGGTTTTTAACAGTTAATTCACACCAAGTCCTGGAAACCGTCTGTGCTCTCACCTTAGCAGTGTGAATTTTCTGCCATTCAAAGTCTGTAACACTAAGGCTGCAATCTGTCTGAAGTTGCAGATTTCCGCTAATGCTGTAGAACTGAGCAGGTCACTCCCATCTCCCAGGAATCTCTGATAAATGAGTCGCTGTGTATCTCCTGCCAGCTTTGATGCTGCATCACAGGCAGCAGCCACGTTCCTTGCCAATACCACCACGAGCAGTAGTGAAGTATTTATTTAGGTATTCTTAGTGCTAAAGGTGATCACCATACATAGCTGTAAGCACAACTGACTGCTCACCATAATTCTGGTCAGAATGCTTAGAGCTTTGCTCCATCATCTTCTTTCTTAAAACTCTTGCACATTAAGCCATTTCTTACCAGGTGGACAGGTTTTGCATATCGATCTGAAAGTGTACTTTTGCCTTGTTACTTTGCATATCAATCTAATCTCAGTCTCAATATGTCCTTTATAAGGAAAATGAGCACATGAACAGTTTATACTTCCATGAATGAGGCAGGAGAAGGCCATGTGGGTTGTGCAGAAACAGACAATTTATACTTCAGTGTCCTGGGCCTTATAAATAGTTCATTTGAGTGAGTTTGACAAGATACTCCACCCAGCACCACAGGACAGACTTGACAAAAATCCTTCCTAAACCCCCTGAATATATCATTGGTATGTGCCAACGTACTGATCTGCCATCACAAATGAAGTCTCCTTCAGAGTATTCAGTCAGCACCCTCTCAGCAAGTCACTTTCAGTTTACACCCTGCAGCACTTGAAGAAAGTTTCTATTTAGACAGTGACAGAACAGCAGTTTCAGATAGGCAACTTCATCTTGGTTACTTCCCTAAGGCACCAGATTTACCAATTATATATCATGCCCCTTGCCTGTAGCAATTTCATACTTGGTTTGTCAAGGACATTTGTTATGTATGTTCGGGCAAAGACTGCGATAATGAAAAAGACCTTATCCTGCAAGTTCTTCCATCTCCTCAATTCCAAACTTAGAGCTGAAGCTTTTGCATTCCAGCAGTAACTGATATTTAACTCTTAGTGGTTTTCTATCTGAAATTTATGGAAGACTTCCAAGAGGAGAAAGTAGTGAGGAAGAGGCAAAAGTATCTAAGGTTAAGTCAGACAAAGGTCCCAGGAAAAGTCAGTGGTACGGACAAAAATACATAACAGAGAGGAATGTGCTCTCCTTTTGGAATAAAGGACATAGGGGACGTGAATGTCCCTTTGTTAATGGCTGTCCTGTGTTAAAACAGAAATTGTGTATCTAATACTATATCATCATATATATAATATATATACACATTAGGATAAGCGTCTATATAATGCACATAAAATAAAAATATATTCAGATTGCAACTGCAAAAAATCTTCCTTTCATCCTTCTTTGCATTCAAACCAAAATGAATAGGGCAGCTTCCAATGGAGGAGCAGCAGGCTTTTGAGGCAGTGACATTGCTATGAAATTGCATCAAAAAATGGACTGGTTTTAGTGTAGAGACTTGAGGGTTATAACACAATCTAAATCATTATTGATGTGAGAGAATAGGCAATAAAGGAAACTACAGAATCGTTCAAACTGGGGCCAAAGGCTTGTGTGCAGCAAGGGTCAGCCTAATCCAATGGTTTGGGAAATATAGTAAATGCATTAAAATTTGTTACTTCAACATAGTAGAATATCTAATTCTCCTAAATCTTGAGTCCAGAAATAATAATCCAATAATCAAGACTACGTAATGTGGCACTTACCAGAGCAGTCCATCCCTTGAATGCTGTAGAGGAACAGTTTCTTCCTAGAAGAGAAAACAGGCCAATGCTCATTTCCAGGAGTTTTTCTGGCAAGCTTCTTTATTTTTGTTATTGAAACTTTACTTCTGGGTAAATTGTGAATTTGCTGACCTCAAAGAAAGTGAGGGACTCTTGAGATCACTGTAAACTGCAGCCTGGCAAGCAGCATTCCCCGTCCCTGTCCTGGCACGAGCCAGACATCCACAGCAGCATGTCCTGTTTGTTGTTTGCTTGAAGTGTGCAAAATGCTTGGAGTCATTTGTTTACACAGTGATAGAATTTTTCTAAAGCAGGGATTATCCCAGCTGAACTGGTTTAACGCAGGCCTTGGGTATTTCTGGAAGTGCTTTGCAGTCCACTTGGGAACTGTGGATCTGGAGATAAGTAAAAACAAGTTGAATAAAGAAAAAAAATCTATTTAAGAAGAAAAAAAGCAACAAGACTCATTACTGATTGAGTAGGCCCAGGATGCAGAATAAGTAATTTCAGTTCCCCTAGCTCAATTATTGCTTTTGGTTTTCTTGTCTGTTCTATAACAATCTCTCTAGAGATTTTCACTATCCTGTAAGCAGCTCCAGTTGCTCCCAATATTCAGCAGAAGCATACATTTACCTTCCAAAAGCTGGTGTCTGTGGGTAAAAGCCTGCTTTGAGAGCAGCTCTTGCTATTGACTGACATGAGTGGATTCAGACTTGCAGTCCATGCTTTAAATGACACAATAATAGTGCCTCATCTGCAGCCAAGCAGTATTACCAACATTTTGAGAATCAACGAGATCCTGATATACTGTTTACTTTTTGGAGAAAAAATAGCTACTTGAAAAGCTCTTAGGTCCAATTCTTAGCTGGTTCAGCCCCATTCCATTGATCTTAATGTTTCAGAGGGAATGGAAGCTTTGAGACATAGGCAACACAAATCATCATGTGCAAAGACTATTCCAGATGAGGCAGTTGTGTAAGACAGGTAAATGAAATATAATAGTGGTGAATTATTCTGTTTGAAAATTCCATTTTGTCTTATACAATCACTTATTTAACATTCAGTCCCCTTTTTGCCTCCTTTCCTTGAATTGCCTAACATCCTAAAAGTGGTCACTTATAATTGCAAACATGGAATCAGAAGAGTTGCCTGGATCTGTGGTTAAGGTCAAACTGCAGGAAAATAAGGAGAAGAGGGCGCTGACACGTGATTTAAGAGTTCAATTTTTGTAATTCCCATTTTACAGAAGGCTCACGCAGCACTGGCGTGATGCACCAGCTCAGAACAACCTCGGAGTGAGGGGAAAGAGTTTTCATAGGTGGAAAATATTTCTTAGGGGAATATTAAAGCAAGAAGGAGGAGACAGTTTTATAGCTGCCTGTTGTGGGGCTTTGTTGGTACCATTTCAATGGTCAGGAGACAAGGCAAGGTCCTGTTCCTGACACCATCCGTGTCCTGATTTTGAAGGAGCGCTTTTGTGACAATGAAAACAAGAGGGAAGTAACTGAAATTTGTTTTCTTATTTTACCCACTTATATTGAGTCAATAGTTAAAAAAAATACCCCACAACATTATCCAAGGTTCTGAAAAAGCAGTGTAAAGGTGTCTGATGTTTCAGCATGTGGTCAAAAGACACTCAAAGGCAGCTGCCTGGGCATTCAGTGGCCTTATGAACTGCTGGTTTTCAATGATACTTGGAAAGAGGAAAGTAATGCAGCATGACTGACCCTGTAGATACTCTTACCTGCAACCATTTGCAGGAAAGGGTTAAAAAATGACAGCTTAAGTGGTATTTTTGAATGGACTATAGTATCAGTGATATTACAGTGTGTGATATAAACACTGCATGGGTCAATTGATTGTCCAGTCTGCAGCCTCGTAATTTTTTAGCGTGATGAACTGTTTGTTTCATGGTGTAAGACCTACATCGACTGTAATTATCACTTAATCAGTCTTGAGCAGTGGAAAGCATGTAATGGGCTGCTGGATCAATTAGGAAGTTAGATCACTTCATCAATATAGCAGGGCAAGATTATTTTGAAATCTGATCTCCTTTCTTTTATAAAACGTGCTTCATATGTCTGAAACTGAAACTAATGTCAGGCCTAAATTATACATGAAAGTATTTTATTATCAAAGCAGCAGTCCTAAGGTTGAAATTAGGCTATTTCTGAGTTATGCAAACAAAGCCAAACATAATAGAAATAAGTGTTGGTGTACTGTGCCATTCTTTTATGCAGTGGTTGAATCAAACATTTGTTCTAATTAATAAAAACTTTCTAAGCAGTTGCCTGGTACCCAAATTCACCTTTCCTATCCAGAGCTTCACCTCTTAATTTGAAGAAATGAAATTTATCGAAGAGTGCAAGAGCAGTCTGTTACTGTGAAAAGAGAACATAGTTGTTGGTGAATTAATTAAAAGACAATATCTACAACTGCAAAACATATTATGAAAATTCTTAAAAGAACATGAGAATGCTGAGTGGGAGAAAGATAAATCACTCTGGAAAGGGAGATATTTTAAATTAATGGGGGTTTGTGGCCTTTGAAATTGCTGCAAGTGAAGTCTGTTAATGGCTTCTGGAATTAATATTGGTATGGTATGGTGTGGTTTTATATAATGTCTTAACTGTAGTAATTGATCTAATTTTTAAATCTTCTGATAACATTTCTGATGGTTCTTCACTTTGAAGTAGCTGCAAAGACTTTCTTAATGATAAGAAGTTTCAAATTAAAAGCAGAGCATATATAGCTGAACAGTTGCACAGATAAACCTACAGGAAAATTTTACAAATTTCACATAAAGGAGTAAAAGCAGCAGTAAAAAATGAGCCAAGCCAGGAACAGCTGTTTCCTTGGTGAGTAGCACTGACTGAAGTTGTCATGAAGAGTCTTAGTGCATAATGTGCTCTCCATGGACCTGATTGAAAGCCTATTTACAAGGCAATGGGAATCTTTCAGTGGAATTCCCAGCTGACTTTGAATCAGATCCAGTAAATTTGAATTGTTTCTCTTGACTTCAAATTCTCTCGTGTGCTAGTGTGTCTTAAGTTTAGCACCATTTTAAAATAATCTAAATATTTTTCTATCTAAATATTATTAGGCCTGTAGCAGCTCTCACACATCTTTTTTTTGCCACGGAAAAATCTGAGAAAACAAAAAACCACAAACAAACAGAAAAACAAAACAAAAGGAATAAAAAAAGTATAATGATACATAACCATGCTAATAATATCTTATAGAGTGGGGCAGTTTGGAAAGAAAAATGGGCATAACTGGATTGGCAAAAACCAAAAGGAGTGTATATAAAAATAGCAAATGCTAATTTTGAGATACAAACAGAATTAATTTCAAATACTCTCATGTGTCTGTATTACTTATCCAGCAACATAATGCTTCAGAAAGATCAGTGTCATTTCTATACTACATAAAGGACCCAGCTGGAGTCAAGGTTTAATCAATTTTATATACTGATTTAAACAATTAGAAGTGGTTAAGAATATATTTACAAAATGCAAAACCATTTCTGTTTAGATAGCAGTGAAATGAAAATATGACTTGCCAATTAATTTGAAGACTCCCGTAGGAGTAGAACCCTGAAAGTGTTAGTGTATCAGAATAAAATATTTTTCTGAAGCATCAAAGTGACAGTAGCTTCAGTTTCAAATCATGTATTATCCCCCTCAATACAAGCCAATTCATCTGTAGACTCAGTATTAACAGAAACATTTCAAACAAAGATAAATACTTGGCAGGAAAAGCTTGCTTCTTAAAATGAGAAAACTGTGTATTACATTTAGCTTGTCAAGGAAATTATGATAAATAATTCCTAGGTTAAAGCAGAGAATTTTGATTAAATGATCTGAACAACTAGTGGCAATATCCATCCTAATGACTTTCCCTGTGCCTGTATAATCTCTTCTGAAAGCCCAGCCTTGCTCATAGTGAAATACAAATGTGATAATTGACATTTTCAATCTAGGGCAGCAGAGACACCTCAGCAAACAACCTGTTCTTAACTGCTGCAGAGGAGGTTTTGGGTGTGCATGGATGTTCTCATGGCATATGGCAAGGAAATACATGTTTTATTTGGTCCTTGGAAGAATCAGATTTGCTCCCAGAGGGAATGATTTCAGGAGAGTGTCCTATGAACACAGGCAGCCATTGAAAAGACTGCTTTCTCTTGCCCTCTCCAAGAACAGCAGAAAGGGGCAGGGAGGGAATCAGTATCTTCATATTTAAAATTAATATTTGCCAAACTAAAAAAAAAAAGAAGTGTAGAGAGATCTTCCTGTTTTCCATAAAAACTTGGATAAACGCCATGGAGGTTGGAAGAGCTACTGCAGATGATGAACAATGCTGGCGTAACAAAAAATGAGTCTACAGTGCCCCTGAACAAATTGATGGTGGAAATTACGAAGAACTATGAATGGAATTAGGATCTGGAGCAGCAATTCACAGGGGCAGAGGGGCCATTTGGTGTTAGGATGGATTTTATTGTGCTCAGAGTTATGTGATGTGCTTGTCTGCAGTAGCTGATTGGATGGCTCTGTGATGTCTGGGGCGTTTTGCTTTGTCCTTTCAGAGTCACGCTGCCTGAAGAAAGCAGCTGCCTGGGGAGATGTAAGACAGTGAGAGGTTTTTAGCTCAGTTGAACTTAATGATCACAACTGTAATCAGGCTTTGAGTTTAATCTACAGCATGATAGGTAAAGGATGACATGATTTAAGCATCAAAGCCATGCCTGCCTCTCGTGACAGTTATTTGTTGGCAGGTGTGTTAGTACATCAGTTGTGAGAAGGATGACTTTCATCCTCCTAGATAAAAAACAGACATTGCAGCTGAGCACTGAAACCTTACCTTTTAAATCAGTGCTATAGATAATAAATGGAGATGCTTGGCAATTTAAGGATCCTGCTGAAATCTTCTAAAGGAAAACCTGATGCCTAAGAAAGTGGAAATACATGTTGCAGGCTATGTTGCAGCTCTGGTCAGATAACACAGCTATAGTAATTACTGGCTCCTATGAGTCTTTTGTGGTTTAGAGTTTGTGAATATCTTTCTTGGTGCTAAAACAGGTGTCTAAATTGCTCCCTCTTTCTAGAATTTTATGTGATGTCAAGACAGAACCTTAACTCAAAATTTCTGGACAGAAAGTCTTTTCATATGTGCATCTCTGACAAAGCTTTTTTTTTTTTTAAATTAAACAATAGGAAGACAAATGCAATTCTATTAGTTGTATCCATTTTCAAATACTTATTCTGACTGATTTTGAACGGGAGCTTTTAATTCAGTATTATGACACTCTTGAACTAAAAGTAAGATCTCCCTTACTCACACAAAATATCTTACTGTTACCATGTCTAATCAGACTGATGTTTTTTTCCTTTTTTGGAGACAAAGGATAATTTTGTCACTCTGTTAACAGGGGGCACATTCCTACAGAGAACAAATAACAAAACTGTGAGCAGAATTTTCTGATTAACTCTCTAAAGAAAATGCATGTGGAACATAAAACATGCCTGCAGCTGAGCAAAATTCCTGGTGAGTTTGTGGGCAATACACTCTAATCTAATCTAGAGCTTTCTGTAGCCCCTGAATTTTCCTGAGGTGCACAGCACAGTTGGTCTGTTGTGTTTAATTAAGAATAAACTCAGCTGAGAGGGCTTTTTTATTGTTTTATCTACTTTTAATGTGTTTAGCGGAGTCAGATGGATGTTTGGCTGGATAAGCTTGTGATGATTTGATTTCTAGTTTTGTAGCAAGACTGGGACTTGAATGAGGGCTCGCTTGAAATTTATTCCTCAGTGAGTGATTCACTGGCTAACTCTTTGTTGAGAAAAGATCCATACAAGATAAAATCACCAGCATTTTTACCAAATTTCTGCACACTGTAATGGCCTTATCCACTTCTAAACTCCCACCACAGTCACCTTTAGGGTCAGTTCATGGATGTGCAGAAAATGCAGAGCTTGATTCTGCTTGACTCAAGAGACATTGCCCTATGATTTATTGTCCAGACAGATTTCCACCTGGTGACAACAAGAATGATAAATATCATTCCCTAAAATGATTTTTTTTAAATGTAACAGGTAGAGATAACTTGTACTGCAGAGTTTTCAAAAGAATTATATAAAGCATTTTCCTGACCACTTGTCTATTTCTGAATAAATCTTGGAAAATTTAGGAAGGTATAGCTTCCCAAAAGAAAGTTATGCAAAAGCTAATATTTTAAAAGAAGATCACCCAAGCACATATAAATATATACCAACAGTGGTGAATAAGGGAAAAACTTAAATCTTACAATGATTATTACCTTTTCCATTTCAAATTTCCGAATATCACCCTGATTAGTTTTTAACAAGATTCACCTACATTTATATGGCACTTTTGATAGAAAGTCCCTTAGCAGATGTCTTATTTAGTTCCATTTGAGTTACTTATTGGAATTTTTTTCTCCATGACTGCAGACATTCGTAAAAAAGTTAAACAATAAGAGAGGCTTTGTCTGGTAGAAAGAAATTTTAAATATCAGATGGGTAAAATGAACTTCTAAACTCAAGTTTGATTTTACTGCTAAAGAGGGTGAAACTCCTGTCACAGGGGTAATAATACAGGCAAAAAGTTGTCAGGATCTCAAAAGGGCAGCACACAAATTCAAAGAAAACACTTGTGAGCTGTTGGATACCAAGAGGCTCTCTGTGGCTGACAAAACCCTTAAGCCACACCATCCCATAGCTTGGAAAATATCCCTGTTTGGACACTCTGCTGCTGGTCCCTGTTGGAAACTGTGGGTAGGACACTGGGCAAAGCTTCATCCCACCTCACTGTTTTACATTCTAGAAGCATCTGGGAAGTTTTCTCCCTGCTCTCAGATGTTAGCACCTTTCAGGCAGGCTGTTACTTTATCCTTGCTTTGCTGTCACTTGGATGCATAGTGAGAACTTCATTCTCTTACATACATTAACTTTCCTGTAAATGTTAGTGAGAGCTGGAGGTCTTCAATAACCCAACAGAGAAGGTCATGTTTAATTTTTCTGTGTAAATTAATCCTCTCTGATCTCCAGTAATTTTGTTTGCCTTTTACTATCTAGACTTTACCATTCTGAATTTTGTTCCAGTTCCCTTTCTGATTCTGTTTTCTATGGCAGGAGCCAAGTAGCCAAAATCATACATTTATGGGCACATTTCATGTATTTTTAATTTAAATTTTTATTTGCGAATATCTAGTCCCTTTTTTCCTATTTATTTGAGTTCTGCTTATACTTTCAAACTATATTATCCAGATGCTTTTGACTTAAGACACATTGGGGGGCTAAAAGTTGTGATTTTTCAAACCACTTTATTAATTCATTTTTCATTTTTGTTCTTTCTTCTAATTATGTTTGCAGAACCTAATGCTGCTGAGAAATCTATTTTATATTTTATAGCATTACTGTCCAAAACAGAACAGTTTCAACAGGCTGGTTTTATGTATTTATTGCTCTGCTTTATTTTCTTAAAATGCTGTGACTTAAAAAAATGCTTCTAGTTGGTCTTGATTTCATCACTTAACAAAGATGGGAACCACCATCTCAGAATATTTTCTTTCAAATTTTCATTATTTGCTTCAGCCCAACTCTTTTCTTGGCTTTGGAGGAGGTGGTTTGACAGCCACCTTTATTCTGTAATGTTTTGTTCAGCAGGGTTCGTTACAGATATTCCAAGAGACAAATGGTGGGAAATGAAACAATGGCTCATCTGATATTCAATTACATATATGTCTTTCATTTTTCACCTTGGCCACCTGCCCAGCACAAACAGATACTTATTGTTCCCTAAATAAATTATGTTGGTCCTAAACTTCTCTGCAATTTGATATGAGTTCTGTGTTTATTTGCTGGCACAGACTGCTCTAAAAATATTCAACCTTCTGTGGTTTGGCTTCTGTTATACTCATTACCTTGAAAAGTAATTATGCAAATATCACATTGCATTAAATACGGGCAGGTTCTTACTTATTTATAAACATCTCAACATTTCAATTTCTGGGCATGCAGCTGAGACAAGTCTGCTTGGAGTAAGAGATGGTGATGCCTCCCCACCATTGCTGGAACTGAGCAGCAAGCAGTAGAAAAGGAAAATAGTTCCATTCTTTGCCTTACCTGCTTATTGAAAGGAGGAGTGCAGTAAATTGGGCCGTAGCATCCAGTCACCAGGGGATTCAACCATGCTCAGTTCAGTGCTTGCCTCGTGCATGCAAAGAACTTAACGCATCTTTTTCTTCTCCCACAAAAATAAAGAGGCAACCCTGGAGAAAAAAAAGCAAACAGCTGAGATAGAGATGTTTGAAATGCAATTTGTTCAACAAGAGATGCAGGCTTCCAGCAACCCCACAATAATTAACAAAAATCCTAAAGCTTGTGACTTTGGACTGATTCTGATGTCTCAGTGATATTGATAAAATTCTCCCAGTGATCTGAGTCACAGTTTACATGCACTGGGAATTGGGAGCTGAGTTTGGCTGTTGCACAGAGCTGTGCATACAAATGGCATCCCTTGGGCACTGCTGGGCAGGGAAGGCTGCCATTCCCATGGATGGCCAGGGGCTGCATAGGGGTTTTATCCACCTGGTCCAAATTGCAGCCTTACCCATCTACAGAGAAATAAACTAAAAGGGACACCAGATGGGTGAATATCCGGGGAGCTACAGACCGCCGACAAAAACTCACAAGTCCTTGAAAAAAGTGGAAAACGTTGCTGTCTGGGGAAGGGTTTTTTAAAACAATGAGTATTGGAGGAATAATTAGGCTTTACTATATGAAGAGCTGACATTTAGGTTTCTGTAAAAATCTAGCAAAAGTTTTAGAATGCAGGTGTGATGATCAGGTCCCTCTAAGTATTTCAAACTAAGCTTCTCAAAGTCAGACAACACTGTAATTGTTTAATAGGTTTGAAAATTCAAGCTTCTTTTAAAACCTTTACTCCTATCTAGAGTCTTGGTTGAACCAAAAGCATGTTGTCAAGGAAAGGCTGCACAGACGTCCTGGCATGAACTGAACATTAACTGAAGCATCACTAATACCTCACAGACTAGCACAAGACAAAGAGCTTGGCACTCTCAGAGTTCAGATTTCAGCTTTGCTGCCCTTTTGTTTGGACTGTTTTGCCACGTTTGCCATCCACAAAGTGAGTAGAATATCACTACCTTGCAGCAAAGCTAAAGCAGAGCTTCAGAAATGAAAGTTGCAATAGAAAAATCATATATTATTAATAAATGTGCCTAAGTTTTATTGTTTGCCTTAGGGAAGGTAGTAGGAGGTCCATGATTTCATAGGCAGTATTCATATTATGTGATTTTCCCCAAATGGATTTGTGCTGTGCTGAAGGTAAGACATCCAGTTTAAAAGAGCTGATAGTCACCCTATTTCCATTCTGATCTAAATGCCATACTTGATAGAGAAAAAAAAGGAAATCCACCTTCTAAGAGTTATCTGCAACTTACATCTGAAACAACTTATTATCTTTCTTGAAACAGTAAAGGACAGCGACATCTATACTGTACATATTCAAGAACACTGACTTTTAATGTCAGTTTCTGTACTGGAGCTGACATGATCTTCCAAAATTTAGCAATTCAACTTGTGTTAGTTAACTTGGGTTAATGTGTGATTGGGAGTTGGTTAGACAGGTCTTAGCATAGTTTATTGTAACAGCTCCTTTGAGCCTGTTTGCTCCAAGTCTGTTCTGCCCAGAGAAATTTTAATTCACTGATCCAGAGCCCTACAGGCCATAATGGCTGTGTCATTATGTATAACCATTTACATGATGGGCCATAATAGGTTCTTTGGAATGGTTTAAGCTATTGTGGCAATTGGATTTTCATGCATAAGTGCTGAATTTGGGTGGTGAATAGCTTTCCATAGCATAACCTGAACCTTTAATGGATGTTATTTATTCCCTTTGTCTTTGCAGTTTAAGCAACGGTTATGCTTTTTTACTGTGCATATTTAATTTTGGGGAATTTAAAGGCTTTTGAATTTGACCATTAGAAATAATGGATCTGGCGATGCTTTTCTGACTTTTGCAACACATTTGTGAGTACATGTGGAGTTTTTTGAGGAAGGAAAAGTGGGACAGTAAGAAAACAAACAAATATGTGTCTTGTGCACCACATGCTGATACTTGGATACTCTTTCACATTCACATGAAAATAAGGTCAATAGCACTTTGTGCATATATCATTCTCAGGAACATTCTGCTTTTTCTTGCATTCTGTGTGAATTGTGTTTTTCTGCTTTTCTTGGACAACCTTGTCTTCTGCCTCATATAATTCCAGTGACTTAAGAAACAGTAGAATTTACAGTACTCATTTTTTCTAATTTTCATGAGCCTTATTATTCATCCTTCATTCGACTTTTTGCCTGTAGTGAAATAACCACCCTTGACTTATGTTTCTAGCAGCAGAATTATTTTGCTACCTTCTGAAAAAAGGCAGAATTGGTGACATTCAAATCTCCACAACTGAGCGGGAGTTTTCGCTGTTAAGGAGGCACACTGGAGGCAGCAGCAAGACCAGACCAGGGACGGGGATTTGCTCTCAAGGTCAACATCTGGTAAAAACAAACCCCTGGTAGGCTTTAATGCTTGTTCATTGCTTTAAAGCTGGATAAGGAGTATATCACACTGAGCACCATAAGCCTTGACCCCAGAGAAAGAACTGGATGGTAAATTATTACAAATTTCCTTCTACCACTTAATAAAGACATTAAAAAGGAGAAACATCTGCTGCCCAATTTATTTCATTTTGTAACTACTGTACACTACAAAAACTACAACTGTTATGATTGACTGTGAATGAGAAATATTGTATTTGAGGAGTGAATAATTTGAGCCAGAGGGAAAGCTAAGAGTATACAATGCCAAAGGAAAGGATTTTGTAATATAACTTTGCATATTTCTTCATTAGCAAACTTAACTGAGATCATATAGTAACACAATTAGCACCTTAGATATAGAGATAAGAGCTGTCTAGAATAATTTTTTTAAATCATTTAAATGAACCCAATATTCTCAGAGCATCAGGTCCTAGTAAAATTCACTCAAGGAATATAGACTGTGGTAATCTGTTATTTCACAGTTTGTTCTTCTGTAATATTCCTTGTTATAAGTTTGTAATGGTTCGTTCCACGTACCCCATTTGGCTTCCCTGATGGCTCAGTCTGAGTTGTTGACCCCAAGATTTTCCTGCCAAGTGTATGTCAATGCCCCTGTCAGTCTCCTCGTACCTCCCTTGTTCCCTTGTCTCACCCCTGTCTGTCCAAGATAGCACACCCTTTTTGCTCTGGAATGTTCCCTGTCCTTCATCCTTTCCTCAAAGTAAGACTGCATTGTAAGGTTTGCTCCTTCCCCTTGTTGGCTTCTATTGGATAGCCCTTACCCTGCACCCCTGCCCTAATGCCTTCAGTTGGTAAAAGGTTGTGTCCTCCCCTGATTCCCTCCCTTCCTTAAAAGCAGTTCTTTTGCCCTCAGTTGAGGTCACTTGTTCCAGACTTGCCTGGAGAAATAAACTTCCTTGGAAGTCAAACAAGTGATCCCTCCCTATTCCTTTGCCTTGGTTCTTCATGTGCTGCTGCTGCTGTGCCACCCACACCACAGCCTAAGAAGACTGGATGAAATTTAATATTATACAATTTAGAAGAAATCCTTAAAAATCTCATTTTAGTTGAGACACATTTCCCACAGAACAAGGGCTTTGTAATGCTCGTGTGAGAGAGAAATCACAGCATTTCATTCCCCTTTGCAGAAATCTCAAAGGCATTAAGTGAATCTCTCCAGGATGCTTAAGAGGGACTATTTTACATGGATATTAAGGAACTACAACAGTACACTGTTACCACAGTCTGCATGAATATTGGTACTAGGGTCTGAATGCATCGGCTTTTCCAACCCATTTCTTACTCCTGCTGTATGAAGCCTTATTGTTTTATGTATTAGTTTTACAAAGTGAGTCCTGACATCATTTGGAACCTATAACAGTTATGAAAAAAGTTATAAAAGCATTTTACAGAATGACTGAAAGTACTGGTTGTGCATTATCTGTCTCTCCCTGATGCCCCTCCAGCCCTTGTGTATGTTGTCCTTGTCCTGGTGGTTACACACATCCTCTGCCTGATGTGTTTTGGTTGCTGGGCTGGCTCACTTTTGGATCCCCTTGGACTCTGTTTGGACTTGCTTATTCCCACAGTAAGGGTCTTCATCTCCTCAAGGTGAGGCACGACTGTGCTGCTATTCAGACCACAGGGGAGAAACTTCAGCTCAAAGCAAACACTGCAGCAGTGTTAGCCAGAACAAATGTAGCAGCTGCAAACCAATACATTTCAAATTTAGGGCCAGGCTGCATTAAAAGGTGCTGTACTCATGTTAAACAACTGTCTGTGCTTACAAACCATCCAAATTTCTTTGAGGTTTTTTTTTTTTTAATTCTATTACAAAACTGGCTATTAATACAACTGTGCTTGTTAATGCCAAATATTTGTCATGGTCAGCAGTGACAAGGCACTTGCTCACCTTCAGACTGGCAATCAGAAGGTCTACCTGCTTTCCCAAGCCTAAGATCAAGCTCCAGCCTCACTTTTTAGTCTGGTTTTCATTTTTGTGTTGGTCTCTGCTGGACATCCTGACTCCTCTCCTGATTAGCCTGGCTCCAAGCAGTAACAACCTTATTAGGAGGCCCATCTGAGAAGTGAAATATGCACTAATAACTTGGCTCTCCTTAAAAGGAAAAAAAAAAAAAAAAAAACCCACTCATTTTATTTCTTACACTGCCTAGGGGAGGAGAGGAAAATACAAATGAAGTGGTGAAGGTGAGAGTAAAGACTTTATGGAACAAGCAGCGGTAAGCACAAGGAATTAAAGCTGTGGTAAGCAGAAGCTCCCTGTGATCAGGGAAGTGAAGATTTTCCTTCACCCCAGAAGCTCCTTCTTCTCACCAGCTGAGAAGGTTTATCATACATGTAAAAGAAAAGTAAAATAAGTTAGTTTTAGAAGAACTTGTGAAGAGGGAAAGAGCTCCCAGCAAGGAAATCAACAAGTGTAAATGCTTCATCTCTAATTAAACTCTGAAGACAATGCTTGCTGCTCCCTGTGGAGAGGACAGAGAACATACCTGCCTGCATGCACTGCACAGCTGAAAAAGCTTCTTGAAACAAAGTTTTTTGCTGTGAGTCTAGTTTGCACTTGAATTAGGGCTGGAACTATTGTGTCACAAACAGTGAATTTTCAATTTTACCTACAGTTTTGCAGCTCTCGGGTTGTTTTTTTTTTTTTCCTTCTTCTGCCCCTGTGCTTGCTCTGTGCTTACCTCTTGTGCATTCACCCTGACTGGACAAAAGGTGCCCATCAACCTCTCTATCACTCCCCTCCTCAGGTGGACAGAGAGACAAAAAATAAGAAAGGCTCATGGGCTGAGGTAAGGACAAGGAGACATAACTCAGAATTTAAAAGACCTTCCCCTCATCCCTCCCTTTTTCCCGGGCTCAGCTTTACACCTAGTTTCTTTTCACTTTCAGTTTCTTCCCTTGAGCGGTGTAGGGGGACAGGGAAGGTGGGTTGAAGTCAGTTTATCCCACATCTGTCACTCCATTCTCCTCACATTCTTCCCCTGTCCCACTGTGGGTCCTTCTCTCCTTCTCTCTCCTGCTCCTGCCAGGATTCTGCCTCAGTGCAGGCTTCCCATGGAGGTCACAGCCTCCTCCGAGGAGAACCATAGAATAGTCTTGGGCTCAAAGGGACCTTAAAAGTCATCTTGTTCCAAATCCCTTCCATGGATGGGACACCTTCCACTAGGACAGGTTGCTCAGCCCCATGCTGAGCCTGGCCTTGAATTCCTCCAGGAGTGCAGGCATCCACCTATTCAAGGTCCTGCACTGGCTGCAGGTGGATGTCTGCTCCTCCCTGTCTGTACCACCAGCTGCTGTGGAATCTCTGCTCTCACTCCTGAAGCAGCTCCTGCCCCTTCCTCTTTACTGACCCTGGTGTTAGTCTCACACATTGTCACTCGTCTCCCCAGCAGGCTGCTTCTCTTCTCCTTGATTGTGTTCTCCCAGAGGCGCTCCCATCATCACTGGCTTTGGGACAGTGGCAGGTCCATCCTGGAGCCAGCTGTCAGTGCCTCCACTGGACACAGGGAAGCCACCTGTGGGGAGCTCCCCACCACGGAAACCTTGCCACACCTTTTGTGTGAGAATGTCAGAGAAGTGTTTGTGTTACTGCATGAAGCTTATCTCTACCAGATTTCTCATCAGTAGTAACATAAAGGCTGCTCATCTGATGAATAGCATTTCCCACTGCAAATTTCACTATCTATACCACAACAGACAGTCCTTTATTGCTGTTCCTTCTGTTCCCTGTTTAACTTTTGGACATGTCTCTGTCTGGTGTTTTCAAAAGGCAGAGGGTTCTCTTTAAACGTCCTCTGTCCTACTTTATATAACACAACAGGAGTCAACAAAGTTTCCATTGTCTACAGTTTTTACTTAACAGGGATTTAGAGGATGAATGCTTCTGCCTAAAGGCTTAGGTTGCTCTACCAACTATTTAAATTATTTTTCCCTTATTTTCATTACTGTATTACAGTAGGGCATCAAAATATATCAGTAAGTGAAAAATGATGCAGCATTTGCAATCATTTGGCTTACATTTAGAGGTGATGATAGTGGTGATTATAATTAACTGAATTTGCTGTTCATTGTTGGCTGCAGAAAATAATGTGCAATTATTATCTAATATGCTCCATGTCTGCCTCAGATCCACAGACATTGTGGACTTTACTAGTTACACGTGACTTGGTGCAAATAGATGTAGTATGCTTTCCATTTAAGAAACTTTATGGAATTAATCCTCTTTTCTTCCAATTAATTAGTATGACTTGGCCAAAAGGCTTGTATTGCAAACTCCAGTGCATATTCCACCTACAAGCTGTTCACTTGCAGCAGGTACTCCTTGCTGGGAGAACATAATGAGTCACTTAAATCACACCTCCTTTCCCCCCTCTCTTAACAGAAGACAACTGCCATACAGATGGCAACAGAACACAATTTCAGACAATTTCCTTGTCAGCCCAGGACACCAAGGGATCCCCACAGGAAGTAGCAGTGGTTTCTGTGGCACTGAAGCAGCCAGCAATAGAGTACTGACAGTGCAACGGTGGGGAGCTGTGCTTGAAGAGCAGACTGAAACTTTAAGATGTCACAAATCTAGCTCTTTCTATATACACACGGGGTGTGTTTTGGATATTGCTTGGATAGCTTGATGTTCTTCTTTTTAAATTAGCAATCAGTCTTATAGAAGGCTGCACCTGATTATTTTATTATTAGAAATGGAAATTTGGCTCAATACCATACTGCAGTATTTCATACACTTCATGCTCTTGAAATGTCATGCAAGCTATGTACCTGCACAAGTTTTTTCTTTGGATAATCTCATTATTAGTTAAGAAAAAATCTCCACATAAGCCAAACGTCTCTGAGCTAAGGAGCTAAATTTCATTCAGTGATGTGTATCATGTATGTCAGTTCCAGCAATGATCATTCTCCCTTTCTTTTACACTTGTCTACATTCAGCTGGCTTTTCTTTCAATCAATTTTTATCTTATCACACAATTCTAATAAAGAATTTGGTTCATGACTGGAATCTCAAAGGACCAAATTATGAAAGCTGATATAAATAATTTTTCTTTCAAATATGGAAAAAGAAAGGCTCATTTTTTCCTGTTGCTTGTGAAACTCCTTCTATGTTCTTACACAAAGCAGTTGGTGGCCAACTTATTTATGTTCATGGGCTGATCTCAAAAATTCCATCAACTAATGATGAATGAGTGGAATTCAAGCAGAGGGGGCTTAACAGCACAAACTTCCTGGATGCAGCAGAGTGCAATGGGGAATGAAAATATCTTCCTTTTCCTGATCCATGATGATGAATGACAATTATTACCACGAATTGGAGACTGTTTCCCACAGCATTCCCCTGGAGAACCTGGAAGCTTATGGCTTAGACAGGCGTGTTCTTTACTGGGTGAAAAACTGTCTGGGCCCACGGAGGGGTGGGACTAAATCCAGCTGCTATAAAACTGGATATTCAGATCTTTTGAGAGGATATAAATAGCAGAATATGTTTTGATAGTTTTGTCTCGAGCATAGTTAGTCCTAGTCAGTAGAAGATAATCTTCCTTCTGCATTTTAGGCTGGATTCTTCCCTGCCTACTCTGTGATATCTGTGACTCCTTAGCATTGGAGATGTTTACTACTCAAAATTTACTCTGGTTTCTTACAGCCAATTTAGTTTTATTGAAATCCTCCCTCTTTCCTTTTTTCGCTTTACTTTTATTTTTTACGATGATTCTGCCTTAGAGGGAATAAAGCTTGTTATGCCTTGTGAAATTAAATTCCTTTTTTGTTACAAATGAGTTCCTGCAAACTCCACTGGACTGGGAGAACACCAAAGGTGTTCTTTGTATTCAGTGGAACAAGAATAGTTTTGGCTTTAAAGGTGGCAAATTTGAGAGCTCTTTTTGTGCAGAGGGCAAGCCTGGATATTGCCAAGGAGACATTTCTTCTTGTGCTAAGGGAGCACTTGATTTCCTATTCACACATGATATTGAGAAAATGTGGAGTTGAACAAGCCAAGTTACTGCCCCAGAGTTGCAATTTGTGGTACCGGAACTTGACTAAATAGCAGATGTCAGATCACAGTTTTGTCTTAATTCTCATTTATTAGTGTTTATTTATCCCTAGAAAGGAATTGTCCTAATTCTTCCTTTGTCCTAACCAGATTTTTTTTTTAAGTATCTTGAGCTTTGTGAAGAAAAAGGTTGCCTTCCCACATAAAAATGTCAGTACTTTGAGTCCTTCTTACAAGGAGGACCAGAAGGGATTATTACTTTACCTAAATAGCAGCAGATGAAAAATCAGGCCAGCATCCATCACATGAACATATCTTCATTTTGTTGTAATAAATTTTTCCTTCTGCTTTCATTTTCTGCTGTGTTTTCTCTTGAGAATTGGAAAGCAAAGTTTTTGCTACCACGCTCAGAAAATCAATCTGGTCCACCTAAAGAATAACTCAGACACCAAGCAGCATTTACAATCATCTTTTTTCCTTGAGAAATCTGTTGGAGTCTTCAGACTATGATTATCATTGAACTTACAATTGGGTAAATGGGATGATTCTTTTATTTTTGACGTACCTGGAATAAAAGTGACAAGTTAATACCAGCTTTGCTTCTATTCTGCAGACCTGTTTCTTGGGTAGCTTTGAACAGAAATTAATAACTTCAATGGCATCCGCATATGTGTCGCAGACATCTTTTCATTAAAAATCTTTCCTTAGGATTTTCTTCTTTCTGAGAAGCTGAGAGGCCTCAGGAACAAAATGTAACCAATGGTTATCTGCTGCTGTGGAATGCAACAGGTGCATCTGGGATTGGGCTCATGGGGTTGTTTCTAATTAATGGCCAATCACAGCCAGCTGGCTCTCTCTCTGTCCGAGCCACAGACCTTTGTTATTCATTCTTTTCTATTCTTAGCCAGCCTTCTGATGAGAACTTTTTCTTCTATTCTTTAGTATAGTTTTCATGTAATATATATCATAAAATAATAAATCAAGCCTTCTGAAACATGGAGTCAGATCTACGTCTCTTCCCTCATCCTAAGACCCCCTGTGACCACTGTCACAGCATATGTTTATACTAAACTTCCCTTAAGTTTATTTCATAAAACAAGCATTATTTCGAGCAGAGAGGCTGGCCTGCTCTTTGTCCAAGCTTGTCATGCTCTACAAGACACATGAAAATGTGAGGAGGAATCACTGCATCTTAACCAAAAAACTGTGGGATTCTGTCACATCTGTGCTGGGAGTGAAGGCTCAGACCTCTGAATTCCCCCTGGAGTGAGCTGCAAGTCCAGACCTGAGCTGTAGAGGCACAGCTGCTCTGTTGCACTTGGAGTTCAGCCCTTGTCAGCTCCCAACACAGCTGCCACTGCAAACCAAGGTGTCCAAAGGACTGAGCCACTCAAACTGCAGTTTGACACCTCTAAGTGCAGATAAAGAGCAGAGGGCATTTTGGCCCTGTTAAAAGCTGCCAGCTTTGGAGTTCATAATTGGTTACCATCTGGGATACATTTTTTTTAAAACTACAGCTCAGTAATTTTACTTTGTGCATTTTAAAGAGATGACTGAGCATACAAGTGAGGTGTAGACAGAAGGTAAATAGAAAACAAAAAACATATATACGAAGAAAGTAATCAAAATAGAATGATGCAGACAGTGAAAGATAAAATAACATCATGATGAATAACAGATCAAAACATTATTCACTTGAGATTGGGACTATCAGGATTAAAGTGAATAATCCTCAAGGGAAAAAAGTGAGCATATCATAAAATATTGCCATATCTGGTAAAGATAATTGAATTTACGTAGTGTAAATCTAAATAAGAATACATAGAAAATGAAAAGAAATACCCCAAAACAACTGGAACAGAAAAAGAAATTGCAGAAAGAAACTGTGTGAGTGGAGAAAGTAATAATGATATATGGCAAGGCAAAAGACCGAAAACTCCCCAAGGAAATGGCTCAAGGGAGCAAGCTGTTCAGTTACAAGGATAGCCAAAAGTAACCCTGCAGAAGTTTGAAAGAAAGCTAAGAAGGTGAAGGTGAATAAGTTATTCTGTTGAACATTTTCCAAACCTCTCCTCCATTGTTAATTTAGTTAGAAAAAAGTGAATTGCCTTCCATCGTGTTCTGGAATGTGATATGATTAGACAGTGTGAAAGCACAAGATGAAGCCATTAAAAACACATCATTCAAGGGAAAATATATATTGCTTTTGACAGTCAGAACCTGTGGAGCCAAGCTCTGGTGGGTAATGATGGGGCTGTCTTTTGTGATCCTCAGCCATCTGATCCATCTCTCGCTGGGACAAGGTTCTCCCTTCCCCTAGACAAGCTCTGAACTGCATTTCCAGCAAAAGGCATCTGGGCGATAGCACAGATCATCCTCCACAAACAGCTCTGATCACACTCCTGAGGCCGAGGAGCTAGTGAAGATCAAAGCAAGATAAGTCTATGTCTCTGTTTAAAAGCCAGGGGTCTGTTAGGGAAGGCAGGAACCTCCCTTGGAATGGAGAATACAAACCCCCTCCATGGGAATTGTGAGGCTGGCTTTGGAGCGGAGCGCGTTGGAGACAGAGAGACCACGGACCCCAATGGTCATGAGGCAACACAGCGAGTTTATTCTCAAACAATTCCTTATAAAGGGCATTTGAAAAACCCAATCCAGATATTTTCACTGTTCTGATCTTTATGCCCCTTCAGGTTCTGGACCAGTGAAATGGCTGCAGCCGTAGGAGAGTTGTGATTGGGTGAAGCCCCTGTCAGCCCAGGGGCTTGTTAGTTTGCTTAGTACCAACCAGCTTGTACTGTGATATGTGGCAAAACTGAATTATTGTAATATTGAAATTAAGGGACTCTCAGGCAAAAACATATGAGAATAGGAATAACAGTTCTTTACTATTTACTCTGTCTTGGCCCTGCTATAGTGGAGATGACCATACAGCCAGCTTTGCAGTCAAGATACTCCTAAAGCTGGAAGGACAAGCTAAATACAGATCTAACCCTGAACTGATCATATCAAGTCAGAGCTGCACATCAGGGAAGGCACAGAGCAAAGTTGACAATAAAACATGGGTGAGGCTGAAAACCTATGGATGAGCAAATCATGCAAATACACAAATTTAAAGTCCAACAGTGGTCTTTTGTAAGTGAAAAGTCTTAAAATGCAAACAGGCTTGAACCAGAAGCCATTATAGAAAGTTTCAGAATAGCATGAACATACTTCAACTTTTGAAGCAAGTAATAATTCCAGTAGTGGCATTTTGTATTAATTGAAATATTTTCACCAATTTCTTGGGCACTTCAATTAGGAGAAAACTGCAATATTCAAGTGGAAAAGTAATAAAACTATAAATCTCAATATATCTTAAAGTCACAGAGGCAGTCCCTCAGCAATTAAGAATAAGTTTTAAAGGGCTCTCAATTACATAAAGGAAGTTACTGCACATTTTATTGGAAAGATGGCAGATACTTGTCAAAGACAATATCAGAAAGAATTTGGAAGAGGTAGGAAAAGGGTCATAAATTGGAATGGGTACAATATTTAAAAAATAAAAATATTAAATTCTCTAACTTTATTTGGTGCATTTAGGCACCAAAGTCTGAATTTTGGCTCATTATATATAAGATGACAATGAGTGTCAACTCTAAACAATGTTCATTACAGAGAAGAAAAGAAATTACAGAGGAGGAAATACCACAGTTAATTATGTCATTGAATGTAGATCTGCAAACTGTGCACAGTTCCTGAGACATCTTTGTGTCCTGTCCTAACATTGCTCACTATTCTTGATGTGGTGCAGGCAGAGCATGATATAAAATGGATGTGGGCCTGCAGCAGCACTCTGCAGTCCGGTAACAATTCTCTTAATCATTATAAATAGCACTGATAAACTCTGCTATCAGCTGTATTCCCATCTCCACCTGTGCAGGGATGTAGAAGATAGGCTCACCACTTCTCCCATCTATCCTCTCTTCCCATTAAAAAGGGCAACACAAAAAACACCTTAGGAACTGACCATTACTTTCAGAATTATTCTTGCAGCTCAAAATGATTCAAAAAACTTTTCATAATATTCATTTGAAGTCACTCCCAAAATTTTTAAATTGTCCACCCACAGAATTATGTAACTGTCCTACCTGTGTAACTTAACACACATTAGAAGAAATTACACCTCTTTGAAAGACCCTGTTGTTCTGGAACCACTTTTCTATTTCTGACATGTACATATCTAAGTTAATTTCTATGAACACAGCATTGACTAAATAAATTTTAATTCAAAACAAAAAATAAACAATAATTCAAACACTAAATGTGATACTAATTCTCATTAATTCAGTTGTATCATTCTAGTCTGAATGTCCCAATTCTTCTTATCACTGAGTAGCAGGTACTAACATATGAAAAATTTCATACAAAAGAAGAGTAGGAATATGGCATCCAAATAACAGCTAAAAGCATACAGATGGACTGTGGCTTCTGTGGGAGCTCTATCCATCTTCTGTCTCTCAGTTCAGGACATGCACCACTTTAGACAGAAGATCATTAAATTTCAAATTCTAAAACTCCAAAATTTAAAGGCCTAGAGAAGAAAAGACATTGCAAAGGAGAGAAAAAAATTTCACCTTAGAAGGTTGTGTCCAGCTGATGACTCAGCTCTTGTGTAACTGATGATAACCCAAAGCATGAAAAAACTGCCTGTACACGGTACCACTCAACAACTGGAATGCCTCTAGGAAGAAAATATTCATAAATACAGTCATATTATCTGGTTGAGAAGATTATGTAAAGGAACCAATATAAAACATAGCAATCGATTTCATTTTTTCTCTTAGAGATTAAAACCCTCAAAATTTAGCCTACTGTCATGGTGAATTACATTAGATCTGTTAGAATCTTTCTGGACATCAACAGTCTTGGAATCTATAATTAGCACAAACTGAAGCAGTCATGACTTTGGATAAAAATCCTCATCCCAAAAACTGTTTCTTTTTAAATTTCTACAGGAGAACTTGTGTGAATGAAGCATGGCTTCAGACAGAAAAAGGAAATGCCTAGATGAGAATTATTACTGATATGAAAAAACAAAATTCTTATTGAATGGAATTGCTGATCACTTCCATTATTTTCAGATACAGAGCTGGGAGGGGAAGGATAGCTGGATGCAGAAGTAGGAGAGGCCTTTCTAAGGAAAGCAGTGGGTAACCAGACTCAGAGAGCCTTGTAACTGAGGGTCAGCCTGCAGGAGGATGTCAGAACTCAGTGCATCCCTCTGGGTGTCCAGAGCTGCTGGGGCCCCTTACACAGCCCAGAACACCTGGGGGTTTGATTATGACCCGTGGAGCAAATTACCAGCTTTGTATGAAGACCTGAAAGCCACAGAAGTTTAAGTAGTGTAATAATAAAATTATCACTAGGTGAAAAAGTAGATTTTGGGGTTTTTAGAATGGGGGTTTTGGGGACAAGATGGAGGGACTTGGGCATGTCCAGCCTTTCTTCTTCTTCTTCTCTATCTCCATCTTCTGCTGTGATGGTGGCACTTTTGGATTGGTCTAGAGTAGAAGCTCACTGTCTAACACAGGTGATAGGTAACCACTGCAGAAAAGATCAAAACCATTTCAATTCATAAAATATTAGTTTTAGTACATGACTCATGAAAATATCCACTTTTTAAGCAGTGAAAACTGAAAGCATGCAGAGAAGAGAGAACCCTGAATGGGGAGATTTATTATTTCAGAGCTAAAAATGGAAGAGAAAGGTATCTAGAGGAGCATGTGCTTTAATTAGTATAACTCTCTATTACTAGTCTTCTCCCAGTACCAGAATAAAGCCTTTAAAAATGGAGAGAAGAGAAAAAACTTACTGAGAGGAGAAAAATCTCCATCACTGGGGAAAGAGGTAGCATTTGGAAGTGACATTAGTGGTGCCAGATTGTCTTTGCTCAATCCACTCTTGCAAATTATTCCTCAGCCTCAGCAAGACTTTTACAAACTGCCTTATTTTGGTGCATAAGGGCATAAATAAATACTATTTAATTGCCTCATAAATACTTTCTAAAGATAGGCATCTTATGAAACAGCTCTTCTGAAGACAGAATACATGAACAAAATCTTTTCACGTGCAAAAAATTCTGTCTTCCTGCCAACAAATCACCTCCAGGTCAATTTGAGAATTATTTAGTCAAAGTTAGCCAAATAAATTATGCAGAAAGAAACCTATTGAAAAAAAAATTAAACTTTCTGCATGCCAGTTAAAGTATAAACTAATAACTGACAAGTTGTGACATACAATTATTTATTAATTTGGTTAAAAGAATAAACTTGCTAAATTAACATGTGATTCGCACCAAATCAACTATGACTTACTTAAGTAATAGGTTTGCCCTTCCAGCATCACATTAATACTGAAGAGTGTTCAACCTATCATATTTTTCCACAGTGTTCATGAGCTTGCTAATCAGAAGCAATTGATAATATTAAATATTTAATTCTGTAATGTTTTATTAATCTCTGCTCATGAAATGTTAATAACAAAGTTTGGCTAATATAATATGGAGTTCTTGGTAAATGTAGCACTTTGTTTCTTAATGCTGTATATTTTGTGATGGCCATGGAGTAACAGAATCAAAAAGACAACAGCATGAGAATTAAATGCACACCCACTAGCACCAGAAAAATAAAATGTAGACTACACTCTGAAAAAGAGTTAATTTTTCTCATGTCTCTCCAAGGATCTGGAGGAAAGTTTAAATTATTAACTTCCTGCAACAAACTGTCCAGCATTAACTTTAGTTTAATGACATGATATGTAATTTTCAAGGAGTACACTGGGCTAATCTTCCTGGCTGACTAAATCTTCAATTAGCACAGCAACACTGGGCTGTGTGTGGGATGACTGTGAATTACACTGCAGCTAAAACAAAACCACTGAGGTGTATCAAAAGAAAACTTCTGAGTTTCTGTTTGAACAGGCCCTAAAAGACTCCTGTGTTCCTCTGGATGCTGCACTTCCTCATCTCACCTTCTCACTTCCTTCTTTAAAACCAAGCAGCTTTCAACCTCTTTGCCACTCCTTCTTGAACGATATTTAAACTCCCATCCCAGCCTTCTAAACTCCTCTATTCACCATGAAAAAAAGAAAACATTAGAGCTGATAATTCTGAAGTAGTTTATGGCCACACCCCTGGCTGTGGAACTCTCTACCACTGCTTTTCTTCTACCCTCAGGAGCACATTTTGGGTTATTGGAGAGCAGGAACTCTTCTACAGATCCTGTCAATCCCCAGTTATTATCAGTAGTTGGTAATATCCAATTATTCTGGCCACCCAGAGGTAAAAGCCAGAAGAGTCTGTTAAACAACTTGAGTCTAGAGAATGAATTTCAGTCAGAATCAGGACATAGGTGGGATTATTAACAAAAAGAGGTAGACTTGTCCAAAACAATACTTAGCTATGGAAACACACTGTATTTTCTGCAGTCACAAGAAAATAATGAAAATGTTTTGTTCTACTTATTAGCAGAGAGTTCTGGCACTTACAGAGCTGCTGCTTTTTGCATGTGTAACAAACCCAGTGATTTAAACAAGTGCCAGAATAATCACAATAATAACTGGGCAAATCTTTCTTCATTCAGTTGATCTTACTGACACTTCATGAGCTACCAAAGGTCTAAAAGTGCAAGTCTTCCCAATCCACAGAAAACTACTGCATTATTAATTGGAATACTCAGTGTTATGTTTGGGTTTTAAACAGCATTACCTTTTTAGACTGAAACTTGTTTGATAATATCAAAATTAACACAAAAAAAACCCTTTCATATCCCCACTCCACTACTCCCAGAAGGCAGGATAAGTACAGACAGCCTGCAGAAACTGGTGAGATAACACCAGCAGTTTGCAACGTGAATTTAAGGTCAAATGCCTTAACATCCTTGGCTACCCTGAGAAAGCACCTGCTTGGGCTACTATCCTGGCTCTTATCTCAGTTTCAAGGAAAGAATTCTTAAATTCTTTAACATAAATTGAAATTCGTGACACCTTATTGAGAAAGTCTCAAAGCCCCAGGGATCCAACTAAACACACTCCCTGGAGAAGTGTCCAGGGACTATCCAGCTAATATGCTTTTACCCTAAAAAAACTACCTATTTTACAAATGAAAAAAAAAAATTATGGATTTATGACAGCATGATACAAGTTATGGTTTTGTTTCAGCTTCAGCAAGGCTCATGCAAGCACTGGTAGCAGATTCAACAGTAAGCCATGCACCAGCACTTTCTCTGCAGTGTCAGATCCCCTGGCAAAGCCTGCAGACAAATGCTACAGACTGCAGTGACCAAGACTAGGCTTGATCAGGAACTTAATGAGACTGTGCAAATCACATCACAGGAGGTCACTCAGACCACGTTCTCACAGAGGCTGTTCCAGGTGGTGCAGAAAGGCCCCAGAGGGGGAGGACAGCCTTGAAACAAGTGTCTGTGGCAGCTGGCAGAGGGAAAGGCTGACCTTGCACCACGGGAGGACTGTCACCAGCTGGAGCTCAGACCACTAGGCTGGCTCTGTGTGAGACTTGATGTGAAACATGCCAAATTAGTGCTTTATCTCCTTCAAGCAGCAGCATTCCCACCAGCAGCATTCCGTCTATAATTTAAGGGAAAACCTACCAAAGTGCAAGAACATTAAACTCCCCTTCAGAAATCAATACGCACAGTACAGTAACACAAACATTAAATATAAATATTTTTGAAAATAAATCCCCTCAAAAAGAAAGATCCAACGTATAGTACAACTCTTTCCCCCTTTGAAAGCTCCTCTCACATTATCCCTGTGTTAAAAATGCATGTAAGAATATAAATCTGAAGTAGTTGCAATATTGCCACCATACTCCCTATTTTCACAAGGGAGTGAATGCCATGAAAAAGTGCTTAAAGATGCCAGGAAACCAGGAGAAAAAGAAGCAATCAAAAGTTTTATTAAGTGTGTCCCCATTCCAGCTCAGCTGCAGCCTGTACAGATAGGCAGATGCAGAGCCTCACTAATTTCAGTGCAGCTGCTGCTGTGCTCAAGCTCACCTGTGCACAGTTGTCCTGCATGGGAGAAGATGGGAGCAACAAGCTGAAAATGAGGTTGTGCAGTCTGCTGGAAAAATGTCACTTTAAAGATTTAATGTAAGAACTGCCATATTCTATAGCCTAGTGTTTGGTTGGGGTTTGTTGTTGGTTTGTTGGCTTTCTGTAAGGGTTTGGTTTCTTTCTTTTGTCTTTTTAGGATTGGGAGCAGGGGGCAGTATTTCAGTTGTGGTTTTAAGGTTTGGGGTTCTGGATTTTTTGCTTCCCTTCCCCCAGTCATTCATTAGGAATGTATGCCTGTTAGTGTATTTATGAACTGGAGTATTTTGATTTTACAAATAAAGCTGTCTCTCAGCACAACTCTGACCTATATTATCTACAGTTTCACATCCATTCTAGATGTATTTATATGCACCTTATTAATGAGGTATCTGCCTTCAGTCACAGGTGCATTTGCTACCTTCACAAAGAAATATCCTTTCTCTTTAAAAGCAGGAGCTGTAACCACAAACAGTAACCAATATTGACACAGAAAGAGCTGAGAACAGATCTCAGGTGTCTCATGTACAATTCACAATTAAATATATTCTTCATCATCCTCATTAGAAACAATAACATGTATATCAATTATTAACAGTATAATTTTCATCCTTGAAAGATAGCCCATGAGGCATAACTGGTTTCCTCCAGCCCAGATAATTACCAAATATCCTGTTTTTTCCATGATAAATCCATGTGCAAAAGGAAGCCAGGAAATCAGTGTGGGAGACTGGCAGGGAAGAGCTACGGTCCCACGCCAAGGACTGCATCTCATGGAAGCAAACAAACAAAAAAAGCATAAGAGCTGCAAATGTATGCTGAGCAATCACTTGGTGCACAAAATCTGTAATTAGTGTTGATAGATTTTTGGGATGATGCCCCAACTCATATATTACTCCAGTCACTTCTGTTTACCACTTTGAAAGCGTTGCCAAATTATTACCCAGTCACTGGTAATTGCTCTGTATTTGTCTCATCACCATAAACACTTGTGCTAAGAGACCTTGAGCTGTGTTAATACCCCGACAAAACACGTGCAACCTCCCACAGCCCTCATCAGCCATCTCTCCCTTGCATAAATATCCTACCCCTCCTGTCAGCATCAGCAAAAACGCCAAAGAAACTGAAGCACTAAGTGCAATGACTGTGTGAAGAACAGAGTGCAGTAGTTGTGCTTCTCAGTGCTCTCCCTTGTTCCACAGAATCCCTCACATATTCCTCTGGCCATGTTGCCACAAACCCCAGTGATGTCTCTAAATGTCTCAAGGAGCAGTGCTCCATTCAGCTTACCATCTTAAATTTAAATAACAGCTATAGTTCTGCTCTTTGCCCCCCAGCATCTGACCAATTCACACTTTTCCATCTTGAAATTTATCTGTTTGGGATTTTTAGTCATATTGAAATGTTTGCTCTACATTTTCCTTAGAAAAAGGTAGAATTACGGATTCTGCCAGAGTGGTCCATCCTACTACTTCTGATAAACCACAACTGTGACTAATTCTATTAAAGACAAGAATGATTAACATCCAAGAAGGGCCATCACATGGTAAAATGGTTTACAGCTTAACCATTATACAGAAATTTGCTTTGTATTCTTTTATTGCTTCTAAAAAAAGTGCGGAAAATAATCTGAAGGAATTTGTTGATCTCTTTTAAACACTGATATTCCTATCAATACTCTCTCAGAAGCTGATTTCTAGTATGCTGTAAAGGATGAGGACAATTAACTGGTTGTAGACTAAATCAAGCTCTGCGAGAGGCTAAGAGAAATCCTTTTCCTTACCTGTACTATCCTGAGAACACTGAATTGAAACAGGAAACTCAGGATGAAAAGAGAAAAAGGCTTTGTCAGGCAAAATGTTAATTCTGGTTAAATCCAAAGGTCTCATCACAGCAAGGGAAAGCAGAATTTATCTGAAGAGTAGATCTGTTTAGTGACATTACTATAAACACTCATAACACTCTTAATACTTTCATTTAAGTAGTTAAAATTCAATACTTTAAATAAGTAAATAATAATACTTTTATCAAAGAAGATTAATGTTACCTACTACTCTGCTGTTGAAATCCACACATGCACTATTTTTTGAATGAATAATTATGCAAATAGCCAAGCAATCAACCAAACAGTGTCTGTCCCATGTGGGAACAAAACCAGCTGGGATAAACAGTGGTTTAGCCTTAGTATCATATACAGGAAGCATCAACCTGAGGCCATGGGAAGCAGGGTATTGAAAAGGAAATATCTAGTCAGGCCATGGTGAGAAGAGTGTAGTTATGGCAGTCAAGTGTCACAGACATCTATTATGGAAAATCCTTGCCTTAGGATTTTTCCTCCTGAGAAGCTGAGAAGCCTCAGGAACAAAATGTAACCAATGGTTATCTGCTGCTGTGGAATGCAACAGGTGCAGCTGGGATTGGGCTCATGGGGATGTTTCTAATTAATGGCCAATCACACCCAGCTGGCTCAGACAGAGAGTCCAAGCCACAGGCTTTTGTTATCATTCTTTCCTATTCTATTCTTAGCCAGCCTTCTGATGAAATCCTTTCTTCTATTCTTTTAGTATAGTTTCAATATAATATATATCATAAAATAATAAATCAAACCTTCTGAAACATGGAGTCAGATCCTCATCTCTTCCCTCAACCCTGAGACCCCTGTGAACACTGTCACAGTCAAGATGTCAATGGAACTATTCTATATTAGGTCATGTTTCTGGCTCTTGCTCTCAGTTAGTTCAGAACCTGTTACAAATAAGGTTGTGTTCTGAATAAGGTTTGTGTTCATGATTGGACCCTCACTCTCAGAATAGCCCAATACCAGGCTGTGTTCACCACGCTCCCCTGTCTCTGGATATTGCCCCTCAGGCTGCACAGTTCCTGCATTTGTTATTTTGCTGTTAAAGATCTTTATTTTTGGGCAGATTCATCTATTGTTGTTCTATTTTATGCCATGCTCCGCCCGGCTGAGCCGGACCAGGGATGGCAGCAACACGGACTGTGATAGAGGACTCCTCTCAACAGGCAGTGAAAAAGCATTCTAAATCATTAGAGGCCCTCTTGCCAGCCACATCATTAACACTGAATTGAAGGATGAATGTCATGAAAATAATGGAATTAGAAAACATGATATACAAAAATCTCTATAGGTTGTGACAGCGTTCACAGGGGTCTTAGGATGAGGGAAGAGACGAGGATCTGACTCCATGTCTCAGAAGGCTGATTTATTATTTTATGATATATATTATATTAAAACTATACTAAAAGAATAGAAGAAAGGATTTCATCAGAAGTCTGGATAACAATAGAATAAGAAAGAATGATAACAAAGGCTTGTGGCTCGACTCTCTGTCCAAGCCAGCTGACTGTGATTGGCCATTAATTAGAAACAACCAACATGAGACCAATCCCAGATGCACCTGTTGCATTCCACAGCAGCAGATAACCATTGGTTACATTTTGTTCCTGAGGCCTCTCAGCTTCTCAGGAGGAAAAATCCTAAGGAAAGGATTTTCATAAAAGATGTCTGTGACAATAGGTAGCACATATTTTCTATTTTTCTGTATTTAAAAAAACAAACTAAAATGAGCATTTGATACATAATCCAAATAGCGACTACTGATTTTTGTCTAAAGGGATATTCTTCATTAGTTTCTTACATTTATTCTAATCCACATTAGTTTTGGAACAGTTCATGAGCTCCTAGAATATGGATAACACCAGTGTTCAGAAAAACATCTGCCAACTAAAGAGAATTAGAAAGATAAGTGAAACAAAAGGAGAAAAGACAAAAGGAGAGTTGGAAGAAATATGACTATATGTATATAGAAAGAAGTTGTAAAATACTGCTTTTGTGATGAGGACTGGTATTATTAAAATAAATAAATAAACAATTTAGTCATGTGCATGTGTATATTAATACTTCTATGAATGAAAGAGCTGTAGAATAACATGAGTTTTCTACCAACAATATCTTTGAAGTTACTTACATTGTGCAATACATTATAAAAGTCATGTAATGACACAAAAAAAAAGTTTTACCATTCCCTTTCCTGAAATCATCTTGGTTAAAGAGAGCTCAGCTGGCTCTTTGCTGTGTGTAGATATTACCCTTGGGGAACTTAGAACAACTGGAGAGGTAAAGGTTTAAAAATATCCTGAAATTATTACTGACAATGTTCCTGATTCCAGTTCCATCCTTGCTTTAGCCATCCTCAAGTTATCAGCTTTATGGGGGCTTTCCCTTGTTCCAGTTACAATAAACAGCCTGGAGAAGGGAAATTAAATATTTCACTCTGGTAAGGTGACAAGGCACACGACAAGATTTTTGGTAATATTTTGCATTGTCCTGGTAGTTCTTCACAATAACTCTTCATGAGAAGCTCATCTGCCCCGTCTCTCTTGTGAGGTGGTGCTCATCTCAGCTGCATATCTGCTGTTCTTTCCAGGTGAGATCACTTAACATTTTAGTCCAAATACCAGAAGTAATCTAATTAAACCAGGCACTAATTAGCAGATGAATTTAATATTTAATCAGGAAACTGTATAAGCAGTTGTAATAGTTCTTAGTTCTCTCTCACATGCTAAAATTCAAATTAACCACCACCCCAGGTACTTGGGAAAAGGTACTAGAAAAAGCTGCCTTTTCATAACTGGTGTTATCTATAGTAATTTTGGAAAATTGTCCTGAAACAATGATAAAATATTAGTAATTTTTAGGCATCGTGACAGAGGGAGAGAGACATACAGCATATTATTGCTTGAGTATATTTTTATTTTAACACATTTATAGAAATCCACAGCTCATTTGATATCACACAATTAACATGCATTCAGGATGTTCTCACTATAAAATGAAATCCAATTAAGAAGTAATAAACTTCTACACAACAGGAACTTTTTAAAGAAAATATCAGAGCATTTTCAAGGCAACATCCATTTAGCGATTCATCTTTGTCAAATTTATTTCACAATCAGCAGTAAAACAGCATTACTACCCCTTCCTCTTGCAGCTCTCCATATTGAGCTGAAGTTCCTGGCATTTTGAAAACAATTTACCTGTCACAGAGACACCTGGTGAAAACTTCCTAGGCTGAGCTCACTGGGCTAGAGCTGCAAAGTTGGTGAAGAACAAAGGGCCAGGAAGTTGCTTCTTTGTACACACGAGGTTCAGCAATCAGCAGTTCACAATAAAGCGTGTGGAAAAATGAGTTTTCTCAGCAATGGGTTCAGCTCCTATTGTAGTGTGGTTTTATACTTTCTAATAGTCTTGTTTTTGTATCCCCATGTTGTCATACATAGTGCAAGGGTTCTATTATCATTACATTGCAAGGGTTCCATATTGCTAAAGTTCCATGCCTCCTTGATGTTTCTGTAGGCAGCTCCTCTGGGCACTGACTCTTCCTTGTCCTCACAGCAGCCAAGTGACTCCAGTTCCCCCAATCCACTCTTTTATAACACTCTGCTGATTGGCTACAGCTGTGGCCTGTTAACATCAGGCCTGCTCCCAATCTCTAATAATTAACCCAGCTGCAACTCTTTAGGGGGTAAGATTACATTCTATACCACCTTTATTTGCCTATATTCTATTCCCCTACATCCCCATATTTTTCCCAAATGGTTTACCCCAGATTGTACCCCCTCCCTTTACCTGTGCAATCCCGTTCCCTTGCTGAGATCATCCCCAAATCCCCACCCTGGCTCTCTGTCAATCTCTCAGCATCCCATCCCCTCCATCTAGAAGCTTCGGTCCAGGATGTCGAGTGATTAGCCAGAGGCCAGGGGTCAGCCCCCCCAAGCCCTGCCCCATACGCTGTCCTAAATGTCCATCCCGAGTACCCATCCCTTAGGGTCACTTATTGGTCACTAAAATGTTCTCTACTTTGGGTTTCCACCTCCCTTTAAATGTAACCTTGGCACATCTCCCGGGGCTCTCAGCAGGAGCCCCCTGAGGTGTAGGTGATCCCTGGAGCTCCTGAAATAAACCTTGGATTAACCCCGGCCAAGAATCAACTCCTTCATCTTCCGCCATTGTTCCAGCATCTCCTCTGCTGCAGGCGATCAGCCTGGCTGTCCTTCTGTCCTTCTGTACCCCAGGGATCAGCCTGGCTGCCCTCTGTAGCCTCAGGGATCAGCCTGGCTGCCCTCTGTACCCCAGGGATCAGCCTGGCTGCCCTCTGTACCCGTGGGGATCAACCTGGCTGCCCTCTGTCCTTCTGTACCCCAGGGATCAGCCTGGCTGCCCTCTGTAGCCTCAGGGATCAGCCTGGCTGCCCTCTGTACCCAAGGCATCAGCCTGGCTGCCCTCTGTACCCCAGGGATCAGCCTGGCTGCCTTCTGTTCCCCCCACTGCTGTTCACCATCTTGGGGCTGGCTGGGGTTCCCTCAGTGGCACTCAGAGAAACCAGAACAAGCTCCTACAGCATTGTCCAAAGAGTAGCACAGAAGCTGTAACCGTGGTTGCAATGCCCAGGGTAGATGATCCCTGGAGCACCTACCAGGGTGTCCCCTTGGCACCCACGCCAGGTGGAAACAGCCAGGGTGTCACCAACAGGAGTGTTTTACTTTATAAATAATACATCTATCAAAAGATTGCCCTGCCCATCAAACCGTTTGATTTAATCAGGACATATTTAACTGTAATCAACCTTGATTCACCATTTTAAACCTTGTTCCAATAGGGAATGATGTGATAAGGAGATACAGCAGGCCAAAGGGACTGAACAGTAATCCAGGAGAAGTTTCACAGTGCATTAACCTGGCAAGTACCTCTCTTACCAGCCACAACACTAACTGCATAAAATGTGACATACACCAAAGTCCTTTCATTTTGCCACATCGTTTGGGCTAAGTTTGTTTTGGTAATTCTTGTAAAAAAGGCCAGAATGGAGGTGTTGGAGTCCAAGTCCCTCTTTTACCAGTAGAGAAGGAAAGACAACAGCAGCTCCTGTGTACTGCTATGCTTCAGTCCAGCTCTGGAATGGCTGCCCCCTGGGCTGGGAATAACCTTTTATCTGCCATATTAATTCATATCCAATTAAATATGACAGTTTCATTAACCACCTTATTTCTTATTAACTTCTTACAACAATCTCATTGTTACCACAGTGGCTAAAACTAATGAATGATCCATTTTTTTGTCTGTTTAGCACTGGAAACCCTCTTATCCATGCTGCAGAGACGAAGGAGTGGCCTCCAAAGAACTTCAGCTATTTCTAAACTGGGGTAAATTCAGCTGTGTAACCTGTGTTATTACCAGTATCTCAAGCCATGTCAATGTGTCTACTCACCATTGCATATAGCTAATTTTGTGAATTCTTATGAAACCATAATTAAAAGAGGTTTTTCTTACATGTCTGCCCTCATTCAGCAGCGCCAGTGGCTGAGTATTATTCCTCTGAAGGAACAGCTCAGAGCTCATCAGTCATACAGCTGAGCAATGCTTATGCTTAGAAAATTCATTGGAGCTGTTTCAGGCAGAAGGTTTGCAAATGTCTGTGACCTCGAGGAGAATGACTCTTGAGCAAAACAAAAAACACAGAAGATATACAGAAGATGGAAAACTAGCACATGCCAGAAAAAGTTGATATTAAGTGATGCAAGCAGAAATGTTTTATTTAAAAGATGCCATTCACTACAAGGCTTCTATCTTATTGTCAAAACTAGCAAGAATTTTAACAAGGGCTTCTTGAGAGTAATTATGAATAAACAGGACACTGTGGAGCTTTAACTCATGAAGCCACATTAATGGAGGAAACTGTAGTAGCCTCAGCTTCAAATATTTCAAATCCCATAATGTCAGCTTCTGAGCCAATTTGGATATCAGTGTGGCCCATCCACACAGAATTCTTATGTGTGTCCAAAAATATGTGTGTATAGCAGAGCAGCCCTCTCATGTGAATCTTCTGAGAAAGGAACAACACTCATTATGTTTAGTTCACACTTTTTTTTTACGATCTGGCCCGTGTTTGATCATTTTACAGTTTATTCACAGCAGAAAGAGAAGTAGACTGTGAATGAGTAATACAAACAAAACACAGGTACCTGTTTCTTGCAATGTCCTCTCCAAAAATGCTTACTGTTGTGAACAGCATTTCAGTTACAGCTGCGCATTTTAAGTGCTTTATTCCAGCTTCACTCCCATTTGCCACAACAGATCCATGGAGTCAGTGGAGCAGCACAGGCATAACCAAGGGATAAATTTACTCATTAGCAGTTAAGGCCATGGCCACAAGCAATTTTAAGTCCTGCAGCATGTCACAAATGATAATCGTACTGGGCTGCTCACAGCATCTTCTTCTCCATTTTAATTTCCAAGGATAAATGAAGCAGCACAGTCTCAGAGTTCCCAGAGCACTTCCTTGAACATGTACATCTCTCCTAGGATGCTTTTTAGGGCACAGCTCCCAGCCTCATCTGCCCATTTGCCAGCTTCTCATGCAAGCACGCCTTGCATGCCTTCCCTTCAGCCAAGCTGCCCTTACACAGAGAAACTCAGAACTGACTGATTTCTCCCAAGGTATTCTACAGATTTCTTTCTCTTACAATGACTTAGGAGGAAAAAAAAATCACCAAAAATTTACTTTTGGAGTTTAGAGAAAAAGCTGGTATATAGATATAAAAATGAATGCAAAACTCATCAGCATATAGGCAGGAAAAAAAAAAGAAAACACAGTCCTAAATAGATTGTATTTTCTTGCTCTGTGCCATGTGACTTGAGGGCCACCAAGGTGATCCCAGGGATGGAGCACCTTGGCTACAAGGAAAGACTAAGGAAACTGGGGTTGTTCAGCCTAGGAAAGGGAAGGCTTTGGGGTAACCTGCAGCCTTCCAGGACCTGAATGGATCCCACAGGAAAGATGAAGAGAAACTTTCTACCAGAGCCTGGAGTGACAGTACAAGGGGGAATGGCTTCAAACTGACAAAAAGATTTGGATTAAATATTTTGGGAAAATTCTTCCCTGTGAAGGTGGAGAGGCCCTGGCACAGGGTGCCCAGAGCAGCTGTGGCTGTCCCAGGCCTGGAAGTGTCCAAGCCCAGGCTGGATGAGGCTCTAAGCCACCTGGAACAGGGGAAGGTGTCCCCCCCTGGCAGGGGGTTGGAAGGAGGTGATCTTTAAGGTAATTTCCAACTCAAACCATTCTGTGAATTGTCCCCAGGTGTGAGCAACTGAGGGTACACACTCAGCCAGATTCTCATATGCAGTCAGGTTTTTCATCCCACTCTGACAGTGTAAAATGATTTGAAGAATATTTATTGCAACATTAAAACACCAAAGAAGACTAAAGAAGCTTTGATGTAGATATGAATAAAGCCCTTCAGTTTCTGTGTAACTGTGATAGTGACAGTGATTGCATTTGCAGGTGAGCCAGCCTATGCATGACTGTGCTATCCAACAAATGCAATTATAAAGGGAAACAAGAACATTGCCTGGGAAAATATTGCATGTAAAAATCACAGCAGTTTGATCCTCAGTACGTCTCCCCAGCCATCAGGTGCTCCACAGGACATAGATAAGTAATCTAAAGGTTTATGTCTTACCAGCAGGGCATCATGTAAACAAAAATTATTCACCTTTTCTTTGTCCTTTCTGCTCACATTTCATAAAATAGCAGAACTAAATGCCAAACACCTTCCATAACTCTGCTGCCTTTGCTTACTTCCCTGCTCTTTTCCTTGGAGGCACAGTGAGTACACTGAACTCAACACATTCTGACAAGGAGATGGGATTATGTGCTTTCCCTTGGCTTCATCTGTGGATGAGGCACCCTAGCACAATTCAGCAGACACTTCAGATAAGAGTAGGCTGAGAAGTAGGAGGAGATAAATGAAATTAAATGAAGAACAGAAGTGATGGTATTACATTTCTGCCAGCATTAACATACTTCCAGTGTGACTATGGATATCACAGGGTGAAATCCTAGATCCACAGCAGTTCAAGATTTGCCATTTCTGAAATATGCTGCTATTTTTCTTAAACTTACACAGTTTTTGGCGTTTGAATGCCAAGACTCATTTCCCACATGTAAATGGTGGGGTTTTTGTTAAAAGCCAACCAGTACTTTCTTGCAATATCTTCTCAGATTAATTCTGGCCCCATTTAAAAATTAATATTTTGGTAATCCCTCAGCACAACAGGTTCAGTTGATTTTGAAGATAAAATTAGAGAAAAATACATTATTTTGTTTAATTGTAAGAGAAAGACCTGAACTTTTTTTGCTTCATGAAGAAGGGAAAGTAGCTGGAGTTGAAAAAATTAAGTGTGACGGTGTTCACAGGGGTCCAAGGATGAGGGAAGAGACGAGGATCTGACTCCATGTTTCAGAAGGCTGATTTATTATTTTATGATATATTACATTAAAACTATACTAAAAGAATAGAAGAAAGGATTTCATCAGAAGGCTGGCTAAGAATAGAATAAGAAAGAATGATAACAAAGGTTTGTGGCTTGGGCTCTGTGTCCGAGCCAGCTGACTGTGATTGGCCATTAATTAGAAACAACCCCATGAGCCCAATCCCAGATGCACCTGTTGCATTCCACAGCAGCAGATAACCATTGGTTACATTTTGTTCCTGAGGCCTCTCAGCTTCTCAGGAGGAAAAATCCTAAGGAAAGGATTTTCATAATAGATGTCTGTGACAATGAAGTGTAGGTGTCTCAGTCATACTGAACAAAGTCCATAGAAATGAGAAGAGAGGTAATGGTGATGTGTATGTGGCATCCCCTATTGCCCATTCTCACAGCCTCTTGTCCCCGTGTCTGTGTGTGTGACACGGAGAGACACAAAATACACAAGGAGGAACTGCCCCAGAATGACTCTGCAAGGCAGAGAACGTAGCTGGCAATGACAGAGATGACAATCCCCAACCTGGAGGGGAGGCTCCCCCTTCCTGGCTATTTGTATCAAAGCTTGTCTCTCCTCTAGACTTGTTATACCTCTGTCTGTTCCCATAAAGCAGAAGCCACTCAGCTGCACAGAGTTGGTACAGTCCTGGTCCCTCTCACACTCTGAGCATTCCTCTTCACCCAAAAATTCTGTTTCTTTCTTGGGAAGCTGAGTCTTTCCTACTGTAGGTACAAAAACTTCTCAATCTTTCCCTGACACTTAACCACAAGACAGAAGAATTAAAAATATTCCATGCTAGACACCAGAGAAACTACATTAAATAAAGCACTTTATGTATATCTTTACTCAGTCTTCAGTCAGGGCTTCTTTAACATGACAGGCACTCAACTACAATGCACAACCCTCAGTTACAGCTCCAAAACCCCACATTTGAGTCCTCTGCAGCACTGGGAACAGCTCTTGAGCTCAGAGCAGAGCCTTCAGTTGGGCTCATGCTGGAATTCCCAGAGTTTTTGGTGGCTGCTGTGGCCATCCCTTGGATGGATTGTTTCTCACAGAGCCAGTGGTGAAGCTTTGGGCAGAGCCCACTCACACCGACAGCACCCAGGCCTACAGGGCCAGCCTCTGATGTCACCCAGCTGGGAAGCCAGCAAATGCCTTTAATGCCTTTGAATGAAAATAATAGCTAATTATTAAATAATTCAGCTTAAAAGAGCTTTTAATCATAGGAAGAAAAACTTCAAAATATGCATTCAGTGAATTCATGGCTAAGGTAATCTGCATAATTTCAATGCATTTGACAGAACTGAAATTTTTGGAAATTTTTGAATGAACTGAAAAGCTGGATTCAAAATGCTGCCCTTTACTTTGATTAACTACCTTGCAAGCACCTCACTCATGCTCAATTTATACAGGACACAAAATCTTTGCTGTTCTCCAGTATTAGCAGAAGCTTTACCCACTTAATTATTTAAGATAATACAATGAAGTGGTCACTGACCTGGGAGAATAATTAGAGAGACACTCACTAAGCTTTAGATTATCAGCACAAAAACTAAATCTCCATATTTTCTGTCAAGATACAGCTCCAGAAATTTATTCAACACTGCCATCTGTACTTCTCAAAAGAGAAATACATTTTTTAAAAATAAAACGTGGAATCTTAGTGGTAGACAAGTAAAGCCTAATATTTTGCCTAAATTTGCATCAGGGAGTATTAAAATGTTTTTCCAACAACATTAACCTTCAGACTGTAGAATCTTACATTCTCCTGTGCAGTACTGCAACCTCTACCAATTTCTCTCATTTCTCAAATAGGATTTCCATTAGAAGCAATTACTAAATTAAACTATTTGTTTCAGAATGGCTCCTAAAAGATAAAAACACTCTTGGGGAAGCCTCTGAGAGCAATTGGATAGACTGAAAGGAGCTGGAGTTGAATTATTTAAGCCCTACATATAAATCCTTTTGTGCACATTACAATATTTTTTCAATTTATAGACATGATTGTTTCTTAAAATTCTCATTCAGAAATATGTAGAATAAATGAAGTTTCTAAAATAAAGCTACCATTTCCAATGTACCTTTGCCAAAAGCACTGATGTGACTGGTTGATCTCCAGTCTGTTCTGTTAAAAGTTGTGGCTTTTATCTGCCCATTCTAAGAAAGTTTTGTGCCAGTGACAATTTGAGAGTGACTCTGCAGTCTGATGGTTACTTCAGAAGTGGAGTCTAAGAAGTGTTTTCCTTTATACAGAAACTGGAACAAGGGGAAGAACTGAGGTCTGTGATTATTTCCAGAACATTCTCTGCATCAGACATTAGATATTGTCAGGAGAAATGGAAGACCCACACCCAAAACCCCACTCCACATGCCTGCTCCAAGGCAGGACAGTTCTCATCTCCTTCCCAGAGGCACCACTGTACAGAGGTGTTTTACCACTGTTACAAAGAGCCCCAGATCATGGGTACAAGGTGAATCCTGGCACATCTCAGGTATGGGCTGTGACTGTCATCAAGTAATTACACAAATACACAGAAAAAGCTTTATAGGTGCTTCACCAGCAAAATCGTCACTGCTGAGGGACAACTGCCCCCATGGTCAGTCAAGAGCTGAGTAAAGGTTTTTGTGAATGCTAGTGACATCTAAATACTGGCATCTGAAAGAAGATTTAGTGTCTATTTGAGCCTGCAAATCAACCCTAAGGGGCCTTTTCCCATCCTAGGCTTTCAAAAAGAAAAGATTAATTGACCATCAATAACGTTCTTTATCTTCCTGGCAAGCTCTTGTTGGATACAAAATGTAGCTAATCATGTCAATCCACTTTCTTCTGTTATTGACATGAAATATCATATACCCCCAGGCTGGAGAGCTTTCCTCTTTTTCGATGTTGGAATAGTTTTAGGCAGCTGAACCTCCAGACAGAGGAGTGAAATTGCCAAGGGAAGGGTGCAGGAGGACCAGTGCCATTTTGCACACAATTCATCATTACTTTTTAATCCCTAGAAATTTAGCCCTTCTACAGCCTACCCTGCAATTTGTCTTTTGTTCCTTCAGAGTGAAATGAGTCAGAAAGTTTAAAAGTTCACCAGAAAATCCTTGAAAGACAATGACCTTAGAAACAAAACCCAAGGTACTCTCAATAGACAATATTCTGATTGTTGCAAAACCACTCCTGTAAAGCTGATGGAAGATAATTTAGAATTTTGCCATTTAAAATACAGCCACTCTCTAATCATTCCCTTCAGCTTAAATTCCACAGGAACAGTTCTCTGAAGATGCACTGGCAAGTCTGCATTACTTACTGCATCCTTACTGCTGGCAGGCTTTACACGCACATGTCAAAAAAAGACTCTAGAGACATTTATTCACCCTTTTTTGTCAAAGTTAGCAGAGGTTTGGTAATTGTGTAAACTTCTCTGACAAGAAATTCACCCACCACAGTTCACAAATCCTTGTTAGAGGAGACTGTTGCTTCAGGACCATCAAATAGGTCCTGCTGTACTGTCCTACCCTCCTGCTGTACTGCACCTACCAGTTGTTAACAAAAGAGTTGCAGGATTCTGTCAAAATTCTATCAAGGCAACTGTCACCTAAGGGCACAACATCTGTGAGTTCCACCAAATGCTGTCAAAAATGTCCTATAGGAAAAGGCACTCCTCAAATACTCTTACAGAGATTTAATCTTAGGTACAGATGTCAAATAAATTCCGTAATACTGCCTTGGACTGCTATGCCCAGTATCTCCATGGAACTTTCCTGAGAAGAAATTAGTTTCCTGAGTGATACACAATCACCATTGCTCAATTCTGTTGTCTGCCTGCTTCTTCAGCTAGGGAAAGCTGTCCTGTCTCAATCTAAATATTTATTCATGGCATCACAAGGACTGAATAAGTTTGTCAGATGCAGTATGTTCATTAAATATATTTCTAAATTTAAAAATTAGTAGACTGGAAGTAGAGATAATATCAACTTACACCTAGCACAATAACTTAGGCCACTTGAAACAAAATTCTACTTCCTTAAATTTTCTTATCTCACTTTGCTGACAATACTGCTTCTGCAATAAAAAGTGTAATCCTATACACGTTTTTTTACACAAAGGAGTGTAACTGCCCAATTTATCTCTATTTTGGTATAGATACCAAAATATATATGGTTAGGATTTGAAAGTTACATAAAATAAGGCTTTGCAACACTTTGATAAAACAAGTGTAAGAATGCCTGAGACCACAAAGCTGGTTGCAGACTTTATGAAATTATGAAGTATGAAATATTGAAATAGCCACTGACATTTCCTGGCCTAGTCAGAGAAACTTCCCTTCCTGATGTGAATATCCAGGCTTGGCACTTCTTGCTAGTGCAGAATTCATTCCCTTGGCAGCGAGTGGAAAGGTTCCTGCTAACAAATGCAGCCCAAGCAGGTTAAAAACTTCCTTTCAGCTGCCAGATGCAGGATGTCCCAGCAGTGCAGGAGGAGGTGTCTCTGTGTCCTGGTGGCACTCAGGGTGTCCCCAAGCACCGCCTGAGCTGGGCAGAGAAGGCTCAGGAGGCCCAGCTGGAATTCCAGAGCTCCCAGAGCCTCCTGCCAGCAGGCTGGGAACAGCTCAGAGACAGTGGCAGAGTCCTGTGACAGCTGATCTGGAGCTGGGAGCCTGCAGGACCTCCAGGAATGACGCAGGACAAACCGGGAATCCCTGCTCCGCGTGGAGGAGATGGACTGTTTGAGAGCCAGCTTCAGGAATGCATTTCTCAAACAATTCAATTTTTCTTTAAATATTCTAAAATAATTGAAAGTCACACTAGAAGTAGGAGTCAAAATTTAATATGTCCTATGACTGAAATATTTAAATCATCTAAGAGTCCCAGAAAATGCCTCCTGAAATCTGTATGTATCATATTTGAACCACAATATTCATAGTGTTTATGAGGAAAGACTGAATATCTTCAGTCTTTCTGGACTGGAGTTCTCTGTCTGGACTCCTCCTTCCACTCCAGGCACTGCCCCGAGTTCACAGTTTGCTCTTGAAGGCAGGAACACATAATACAGGCAAAGGTGATCCCATTTCAAAATAACTCGAATACCTGGCATAGAATTAATCTTGCAAAAATGAGGCAGATGATAATTCAGATAAGAGCCGCTTCCCCCTCTTGTTCAGGACACTCGAGCTTCAGCCAGAGAAATGGGAATCTGTGAAAGGGTACCTTGCTGAACTGCAAGTCCACTTTGGACTATATCCAAAAGGAGATTAAGCCACAAGACAGAAATACCTTGATGGGTTTATTCCATTACTCTGCAGAAAAGAGGGACATTTGATGTGAAGAAATGCTAGTTCAAATCACTGAGCCAATTTTATTTTGTCTGAAACTAAGTTAACTGTCAATAGAGCTAAAAGTAGAATAAATTTATCCTCTGGGATTGATGTTTTGATTTTGTGGCTTAAATACTTTATTATCTACCTGATAAGTTATTTTTATATTATACTACCTTTTTGGTCTAAAGTAAAAAGACTAACTTCTATTCCTGTGTTCAAAGCCATTATCTCCAAAGCATTTACTCAGATGATACATTTCACTTTAAATTTGATTCTAGCTTCAACTGGACCGTTTTCTAATTACATTTCTGGTGTAGATTTCATCCTTATATCCATGTGAGCTGAGTTATTAACAGTTAGAATTTTATTGCATCTAAATTACAAGTTTGGAATGTTGCTTCATATGTAATTAATTTGAGTAATTGTCATGGGTCTGCTAAACAGCCGATGCTCATTGAGATGAGGCTTTATAAATCAGACAGGCAGTGGGGCTACCAGGAGAGTTGGTGCAGTAGAGAAAGACTGCAATAGCTGGTGGTGTTTTCATGTGTAATTAGAAAATGCATCATTCTCCAATTAAGGAAATTAATTAAAATCAAGCAGATGGTAATCAAAGCATATTGCAATATAATTTTCCCTAGTACATGCATTACTCTCAGGTGCTATCAATGTACACTATTGGTTTTACACTGTAAATTTAGCTCCAAGGTACATTATCCTGATTATCTATTTCTTAAGATAATCTTCTCACTTAGTTTTCAATGTTTTTCATTGAACTGTACAATTAATCCTGTGCTACACATAAAAGGCAGTGGCTACAAAATTTTTATTATGGGATATTTTTCTTGTCCACAATAGTCCTGGGTCAAATACAAACTTAGATTAGCAAATATTTCGTCCATATACAAATTCATCTCATTGTTATATGTGATGTGTTGTGATAACATTGATCATGTAATATAATGAGAATAATCATCATATTGACTCTGGGAAACAGAACATGTTGCTCACTTTATAACCATTTAACATTCTCTATAAAAATAATTTACACGGAAATTGCACAATTTGTTATTTTCTTTTTCAACATCTCAGAGCTCCCAAGGGAAGGCAGGTAATAAGACTGGCAAGAATGGCAAACATCCAACAAAAGCTAAAAATTAAAAATGTCAAAACAACCTGTAGCATTTTCTTCATTTATCAACAAACAATTCTGAATAATGGAGCCACCTAGAAACCCACGGAGCAGTTTCCCCAACTGCAAGGGCTGAAATTTCAAAAGATACAAGTGACAGTAGCTAGAGCAGCCCTTTCACTTTCAGTCATTCAAAAGGCCTCAATTATGTTACTCCCCTTAACATACTAAAGATTTACATGTACACTCCATGTACTTCTTCTGATGCATAACTGTATTCATATTTTAGTGAAAACAGATGGGAAAACATCCTTTCAAGCCCTTTTTGATCCATTCCAGTTGTTAACAATATCTGGGTCCCTGTCCAAGTACACTCCATTTTAAATGAGTTTGGCCAAATTTGTCAAGTAACTACGACAGACTTAGTGTCATGAAGCTAAATTGTTGCTCAGGGGGTGAGGCATGGCAACACCTGAGCTCCAATGCAGTTACAAGAAAGCAGTTTGCAGTGATAAATGGCAAAGAGCTGACTGACAGACTTTGGGAGAGGCCAGGGCTGGCTGATGCAACCCCCAGGGGTATAAAATTCTGAGCATCCATCTTGAAGGTGAACTGGTTATGTGGTGTGCAAGAAGGGCAGTTCTCAGCACTGCTGCTTTTTTGTTATGTAGCCCTTTGTTGTATTTTTGTTAAGGTTTAATAAACCTTTTTAAACTTTCAAACTGAGCAGTTGTTTCTCACAAAAGTTTCTGGATCGTTCTGGCAAGTGAAATTCCGCATTGCTCAGGATGCCTCCCAGACCCATGCAGGCACCAGTGCCAACTCGGGCTGGTTTGGCAGTGCCGAGTGGCTCCTGCAATCTTGAACCTGGGCTGGTGAGTTTTGTTTGCCAGGGAAAAGTGTAGGGGGACACAGTATGGGTAAATGAAGGTGCTATAGAATGTAATCTTATCCCCTAAAGAGTTCAGCTGAACCAATTACTAAAGATTAGGAGCAAGCCTAATGTTAACAGGCCACAGCTGTAGCCAATAAAAACAGTGGCATAAAAGAGTGGATTGGTGGGAACTGGAGTCAGGTGACTGCAAGGACCAGGAACAGTCAGTGCTTAGAGGAGCTACCTGCAAGAAACATCAAGGAGGTATGCAACTCTGGTGATATGGAACCCTTGCACTATAATGATAATAGAACTCTCGATATATAAGACAACAGAAAAGGGTCAGCCCTGGTGTTGGGTGCCTGTGGCTGGCTGGCTCCTGAAATTCCACATTGCACAGGATGCCTGCAGACCCAAGCTGGCACCAGTGCCAACTCAAGCTACTGTGAGACTGTCAGGTGGCTCGTGCAATCTGCCATAAGGGACCTGGGCTGGTGAGTTTTGTTTCCCAGGGAGAGGGGCTGGCATTGCTGTCTGGGGGCCTGTGGCCAGGAGTGGCTGGCTGGCTCCTGAAATTCTGCAATATGCAGGATGCCTCCCAGACCCAAGCTGGCACCAGTGCCAACTCAGGCTGGTTTGGCAGTGCCAAGTGGCTCCTGCAATCTGCCATCAGGAGCCTGGGATGGTGAGGTTTTTCTCTTATGGAAAAAGGCTGGTGTTTGTGTTCAGGGCCCTGTGGTTCTAAGTGCCTGGCCATCTGCTGGGGTTCTGAAATCCAGTTTGCCCCTGCCCCATCCCTCCCTTTTCTCACTGCCCACTGCTGCCTCCCTGCAGCAGCACGTGGGCACCCAAACAGGAGCTTTTGGGTGGCACACAGACATTGCAGGCTGAGGGGCAAGGACAGGGGGGGCTTGACAGGTGGAGAGGTGACCCTGAGGGTTAGGGGTGCAAAGGACACAGGGTAGCAGGTAGGGTTAGGGTACAGGTGCAGCCCTAAAGGTGGGACAGCCCCAGAACCCTCCCAGCAGGTGCAGGTCATGACCCTAAAGGTGGGACAGCCCCAGAACCCTCCCAGCAGGTGCAGGTGCTGACCCTAATGGTGGGACAGCCCCAGAACCCTCCCAGCAGGTGTAGGTCATGACCCTAAAGGTGGGACAGCCCCAGAACCCTCCCAGCAGGTGCAGGCAATTCCCCCAATTAATAGGTAGAGATGATGCTTGGAGTTACACACAGAGTTACAGGCAGGGGTTGAACAGTTTTTAGGGTTTTGGGGTTTTTTTAGGTTTTTTTTTCAGGGATTTTTAAGGCTATTTTAGCGGGTTTTTTTGCGGGAGTTTTTTAGGGATTCTCTGGGAATGTTTAGGACACCTCTAGGCTTTTTTCAGGTCTTTTAAAATAATTTTTAGGGTGTTTTAAGGGCTGTCTTACTAATAATCGGAATTGTTAGGGGTGTTTTTTGGGTTTTCTTAGGGCTTTTTAGGACTACCTAAAAGTTTTTAAGGCTTTTTGAGGACTATTGAAGGTATATGGAGAACTTTTTTAGGACTATTTCTAGGGTTTTTGAGGGAATTTTTTAGGCTTTTTTAGGGTCTTATCAGGGCATTTTAAAGATTTTAGGGGTATTCTCAGAGCTCTTTTAGGACTATGTAGTGATTTTTTTAAAGGTTTTTTGGGGATTTTTAGGGGTGTTTTAGCGACTTTGTTAAAGTAGGGTATTTTTAGTGTATTCTGAGGCTATTTTTAGGTATATGTAGGGTGTTTAGGACACTTTCAAAACTAGGGCTTTTTTTAGGGAATTGATTGGGCTTTTTTAGGGTCCTTTCAGGGCGTGACAGAGGCTGAGGGGGACTATGGGGGTTTGAGGGTGGCAGAGGCTGGGAGCTGCGGGAGGAGCAGGGAGAGGGGACAGTTGGTGACACACAGAGATGCTGAGGGTGGCAGGGGCAGCTGGAGAGTGACACTGAGAAGCTGGGGGCTGAGGGGCAAAGGAGGGGCATTAAGGGTGACACCCAGGAGCTGAGGGGCAGCTGAGAGGGGCATTGAGGGGCATGGGGGGGCTTGAGGGTGACAGAGCCTGAGGGGCAGAGGGAGGGCTTGAAGGGTAAAAGGAGAGGGCTTGAGGGCTGGACAGTGCAGTGGAGATCAGGGCTGCAGGGTACAGCTAAGGAGGCAAGTTAGGGTACAGGTGCAGCACCCCTCAGCCTAAGGAGTCCCCCTAACAAAAGCTTCTTCCCCCAACAGCAGCACAACACAGCAACCCTAAGAGCAAGACCAGAGTGGAACCCACCTGGTGAGACAGGACAGCAACCCTCACACCAGGACAAGGACACAGCTCTCAGAGCAACCCTCACACCAGGACAAGGACACAGCTCTCAGAGGACAAGATCCATGGCAAAAAGGTAGGGAAGGCATCTGAGGGTTAGAGAGAAACAGGTGGGGCTTGGAGGCTGAGCAGGTTTTTTCAGAATTTTTCCACAACTTCTAAGGATATATAGGGGATTCTTGAAGGCTTCTTAGGATGTTTTTGGCTTTGTATTAGCCTAAGGCAGTGTTTACTGCCTAGGGTTAAGGTTTTGAAACCACCAAGCCCAGAGCTCCAGGCACACTGCAGCTGCAAAAGGCATCCCAAGGGCAACACAAAACTGCCACAACATGGCTTCCACCACAGCTTTTCCCTTGGAACACAGCAGAACTTTTGGGAAAATGTCCCTAACTCGTTATGCTTTATTAGTGAAGATGCCAAAATTGTTTTAATAAAAAGCAGGGTATATAATAGAGAATGCATGTGGGTAAAAATCTTTAAAATATCACCTCTACTGGGATACCTTCCATCAATCTGATGCAGTAGATGTTGAGTAGCTGGTATTTTAAGATTTTTCTAAAGGGACAATTCAATAGGTGGTATTTAGAAAGTCTGCAGAGATGGCTGGAGGAGTCACTGACCCAATGCAGTTGGCTTTTGATAAACTGTGGAAGATAAGGCACGTGTTCAGAGAAGCCCAGCAGAGAGCTCCTTGTCCAGACATTAATTTGAAACTAGAGGGAAGGTCCTGGGAGATCAGGGGTGCCTTGACAGCTAAAATTACTCTTGAGGGTATTTTATGGGACATCATTCTTGTCAAAGCAGTGTAACTTTGAGGAATGATAGGTTTGGGATAATAGCAACACTGCCTGAGTGTAGACATAAACAGCTCACAAAATCCTTGTTGCTTGTACCTTGATATATGTTACTGTAATATATTAAAAATGTTAATTATTATAAAATTAAATAAAAATAATATTTATTTTATAATAAGGAACAAATTCAATGTATCCCAAGAATAAGGCAATCTTTCTTTGCAGCGGTCTTAATAAAGTCTAGGCAGCAATAAATTCTTGGAGTCAGAAGTGATTTTCCCAGTGTCCTAGTTAGGGAATGCTGTTTAATTACCTGGGTTCCAAGTGTGCCATTCACATTCTCTGAAAAAATCCCTTCGCCCAGAGATTTTCTCCTGGGAAGCTGAAAGGCAGCGAGAGGAGCCTCAGAGAAAAGGAAAACAATTCTTATCTCATTTGCTTCTCCTGTGTTTTGCTCCTTTGGAACGTGTTTGGAGATTGTTTACCCACAGGTGATTGTTTCATTGGATTCTGGTCTGAGTTTTTTCACTCTTTGGCCAATCAGGGCCAAGCTGTGTCAGGACTCTGAAAAGTGTCACAAATTTTTCCTTATCTTTTTAGCATTTTGTAAGTATCCTTTCTGTATTCTTTAGTATAGTCTACTTTTAATATGATACAGTATAATAAAGTAATAAATTAGCCTTCTGATAAGATGGAGTCAGATGCCTCATTCCTGCCTTTGTTAGGGCATCCTGTGTTTACAATACCAAGGAGCAGCCAGGATACTGTGCTGCAGTCAGAAAGGGAGGGGGGGAGAGGTCTTTATCCTCTAGGTAGTGAATATCCACATGTTGGCTCTAAACAGATGGTTCTGTAATCCATTTGTGTGGTATAATCCATAAGCAGTACTCGTAGTTGGGTAAATATATGTCTTGGTTTGACAGACAGGTGTCTGCTAAGGAAGGCAGGAGCCTCCCCTGAAATGGAAAATGTAAACCCTCTCCCTCTGAATTATTATGATTTTGAAATTAAGGGGTTCTCAGGCAAAGATATGGGAATAGGAATAACAGTTCTTTACTAAGAAAATTAAAATACAAATGCAGTAGTACAAAAAAAACCCAACTACTGCCAGAGTGAGAGCAGTCCCTGGCCCCCTGTGTGTCAGGGGGGTGGCACAGCCCCATCCCATGGGGGCTCAGCCCTCCTGCAGTGCCAGCTGTGGCTCTGCTGGAGCAGGGATCCTGCACAAGGGGGGAGTTTTCCTCTGCAGCTCCAGGGCTGCTGGAGATGGGCCTGGGCTCCCTCTGGCCATGCAGGGCAGCAGAAGCTGCTCCTCTGGCAATGCACTGGGCAGAGGCTGCTGTGCTGTGCCAGGCTCAGATTGGATCCAGGTAGGAATGCTTGGCTCCTGCCCTGGGCGCAGCATCTCCCCATGGGATGCTGGAATTGGATCAGCCCTGCAGGGACACTCAGTGGCCATGGACAGCAGAGATCTCCTGGAGGGAGGAGTGGCTGGGGGAGAGATAAAGAAAAAACTGCCCCAAGAACAGCAGAGAACTGCCCCAGCTCTGACAGATGGGGATAGGACACTCACCCCCATTTCCAACCCTGTAGTTATGTGGCAAAGAGGAGATGGGTAGAGTAAATGGAGAGGAATCTCCTTGTGGGTAGCCTTGAATGTTGGGGTATTTACACTGTCACTGCTAGCCAGGGTGGAAGCATGAAGTGTAAATCCAGTGTCAGAACAAATTTTTCTGTGATGCCTTGTGAGGCTGGTCTGGGGGAGTGGCAGGCTTTGGGAAGGTCAGTTCCTGAAGGAACCTTGTGCTTTGTGTCCCACTGGCCATTGCTGAGTTGGGGTGGCAGACTGGAGAGGCTTGGTTGCAGAGGGTACAGGTTGAACTCCTTCCCTGGGATGCATTTCTGCAGAGGCTGCAGACCAGGCTGTGCTTGTTGGACACAGCAGGTGCAGGTGTGGGCCAGAGGCACCGTGCAGCTCTGGAGAGCAGTCCCAGGACTGCTGAGCACTGGCTCTGGATCCTCACTGAGGGTTTGCCCCTCAATCTGGGCACCTTCCCCAGGGAGTGGTGGGAGGGCTGACCTGGCAAACTGGGCAGAGCCTGCAGAGAACTTCCAGCCAGAAGCCCCTGTATGGATCAAGGGCTTTCCCTTGAAAACTGCAGCTGTTTGCTGGCCACAGCATTAAATCCAGTGGCCTGGGCTCTCCAGGCAGGGCTGGCTGCAGGCAAGGAGTGCCTGGGGATGGGGCAGGAAGGGCTGCTGCACCCAGAGCACAGCTGGGAGTGCTGGTGTGTGCTGAGTGCTGAATTCAGGGATGTTTTTGTATGCACAGGAACTGCCAGGTGTGCCTTGGATGGGCCAAAGCAGCAATTTGGGAGCAAGACCCCTTCAGGATCAGCACAGTGTGCATAGGACAATGGCATGGGTTACCCCTGTCCCTCTAAGCCCTGGGGATAAGGGCAGCACAACTGGTGTTGTCTGACTCTGAAGTGCATTTCTGTGACTTTTCATCTTGTTCAATGATGACTTTTCATTTTGTTAAATAATACTTGCACTGTTAAATCAGTGCAAGTATTCACTTTCTTTATATCCCCACACAGCTAAATGAAAGAGAAATCTTCAAGTCTCATTTCTTTGTTATTTGCTTTTTAGTAAAGCAGTGGCATTTTCCTTTTAAGATAAAATACATGGAAATGGGCAGCAAGAGCAGCTCGTGGCCTGGTGATTTGTTCACCTGTAGACAAAGGGCTGCCTGCCCTCGTATGGCTTTGTAACTTCCCCAGAAAGAGCCTAAATGGTACACAGCAAACCAGCAAGGAATGGGACAGTTTGCCCATCAAAGAAACCTGTTGTATCCAGGTTAATACAATTTTTTAAAATTTTATTTTAAAAAAAAGGATTCAAAACTACTTTTTGCATCCCCTCTCCCCACTCCCCCATTAGAATTTTTCTCATTTATGCAGCTCTTTTGGGGTGGAAGATGATCAGTTCTTCAGCATTAAGTATATACAGTTACATGCTTCAATAGGTACTTCAAAAAGCAAAAGGGGAGGAGTGCAAAATCCTGTTGAGGTCATAGGCATATAATGTGTATTTATTCTTTCTGGCTGCTTTCTTGTTCCTCTTTTAGTTGTCTCCTAGGATTTGGTCTCACTTTCCAAACCTGAGCAAGTTCAAACAGTCAAGTGCAGGGTCTCTGTAGCATTCAGCTGGGCTTCCTGTGTCAAGCTGTCCATTTTATAGATCTTTGATTAATAAAGATGCTCTGGAAAAGAGGCTTTTAGAGTCCCATAGGAGTTTGGAATTCATTCCCAACTCTGAAAGAACTTCAGACACATCTCTGTACTTGGAAGTATTTTGGGAGGATCACTTTCCCAGTGCTTATGGTGAAGTATCAGTGTAAACCCAAATCAAATGAAGAAATTACAAAAAGCTGACAGAAACATTCTTTTACAGTAGCAGTAGGTAGAGTTCCAAAAAAAAAAAACCTAAAAGGTAGATTTATATAAAATATTGCTATTGTTTAACAGAAGTTTAGGGGTTACTCAAATACCTTGATTAAGAAGACTGGCTGGGAGGAGGAACACTTTACTCTTTTTCCCTTTTAGCTTTTCAACAGCATCCCAACACCTGCATGCAACAAGTGAAAAATGTACTCCAAGGAACACTATTAACACCTCAGTTATCTGCCCCAAAGCAACTGACAGGAGAGACAAGGGTAAAGAACAGCAGAGGTTTTATTATGTTGGATCTCGTTCTTAGGGAAGTTCACTGTGATCTCAGTGCCATTCAGTAAAGAGAACCCCCCACACCTTGGATCACTTGCCACACAGAGTTATGGAATATTCTTGAGCAGATTACAGAAGATTTGGGTAAAACCAGGTCATAATTTAACAATGTTCTGATTCCTAAGACTGTTACTGGGTATTTACTGCTTTTACATGTCCCTTTCATGTTCTTTATAACTCCATATAGCTAAAGGAAAGAGAAATCTTAAAGTTTTGTTTCTTTGCTATTTGCTTTTTAGTAGAACGTTCCTTTTGAAATAAAAGTAGAGGGCATTTCTCAAGTGTGAACTCCTCACCAAGAGGTCAAGCTGCTTGTAGCAGAGATGGGAACAATGCCTTCACCTTGCCTCAGATGTGGCTTTTCTACTCTGAGGGATGCAAAACCCCACTGTGACCTCTGCAATCCCCATTTTCTAATTATCATCACTCTGCTGGTGACAGGACCAGGCCATCAGTGATGTGAGCAGCAGCTGCTCTATTTCATTAAGCATCTCACTCCAAGATGCTTTCTACATGGGGGTGACAAACTATTTGTCTTAAGGCCCCATTGAGCATCCAAGAGCAAACACATGCACAGATCCAAAAGAAGTGGTTCTTCTCTTTTTGATTGTCATTTTTGGGTGGAAACAAATAGCAGCTTCTGAGGAAAAATGGGAACAGTTCACATTCAGAAGATCATTACTACCTGTGCATTTTATACTTTACTTGAGAACACCTTCCCATACTGCAAAGGTATAGAATCTCAGAGTATGTTTCTGGTTTCTTTCTGTATCAATGTGAGTTAGATGACTTCCATTTCTTCATAAAAAATGAAGAGCATGGTGTCTGTTAACTGGAGACAGCAAACTTACCCTCCATAGCCAGAGAGATCCTATCATTAAACAAACAATAGGATGCAGTGTGGGTGCTCAAGTACATACATTAACTATCAGAATGAAGGAGCATATTTAAAAAAATCATTGTAACTGACATTTAATTTAGAAGTATTTTCTTATCCAACAAAGCATTGTAAATGTGCTGAATTTAAGAGGTGGCTTTCTTCCCAGTCTTGTGGCTCCTAATATAATTTGGGGGGAAAAAAGAAGCCAGATACAGTTCTAGAGAGGAAAGGGCCTTGTTTCTCAGAAAGCTGCTCCTGCTCTGAGGGCTTGAGGCACATTCTTGCTCCATCCATCTCTGGAAGGAATAAGGGGTGTACAGCTCCTGCCCACTTCTCCCTGTGCCACTCCATGTGCTCCAGCAAGGCTGAAGTGATTTGGAGCTGACCACAGAAAGGACAACCTTACCTGTGCTGTCTTAGCTGTTTAAAAGAGGCTAATTGACATCACATGTAATTAATTTGTTGGCAGGTGTATTGCATTTTACACCAAAAAAAGTCCTGCTACTCTAAGTCTGCTTACCCTTAAGTGGAGCAGTTTTGATGGGAAGCATAAGGCACCTCACCTGTCATTTCCAGAGACACCAGACAGACTATCTGAATTTAAAACCCTACTAAGTGGGAATACTTAAGCTGATAAACTCTGTCAGTTGCTCTTAATGTGCTTTTTTTAAGAGTTTGTGCCCTTCCTTCAGCTGGCTGGAGAAGAGCAGCTTTTTCTCTTAAACCACACTATTGAACAGTTTAAATACTACTGATGTCTTCTTTCAGATTCCTCCAAAACATAATAGGATTTATAACACAGCAATTGCAGAAGAATATTTCAATATTCTTATACTGAGATATGATTATTGTGTTGAAGGTCTTACAGCACAAAACATTTATCTGTATGAAAACAAGGGAGTCACAAAACCCAAAAAAGTCTGGATTTCTCAAGCTGCATAGGTGACTATATTTTGTACTAGAAATCTCCTTTTAGTTCTTACTTTTCAACTCTTCAGAGTTACAGGGAGCAGACTATTAACCCTACAGAAAGGGGGAAACTGGGTTTGAGGGTTTTCTTTAATTGGTATGTTCATAGTACAGAACTATGGCAGCAGCAGCATCTTTCAAAATGAAGACATGAATGATAAAACAGCCCAGGGTAATTAACCCTTGCAAGAAGAGACCTCCTTTTCTATGCACAGAATGAAAGCAAATGCAAGTGAAATATCCAGAAACCCCAAAATCAAATGAGGACTGTAATGTGTGCAAGGAAAAAGGATGATCAAAGTGGGAACTAAGGCTTAAGACCTAAGAACTCTGAAGTTTTTATTGATGTGACAACATCTCTGTTTGAAGAAAAATAAAGTTAATGAAATTTACATGATGATAAACTTCCAAGTTCCACAGATTTTTCATAAACAAAAAAACATTCATGAATCAATGAACCACAGCAAGAGTAAGGCCCTGCCAGTTTTGCAGACTGATTTACACTTGGAGGAGGAGGAGGAGGAGGAAGGGAGGGCACTTTGATTCAAGTCAGAGGCTAGGATGAACTCAGCTGCCAAATTCTGTGCTCTGCTCACTTTGTGAGCTTAGGCATTTGCATTTGGATGGGCATTTAAAGAGATTGTGGTAGAGCTTTACATTAAACCAAACCATCAAAAGTTGGGCAATAAATGAAGACAGAAAATAGAAAATCAAAATAATGCTGAATGTGTTACAAAATCAAGGGCAGACTGAACAAATCCAAGAAGTATTTTCAATTGTTTGAAAACCTGAAGATGAAACAGTGTCCCAAACTCAAGGCATAATTTCGAGCTTTATAATGTTACCTGGAAAAATTTGTGTCCATCAGTTGAGGTTAGGATGTATGTCTGCAATTCCCAGACTCTCAAGTTAGATCTGAGGCTAGACTGGAGCTTCAGCAGTGGTGGAGGCAGCAACAGCTGAAGGAACAGGCTGTGGCTCTTCTGGTGGATTGTGAAGTTTTGTTTCTGAAACACTAAATTCCATCATGGGGTCTTTCATCTCCACCACAGGTGCAAAACACCAGGAATGCTAATTCCAGCAGTCCAGATCCTATTTCATATGCAGAAATTAACCCAAAGGCAAGTAATAGAAATGCATACATCATCCCATTCAATTATTCAGCAGTTTTGCAGACACACCGGAAAAAAACTAGCTTCCAATATAAAAATTGTCTATGAAAGAGTCTAACTTGAATTTGTCTCCATGGATCATAATTCCACGTGTGCTGCTGGATCTGTAGAAGAGGAGAGAAAAATGAACACTCATTGGCCAGTGGCAGGTTGGTTTGAGAATCAATAAAGCTCCCAAGAGTTGTTCTTTGCAAGGTACCAGTGCCTGAAGAACAATTCCCACCCACAGTGTGCAGCAGAACTTCTTTAAGGGTTAAGAAAAGGCCAAGCTCATAAAACTGCAAGAACAGTGAGGGTCTCTTACAGAACTAGAACAAATCTGTTCTCTGGCTTTCAGAATTAGGTTAAATTACACCAGACTTGCTCATCAAGTCCCTTCCATCTCATGACACTCCCTTAATTCAGCCCTCATTCCATCATTCAGCCCTTGCATGGTACAAGTGAGGGAGGACACAGCACAAGACCAACAGGCACAGAGAAAGTCCCAGAAGTACAGAAAGAAAAGTTACCATGTGTGTGTTGTCCTGGCATCTCAGCTGGTGTTCCCATTTCTTTCTCCTTCTGGAAATTACTCTGGAGCAGTTTGATTTCTTGATCATAGTCCTGCCACTCTGGAACTATCCTCATGGCTGCCTGCAGCTTGGGCTCTTTGGTCATTGGGTTGTTACACTGCAAACAGAACAGACAGGCTACAAAAGGTTTCTGCACTCAACAGAGGTGTGCTCCCCTCTGCAGGGATCTTCAGCCAGAGAACAGTGCAAAGTCTCTTTCCAAGTTCACAACAATGCCACTGCTCCAGGTAAGAGAAACACAGAAGCTAATGGCAAAAAACTCAAGTGCTGAAAATGTGCTGAGGGAGGGAAGTGCCTCTACAACTGTTTGCTGTATTTTCATGTGCTGCAAGAGTGAGGGAATCATCCTGCACTCACCAGATCAATGGTTTTTGCTCTCTTCTTCGAGGAATCATCACACCATGTTTCACACCACAGCCACTCCTGGGGGAGGGACTTAATTGGTACTTGGTGGATCATGTTGTTTGGCAAATCCTGTTGTGCAGAGTAAGAGTTAGTAGCTGTTTCCACAGGGTGCAGGATGGGAGAAGCAACCCCCCTCCCAAACCAACAGGATTGTGAAGGTTAACTTCTGTAAGAGTTTTCTTTTTTCCCAATGCAAATATAAAGTGATGAATCCACACTTCATCCCATTCCAAACAAAGACCTCTGGGAAAATCAGTCCCATCCTGACACCATAGCCCAGTAAAACAAAACAAACACAATAAAGCACACCTGATCAAGGTTGGACAGGCTGTTTGGATCCTGACTCAGACCCTGATACTGTCCTCTGAGTCGATCTCCAGCTGCTATCTTCCTGAACTTCTTCAGATCCACAACGTACAGAGCACTACATGGAGATGGTGCAATTAAGTAATGATTGCAATTAGTCATTTCACTGGGGGGGTAACACTGCAGCCCTACTAAACCCCTGAGACACAATACCCTAAAACAATCTCAGGGTGGCAGCACATCTATGATCAAGGCAGGAAAGCAGTTCTAACAAAGTCATGGCATGTATAAAAAAGAATTTTCAAGAAATCTGTCTTAGCTTTGCTGTCATGCAGTCCCTGTTCCAACATTTGCTATTAACAAAGGAAGATGTCTGTTAGCTAACACTTCAGTTCTTCATCTCTAAAAGCTGTAGCAGACTGAAAATAACTTCAGTGTCTCTAGTGCTTCATTGGCCACAGAACCTTAAAGAGGCAACAGGAAGCAACAAATGGTTCATGCAGCACTGCATACCACAGCTGGTTTTCTGCTAAGTCTAAGCAGCAACAAAAATTTTATCCCTCTATTTTGAAAAAAAAAGAAAAAAAAAATAAATTCTTCATACCTGATGTGGTATTTTCTTCCAGCTAAATGACTTGCCCAGTACCCTGATTTCCAGAACCTGTATCCATCCATCTCCCTTCGGCTGTCACAGAATGGGGTGTATCCATAAGGAGCACCATCCAGATTGAAATCCCTCAATTCCTTCAGATCTGTGCGCACAATCTGAAGGGAAAGCACATTTTCTTTTCATTTCTAGGAGCCTGCCTTTCTAGGGTTGTTTGCAAATGCTGTACAGGATTTCATTCCAACTGAGCAAATGGCAGTTTTTTGCATTATATGTAAGTGGTACAAAAATACAGCACAAAAGGTGTTGTCTCCCCTGCCCTTAGAGCTGGAGCAAATAAAATAGAACTTCAAATAACCTGATGGGGGTTGGGTTGACAGATGAAGTGCAAAACTGTTTCTTAATAAGCAGCAAGAATTCTCACTATACATGAACTGGGATTCTTGGTATCCCCTCCTATTCAGTGTTTGCAGACCCTTCAGGGATGAAAGCTTTCCAATGGCTTTTTGACACAGATGTGGCACTAGCACTGCTTTAAAAATACCACTCTAATGGGGAAATAAATGTCCTCGTATCTCTCACAAGCAGAGAAACAAACTGTCCAAAATCACAGCTGGGGAGCTGGAAATCTCTCCTAACTGATCCTTCAGCTTCAGTTTGACCTGGCATGGCTTCACACTGTACATGTGCCAAACCCCCAGGCAGTTCACAGTCACTTGTTGATAATCTGCACTTCTCATTTCACATGTACTTTTGAGAGCAGTTTTGGCAGTTCTCACTGTGCACATTTCCTGCCCTTCCCACCCAGGAGCTGAGGAGGGAGCACACACAAAGCCTCCCATGGCCTTGTGCACAAGGGATTTGCCTTCTCCTCCTCTGAAAGCCACTCAGATGTGGTCAAGTTAAAAGCAGGGGCCTGGGAGGGCAGAGTTGTTGGTGACTTAGGAAAATACTGTCTGTGGTAAGTGATCTGCAGGCTGGGAGAACAGACTGAAGTGCAAAAATGGAAGGGTGAAATGAGAATCTGGAATCACAGTGAGTGAATGAGGAACCAGATAACAGTAAAAGACAGGCCAACAAAACCAATCTTGTGGATACAGGCACAAAACCCAGCCCTCAGTGAAGCATGCCATAATTACAGAATCAATCTCCAGTCATGCCTGTGAAGGGCTCAAACTTGCAACTCTTCCAACAATATGGAAATTGTATTCTAGAACTCATTAATTAAAAAAAAAATAGGAAAAAAAGAAAAGATCAAATAACTGCAGCCTCTGTGTTACCTGATCAGCATCCACAAAGAGGATTTTATCAACAGCTAATGGGAAGAGCACATCTAGAAAGAGGATCTTGTAACCCCAGATGATTCTCTGCTTCTCTGTTTGTTGGTGCAGCCAGCGTGGCCACTTATACTGGACAAGCTCATACTGGAAATTGTACTTCTTGGCCATGTATGGGATGAACTCCTGCAGAGGGAGGGGAAAAAAGCAGCTTATCTCAGTTCTTTGTTCCTCTGCAGGAAAAAGAAAAGCACATTACAAGAGACAGACTTCAGTCAAAGGCACAGAACATCAGAAAATGAAATACCACAAAGAAAATCAGTTTCATTTTTAATTCACACAAAACACTGAGGCCCAAGCTGAACAAGCAATATAAATTGTAAAGCAACTAACTATTTCAGCATTTTTGTCCACACAGTTCCTTAGGAGCCATTTCACAGTGATCCACAGATGAGACTGTATTACTCAAATCATAAAAATTCACAGATGGGACAATTGTTTAGGAGTGTACAAAGCAGTGTAAGTGGGAGCATGTAAAATGAGAGAAGAGCATTGGGAGAATTTTTTTACTAGAAAAACTTGGCCCACTGTCACATCAGCTGACATTCCCATCTGTGAGGCTTCCTCCAGCTTTGGGTGAGTTCAGGTTTAGCCAAGTGATGCTGGGAAAGGGAGGGGGAAGCAGCTTGTGGCATCTTTCCCCCACCACCAAATAAATTTCTAATTAGTAACAAACCTTGAATGTAGGTGATAAGTAGTTCTTCAGAAACCAAAACTTTAAAGGAGTCTTGGTGTGTTTCAGCACAGACAACATCATTATGCTATCAAAAGAAAAAAAAATAAAGCAGTTACAGGAACAAGTGGCACCCACAAAAGATGAGCTGTGTCATAGATTACAAATTGCTCAGCTACATGATTAAATTATTTGCAGTTTTGTGTCAGGTAGCTGAACTACATACATAAAGAAAAAGTGGGTAGCTTCAGCCTATTGTAAGTTGCTTAATTTGAACAAAATTAGTAAACCCTCACCATCTCTATACTTTAACTAGGCAGATAATATACAACCTGTTGGCTTTCACAGGCCTTTGGGAACAACAGAAACTCAGATTCTTTCCAAAGCAACAGTGACTTATTCTGTAACTTCTTAACAATACATTGGTTATATTGTATTGAGAAAATTTAGGACAGCAACACACCATCTATTAAACTAAGTCAATTTTTAACTCATGAATGCTATGCAGACAGAAGTTCCCATGACACAGGAGATGCAGATTCTAGTGGACTTCTGAAGCATTGAAAAAGTGTGGTTTTTTATACTCTTGCAGATTGTAACCTTTCCCCTGGTGCAAGGCCACCACCCTTTGGCACACTGGGGTCATAAATTCTCAACTAACCGTAGGAATCTCTCATATAGGTGTCCTGAAGCCACAGAGAATATGTTTAGTACATCATCTTTATCCTGTTTCACATCTTCATTCTTTTGTCCTCCTGTGAATCCCCTGAAAGGAAAAACATGGTTCTGTGAAGGACAAAGGAAAGGCTGCAAATACAGAAAATGGCTCCATTTTTGCTTTAACACAGTTGGTCTGTGGGCTTTGGGTGTCATTCCCTGCTGCCCAGGGCATCTTCCCAAGGCAGAGTGCTGTGCACAAGGACAGGGAAGGTCCAGGAGCTCAGACATGAACACCTTTGATTGAGAGAGCACTGGCTGAGGTGCAGCTCCTGGGAAGGAGCAATGTTTTCAGGATCCCAAGTAGCAGGGGGGTAAAGGAAGGTAAAAGCAGGTGCAAAGCAGGAGCCCAGAGCTCTAGAAACAGAAGCAGAGGAGTCCAATGAATGACAGCCCTGAATTCAAGCAGACTTAAGAGACAGCTGTGGAATTTCACAGCCACCATGGTATTGCCAAATAGTTTTCCAGTTTCAAGAAACTTGTAGGTTATCATTGAATTAGTTTTACCATTTCAGAGATTCCCAAAATCCAGATTCATTCTCATTGGTGCCATCACTTAGCAGATCTTCATTCATCATATCAAACTTTTTCTGAACCTGTGAAGCATGGCATGGCTTTAGTGAGTTGGAACCACATATTGAGTAGATGTTGTCAGGAGTGTTGTCCTGACACTGGTTCTGGTTTTACCTACTTGAATTACACCCCATGAGCTGACAGGTAACCTAAGCTCTCTGGGAAAACAGCTCAGTAATGAGTGACTTTTTCCAAACAGGTTCCAAAGGAGCTTTTAGACACCAAAGGCATGTTAGTCTGGATGGTAAAGAGATGTTTAATGAGATGGATGCCAGTGATCTTTCTGGCAAAGAAAGAAACCAATAACCCCTACCCCTCAAAAAAACCAACACACCAGTTCCACCAGTCTCTAACTGGTATAATTGGCACTAAGACTCCAAAGCAGGTACACAAATAAGACAGTGAATAGGGGAGAACATCCCAAAAGTGTCCAGCACAAGTAAATGGTGTCAGGTGTGAACTGGCTCTGTTATAGCCATCACTTATCTGCCAGGCATTCTCCTTGAACTTCTCAGCTATGGCATTACCTGACAGGCAACCCTAAGAGACAGCACATTAGTAATTTACCATTTTTTTTCTTTTTTTTTTTTCAAATGTATTCTTACCTAGCCTGTGTCAGAGTGACACAAAAAAAAATGAATGCAATTTATCTGTGACAGATAAAATGCTGGCTCGGGGACATACAGAAGGTTTATTACTAGACATATACTACATATGTAATATATAATGTACATGTGTACATTACTAGACATAGGGCATACAAAACTGCTTTTTCCTGAAGTTATAAGCAGTCAGGAAAATGTGAGTATTATTGTAGCTCAAGGACATACACAAGGAACAGGACTTTGTCATTCTCTCCTGTATTAAAAACCCAAATCAAGGCTACAGGTGATGCTCTCTACCCCTGATACTGTGAGGTGAGCCTAGTGCAGACTGCCTCAAGTGTATGCTCATGGGAAGGGAACTTCAGGCCTTCATCCAAGTTTCTCCCCACTGCTGGTCAAACAGACTTCTTTAAGGGCACCTCTGGTTTATAAACTCACCTTCACTTTAATAATTTTGCTCTTGAAGTTATTGAGAACAACAATAACTTCATTAGCTTCAGGTGGAGAGTCCGTGCCATCGTGGCTGAAAATAGAGCAAGATACTGACTTTTACTACAGAGCAAAAATATTTTAAGAAATCTTTATTTCTTCTGGCCATTTTTATACATGTATTTAGCCTCAGCACTGCAAAACAGGTTTCAGACATGCCAAAGAAACAAATGCATTTATTTGAACACACTTAATGGGATTTTAAATTAATGAATTTCACCTTGCATAACTTATGTTCAGTATGAAATGTAATTTGCTGTTTAATTTGCTGTTCAGGTCACCACACTTTGACAAGGAAACCGTTAGATTCACATATTACAATGCCTACCTACTTCAGATGTTTTACAAGAAAAAGACTGAAGTATTTCTTATCCTGACCTACCTGTAGATCCTGTAAATATCTTCAGATCTGCCTTTTCTCAGTCTTAGAGTCCATGCACCAGGATTGGCTTTTAACTGGAAGTAGCCCTGTAAAGTGAAAAGAATATTTGGCACTTTCCAGAAAATGCAAATGGAGAAAAATTAGCTTTAAAGTTATGGGTTTTGACTCACTGTTTTAGATCTAAAATGTTACTTGCAAGCCCATTGATTAAGGGCTTTAAACCCAGACAAAAGGAGAAAAGCCCCAGAAATCATTCCATTCAAAGTTGTTGGGTTTTCCCTATGAGATAGAAGCTTGAAAAAGTCTGGCATTATTTGTTAGATCAAAGTCTTCACTGTCCTGATGGGAGCAGTGCAAACCCAAAGTCTTTTCCTGCAAAAAGTTGCCTTCATGAAAGAATGAGGGAATTTCAAAACACTAATTTGTGATTATACAAAAAACCTAAAGGAATTCTGAAGCTCTACAGAGTGGTAATTCACCTACAGCAGAAGCAGTATCATAATTTACCTATTACAAGATATCTCTTCTACAGAACTTAAAAACTCAAATATTGTGTTCAAGTCTTTTTAATTTTTAATACTCAGATTCCAGATCTGAATATTTTCCTCTGTGATTTAGATTATGAGGCCTATAGAAAAAACATGCAACTGTAGAGATGCTTTAGTGTCCCATTCGCTTTTGTACTGTGATTCAAATGCTTGCAGCTCCTACGTGAGCCAGGCTGCTTTAAAAAGGAAATTAAAAAATATTTCTGAATATTTTGGTATAGTTAATTAGAAAATTTTGGTATAGCTAATTTGAAAAAGGACACTTCTGAGTTTTAGTCCCTAACATAAACACACCACATGTAAATTCACATGTAAAATGAGGCTGATCACATATAAAATAAGGCACATCTTTCTTTCTACAGTAAGAAATACTACATCACTGTAGGATATACTCTGGCTAAGAAAAGGCACAAATTGAAAATGAGTTAGAATTCTAAAATAAATATTTAGCACCAGGAAACAAGGAATATTTTTTCATTGCTTTTATTTTAATTCTTTAAATAAATGTAATAACTTAAAAAAACTTTAAGATTTAAAAAAAAAGGTAATTTACTTCAGTTTTTCAGTAACATTACATATCAAGAAAACACTTCAGTGGCAAAATTCCTCTGCCATAATTTCAGTCCATATCTGTCTCCTGTTCCAGTGTGGACACTGAGAACAGACACATCCCTTCTGCAGTGACATTACAAAATCAGCTGTAGGGAGCAATCATACACTTGGATTTCCAGCACTTTTCCTCACCTAAAATAAGCAAATCCCATTCTTTCACACTTCCTTTATTTTCCACAATGCCAACTATCCTTGCTGACTCTCTCCATTTATGCCATAGATCTCCTGAAGAAATGGGTCCCAAAAATGAGACAGCCTGAGGCTCACAGCACCAGAGTGGATGGCCCAAGGAGGACCCTGTCCCAGGAAAACAACTGAGCTCCCCTGGAAAGGGGCTGCTTGAGAATATTGGCAGCATTTAAAGACATTCCAGAGTATCTCAGAAGGGAAAGGAGCTCATCTTGAAAGAGGTGAGAGGCTTCAGACACCAGTGTGAGGAATGATGGGGTTCTGGTGCATCTGCAAGCAGCTGTGGAGTGCAAGTTCCACCCCAAAGCCAGAGGCCATGCTAGGAAATAGCCAGGGGTGGAAGGCAGGGGCTGTGCTGGCTGTGCCAGCTGCAGGAGAACACTCACCAGGTTGGCCATGACAATGGTATCCACGATGACAGGGCTGCTGGAGGTGCCCAGGGTGAACTGGAGTCCCCGAGGTGGCTGCCCAGTTGTAATGTCATAGCAGTGGCCCTCCAGCAGCAGGTACTCCAGCTCATACTCTGCAGCTACAACACTCTCTACCTGAAAGGAGCAGACACTGCTGACTGCAGCATGAGCTTTAAAGTGCCAGCTTTTATTCTCTAGAATAGCTATAGTTATTTAAAAAAAAAACAATTTCACCAGAGTAATTTTATTGTTAGACAAATACCTAGAAAACCTCAGAGCTCAGCTCCTTCAAGTGATAATCCTCACAAATATTGTTAAGAGTGGCCCAGACCAAAAGAATTTGAATCTCAACATATGCTAGGATAAGAAAAGGGAAGGATTCTTGCTCTATTCCACAATTAATTTTTTTAACATTTACTGGAGAATGGAGTTGGTATCTCATAAAAAGTATATGATGGGATCCAGAATTTTGACTGTAAATCTGTTTAAAGCTGGTCTCACCTAATATCAGTCATCTGAAATAAACATTTGTTTGCTCTTACTTGCTCTTACACTGCACTAGGGTACTATCAGGACACACCCATTCCTTTTTTTCTATACTGAACAAAGGTGCCAAGGAATGAGAAGAGAAAAAATAACAAAAAAAAAAAAAGAAACCCACAACCCCAAAAGACTTGGGTCCCTACCAGGCCAAATTCAGATGTAGCCTGAGGACAGTACATAAGCAGAATGTTAGTCTAATCCCACAAAGCATCTCCTCTCACTGCACATCCAAAATGACAGATTAATTGCTAGAGCACCAACAGACTGCACATTGGGAACTGGAAATGGTGCACCTGCAAAAGTAAAGCTGCTGTTTATTCAGAAGCTCAGGGATGCACTTGGAATGCCTGAAGCATTTAATTCCCCCCTCTCTCAGGCTTTCAATAATCAATGGGGCAGGCATGGAAATCAGAGGCTTGAAATGTAGTATTAATGCTTCATTTATGCCTTCACAGTTAGGTTAAGAGAAGAAAAGCAAGAAACTCCCAAACCAAAACACACTAACCCAAAACCAAAACCATAAAACACACACCCAATTTCCTAGATTTGTGAATAACTAGTACAGGATTAGCAATACCAGATATACCACAATACCACATCATATTCCCATACAATATCAGAGAGGTGCAGAAGTAAGAGGGGACTAATAATAGGGACTAATAATACAGTGATCAGTGAGAAGGGGACCCACATTTGTGATGCCCACAAGGCTGCAAACACTGTCACTTTTCCAGAGGCCTCTTTGTAAAGGCTTTGACATCTTGGTACACACACGTGTGTGGTACCTTTACAATAAGGTAAATAAATAAGGGATTTTCCCTTTTTCTCCCTCTGTATGTGGGGCAGCACTGCCCAGACCCACAGTTCAACAGTCTGAGTCAAGGTCTGCTCAAGCAGCAGCAAGCTCCTGAACCTACAGCAGCTGAGTGGATTTCTGCTGCATGGTTTTACTGCTGCATTGACACTGCACATCCTTCTGTGGAGCACAGCAGTGTTTGCCAGTTAACAAGAACTGTGAAAATAAACAGTAGCTGAAACCAGCTTGATGGCTTCTAGGAGCAAGGGAAGGACCTGCTCCAAGCCTATGGTGTCAGGCATCCACAAGTAATTGAGAACAGCAATCTGCTGTTGGGGAGCTTATGCTTCCCTCCTAGAAATCATTTAGAGGTCTGTAAATGCAGTAATATCCACAGCTCTATGTTTATTGGTATTTTAAAATTCTGCATTTCTTTCCCATAAAAAAACAAGCCCTGGAAAAGCACCACCATTTAAATGCAGTAGGAACATGATGATTTCTCTTACCTCCTCTAAGAAGATATTGTCAAGGTCATAAGGGGTTCTAACAGACTCCACCATCCAACTCTCAGGAGTGTTTAAATTCAGAGTGAACAGTGGAGACTGGGGCATATCTAAAAACTTGGCAATTGGTCCTGGAGCAAAGTTATTCTCTGCTGTGAAAGAAATCTCTGGCTCCAAAACATAGCGGTAAAAGCTGAAATTTCAGAGAGAAAAAGTTAGAACACCCATCTGCCAAAATTTGCTAATATTTCACTCTCATTGTATTTGCAGATGGCATCAGCCTTTGTCCAAAGCAATGCAAGTTGTGTTAATCTTAGGACAGGTCAGAATTTCTATCTTGAAGGACCAAAACAAACTGTGCAACACTTAACTAGTAAGTTATTTAATTTTATATAAATACCAAAAAAAAAAAAATTAAAAGCACCCAACTTGTAAAATAGCAGAATTACTTCATGCCACACAAATTCCCAGATTCTCCATAGGAAATGATTATATAAATGAGCTCAAAGCAGTTATTGAGATTTCCCATGGCACAGCTGACCATGCTTCTGTGCTTGCACATTCCAGCAGGTTTCTCTCTCTGCCCACCCTGTATCATGAACTGCTTACCTTTTCAGTGGCATGTCAGAAAGCTTAGACTGGCAGTTCATAAACACTCTCAGGTTCATATTTATCAATTGGTTCAAAACCTAAAGTAATGAGAAAGAGACATCCCTTAAAATGCTAATGAGGAGAGCTGACCACTGTTTTATAGACAGGACCTCAGGGTGAATGTGATCTGCTCATTCCAAATCCTCCCTCCTTGTGGTTTGCTTTACCACCCCTTTCCCCTTTTTAATTGGTGGTTTTAAGCACAGTTACCTGCTCCTCATATTTCAGGCATTCTTTTTGGCATGCTGAGACCTGTCCTCAAGACCAGAGTTACTGCAAACTAAGCTGTTAGAATAGTGAAACTAAAAGCTCTCTGGACAATACCTGAGTATGATTTTATTAGTGTGTAATGCAGCTTAATTAGTATTTCCACTGATAAATGCATTGTGAAACTCAGACACACCATTAGAAAGCCACTGGTCACCACACAGTCAAAGTGAAGCAAACATTCCAAAATGATGGAATTTGAAGTTCTCACAACCCTGCCTACGTACCAAAAGTAATGGAGCAAGTCTTTGAGCATCTCTGGTCACAGGATCAACAATGGCCACAACATCAAAGTATGTCTCCCCCTCTTTTGGTCTCAGTTTAACTGCACTAAACAGAAGAAAATACAATTTTAAAGTACCAAATACATGGATAAAGACTTGAAATGCATTACACCCCACTGTTATCCATCTCATCCTGAACTGAAAGTACTTCCTAAGTGCTGTGCACCTTCAGAAACTTAATAGAGAAAAAAACAGGCATATATACATGTATGTTTATAGAGATAGGTGGAGAGACAAAATGAATTTCTGGAATCTTTCTGAAAACTGTTGGGGACTTTCCTACTGCTACTTAGATTTTTTTTAATTAAATGCAACATAGAACAATGGGGAAGTTAAAAGACACAGAAAAGCCTTGTTCAGTAATTCTATACCTGTATCGTTCTTCAAAAAACTGATATTCAATCCTTGCCTCTCCTTTTGGCTGAGCAGAAAGCAGAGCATCCACTTTCATTACCAAGTCACTTGCCCTGAAAAGAAGGAAAAGAAAAAGGCTTGCAGATACCAAGAAAAAAGGCTGTAGTTATCACATTTCTGTCAGGCAGCAGCAAAAGAGAAGGCAAACAGAATCCAGATACCAAACACTCCTACTACCTCTCTGCACAGGCTCTGAAGAATTAAACATATTTAAGGGTTAATCCACCAGTAATTTAAACTGGTTGCAGCCTTATTACTGAGTATACCAAAGGATTTAACTCCAACAAATATAGAACAGCTGTATTTTAGGGGTCACCCATGTTACAGGAACTGCATTCCTGATCTTCACCAACCACTCAGACCTGAAAGCCATTCAGAACAAACCCTTGTTCCACTACTCTTCCCATCTTACACTGCAACTCTGAGCACTAGGAAGCAATCCTCTAAGTGGAGAAACTTTTGAGAGGGGTCCTATCATAAAAGATAATTATGTTTGAGCACTACTTCTTTTTCAGTATTTCCATAATTTTTCAGTCTAGTATTTTAAGAATATATTCAATCTTTAAGGTGTAAAACCTCTTGAAAGTTCAATGAAAATAGATTTGTACATCACACCTTTGCCAAGAAGCAAAACTGTAACCTACAGTTACAGTGAGCTTTTCTTGAATTAACTGAGATTTCTAGTGACAGCTGTTTACTTACAGATCTTCTTCAAATCCCAGCTGCTGAATCTGAGATTTGATTTTCTGTCCCGATGTCTTTAGGATTATATTTTCAAGGAGATGAAAATCATCCTGATTGAACATCTCTCCATCCTCTAATGGGCCAATAATCTACCAAAAATAGCAGAATCAGCATTATTAGGTGTCCTGGTTTGAAAAGGAAGTAAGTTTTTTGGGAGTTTGGTGGTCAAGGCAAAGGCTACACTGAAACAAAATTCAAAATGTATTAAATAAATACTCCAGCCCAGTCTCAGTGGAAGCCAACCATTTAGGCTGGTATTAATGTCAGTGGCAGCAGAGTTTAACAGGTAAATCCAGGTATTTAGAGCCAAGAGCCCCAGACTAAGGCATAAACTACACACTTAAACTTTTCACTGGGTCAGGCACCTAAAATTATACATGAAGTACCACATCTGGAAGGGACAGCAGAAAGCCAGGCCAATTCTAATAGTCCAGCAAAACTCCTTCCTGTAGCCTTCAGAAGCCTAAAAGCTACCTAGAAAAAGTCTTGTTATTCTGCTAGTGAGAAAAATAGAACAGAACAACTCAACACCTGAGATTTTAACCCACTGAAATATCCAGCAACCACTGGGACCTGAATGGATTTGTTCCCAGCCAGAAACAGACGACAAAAGAAAACCCAATGCTGTACACAGCTGTGTTTCATTATTTGCAGTGAAATACTGGTAACATCATTTATCTCATTTCAGATAAACTATAATAAAAACAGATGGTAGAAGAGACCAAGGAACCTTGGTCAGGACAAAATGCAGCAGCATTTTGCTCAGCAAACTGAAGCAGCATAATCTTGCAAATTTATCATCCCCTTCCACCCCCGGATTCAATTCACTACGAGCATGAAAGGAACTTTGTTATTGAGAGACTTGAATTTCTATCAAATGTCAGCAACTAACTGCACACAGTGAAAAGAAAAGGTCACACAGGTGTGAATAAACCAAACTGGAAGTGATCCTAAAGACTGCTGAGACCTAAACCAGGCTGGCACTCCTGTGTCTGATCCCCACCCAGACTCTGCTGCTCAAATCTGTTGCTTTCTCACATTGCAAAGTCTCTTTCCTTGTCTGTTATCATCTCACCCGTCCATTGCTGATCACAGCCCTCTGCCCCTTCTTCAGCTTCAGGACATCTCTGCAGTAAACAGCATGGGAGAGAATAAAATCCACCTTGGGAGATTCAAAGGCTTCTTTGAAAATATTGGTATCCATACCCTAAAAGAAAAGAATACTTGACATTGGAATAGGAAGGAAACTAGACCTTTGCACACTTTTTAAAAGCAACCTTTTTGTTTTCATTCAAGAACATCTTTGAATCTTGCTAAAACTGATCCTTGGCCCCCTTTTCTTTGTGGCCTTAAACCTAATTCTTGCTTGTCACCATCAAACACTCTCCCAACTTCTGCTGTGAAGGGCCACAGCTACTTAGACCAGTTCCAATCTTCCTGCCTAACTTTTTAAAATCTACTTTGAGACATTCACATGTATTTTTTTCCCATCTTTTAAAAGAATATTATTCTCTTAACCACCCAAGAAACAGCTGACTCACTTAAACAGATCCCTGCACCCATGTTCCTTTTGCCTTTTCCAAGTTACATAGCTCTGATGAGTATGAGGATTTATTTGATGTTTAGATGGATTGTTCTATATAGGTAAGCCCTTCAGAGATTAAAAAAAAGCAAACTGTTCTTTTTTAATCTCAAACCCAACAGTGTTATTTTTCTGTACTGCACCTTCTGGATATGAATATACTACACTAAAAAATGAATTTGAGGAACAAGCAAAGCACCCTCCCCATGAAAACACCAGCAGACATCCCTACCCCAACAGCAAATTCCAAGATGTCAGCTCCTGCCTCCAGTGCCTTCACAGTTTCTTCTTTTGCCATCTTGGTGATGAAGTTCTTGGCATTATTTGAGGTTTGTGTCTGCAAAGCTGCCCATATGGCTTTAGCTACAATGGTATTCTGGCTGTTGGGTTCCTCACTGGGATTATTAATCATGCTGATTCGAATGTTATTGCTGGATTTCTGTGTTTGACAAAACAAGTGATGGGAAAATTTAACATTTCAGATACCATAAATATATAATAAACACTATGGCAGAAGCTTTGCATTTCTTAACCAGAATATCAGATTCCAAATTGGGTAAATAACAGCACAAGGTTAAATGATGAATTAACTGATTTAACATCAAGCATTTAACTTATATATAGGCACCACTGTGACAGCAATCCTCCAGATAACCCTGTGCTACCTAAGAAATCCAGGACCATGGCCACCACTCAGTCTGGCAAACCACAGCTGTAAGCTGTGCATTTTTATGTTTCAGTTATCCTCCCAGAACCAATGAGACAGAGCAAAGAGCAATGCTTATGTTTATCTCCAAACCAAAACACAGATATTTCAGTTTAACACCACGGGTTTAAAATAACATTTATTGTATTCTGTCCTAGCTTAAGATCAGCAATGTTCCAGTCCCTACAAAAGAGATGAGGCTGGAAATTAGAGACCCTGCAGGGAGAACCAGTCTCTGCAGGTGATACCACAGGAAGATGCACAATTTGTGTTTTACAAGCCTCTACCAAGGGCTTTGTTAGCACTGCTAACCCATTCCAATGAACGTGTTACCTACCTGATGTTTAATGGCATCATACAACAATTGCCTCCCTGAAGGTTTATCAAAATCACCAACAATCCAAAAAGTAACTGGTCTAACAAAGGAATCATCTGCAATTATTAAAAAAAAAAAAAAAGAGAAATTTGAGAGTGAAAGGAAGGAAAGCTTCAATTTTTTTTTCCTCATTTAGAGGTAAACTGCAAAGACACACATGCAAAGACTTAAAAAAAGTAAAATTCCATAGAAAAGCAACGGGTGAACCTAAGCTATGAAGCCTGGTAAGACAAAATTAATAGCATTGGTATATTAGTCTTTATTAGGTCATTCAGAAAACCCATGTGGGACAGCATGCATTGCTCTAAGCTAGATTCTTTTAGTATTTTTGTTTGTTTGCTACTTTTTCAATTACCAATCATAAAGAAGCACATAAACAACTTGGAGATTCCAACTGGGGTTGGAATCCAGCAGACACATCACTTCTTTGTATTGAAGCTGTTAATTTACAAAATCAGTTTTGTAGAAAGACAAAAGTGCTGGAGCAAACATGCATTCCAACAGCTTCCTTCACTGCCTGCTGGTTCTAAAGCCAGTGTCATAAAGGAACCAGAAAATTCCAAGAACAATATAAAAAATGCCAAAGCATGAGTTACCATAGATCTCCTTGGAAGACATTCCTGGTCAAAGAGCAGAAAGGAAAGGGGAAAAGGAGAGACACATTAATAACTTGATGGTAATCCCAAAGTGTATCAAGAAGCTGCAGCACCGTACTGGGCATAACTGAATCACTACAGATCCAACAGCAACAAATTTGTGTTAATTTTACAAAGCAATAAGCTTTGACTTTTTCTTCCCCTCAAACAGATGGATGCTTGATTTTCATGCTTGATTTTCATTAATTATACTACAGATTACCAGTTTCATACCACAGGGTGAGGACATCATTCTGAAGACCGTTTACAAACACTGCTGTGCCATTGTGCTGTTATCTTCCCTCTTTAAAAAGCAGCATGGCAGTGCTGTATCAGTGCTGATGCTGAGCCAGCAACACATAGAACTTCTCTATTACTTCAGAAAATAAATGTGTTACAGCATTACTGTAATCAGATAGCAGCTATTAAATATCTTAAGTGACAGAAGAGGCAGTGACCAAAAAATGTCAAGCCATGGAATTGCAAAGTAATGCACTTTCCAACAAGCATGCCAAGGTGTGGATTTAATTAATGCTCTACACCAGAAACTTGTTCAAATCCAAGTGACTGAGCATGAATGAAGAGCAGGCATGAGACAGGAAGAGCAATGGGAAATTTGGGACAGTCTAGTAAAGACAGGAGATGGGAACAAGAGGATTTGGGTCAAATTATAGCAGCTTATTTCTGGAATCTAACCAAAATGGATAAAGGAAACACCTGATGGTGTCTGGTTAGACCTGGTTAGGCTCTGTATTGTATCTATGCATGCATTTCCTACACTTGAGAGGTACAGGCAAGTTTGAACACTTTTTTGTGCAACTGTGACACCACTGCCATTGGAAAAGCAGTGCATGCACTGGAGCAATAAAAACAGCACTGACCACGTTAGGTGATGTCTTACATAATGGGCAGTTGGAATTTTCTTCTGAATCCATGTAACTTCTAGCAATTTTGAATTATGGGACAGAGAACTAAAACCTCTTTTATAGTTTTCTAGTCACTTGCTTACACTGCTGCATTTCTGGGGGTCACTTGCAGAAGAACAAGAACAGTTTGGTTGAGACTTTATTATTCAGTAAGAGGTTGGACTGGGTTTAAGAGGGGAAAATTCTTGTTCCATACAGATGTCATGTCTTATTAAAGAAAAAGAAATCTTTAACAGACTATGCTGTTACCTACAGGCCTGGCAAGGCTCAGTGAGTGTGTGAAGATCTGCACATGTGCTTGGAAAAAAACATAAAAGCAGACTTGGATTCAGAATCCACCACAGATGTTACCTTTCTTTGTTAAGTAGGTCATGCTGTTTGCAACAGCAGCTGTCTTATCTTTAGACTCCAGCGTGGTAAATCGAGCAAAGTCATCCACAAAATGATTATCTGAGGAAGAGAACAAGCATTAAATGCCAAAGCAACTATTCCATGTAAACTGAAAATAAAATCACTACTATTACCAGAACATTAAGAACACATCCCATTTTGCTCCTTGTGTCTCATTTTCACTGTTAATATATAGGCTGAGAAATGAATTTTGCTGTCTCAGAAGTTACATTAACAACTACACTGCATATTTGATAGGGAGAAGTCAGTTGAAATAATTTCCCAAGTCTCACTTAGTTGACACTAGTGTATGTAAATAATATACATTGAAAAATCCACTCTGTCACTATTTTTCAAGCAACTCAAAAAAGGCAGGAGTAATGTCATTGTACTGCAGTCACTGTATTGGGTGTTCACTTAGCAAGGGAACATTTAGCTAAATCTGAATTAATTCCAGAGATGACTGTCAAACCTGTTCAAAAGAAGGTCAGAACTAAGAAACAAACTGCTGCTTTATGCATTATATAATTTCTCAGCTTCATGAGTCATATTCCCCTTAAGGTCTGTATAAAAACAAAACAAATTCCCATCTTGAAAATCAGTAGACATTTAATGTTGTACATAAACATCTGTCTGTACCAGGCCTGGGTCATCACTTCAGGTGCTGTTAATGCTTTGCCACCTGAGCTTTCCACTGGAACAGCAAGTCATTCACTCAGACATTTCAGGTTTAACAGAATTAAAAGCATCCCTTACTCATTCCTGTCAGATCTAGGTACTCTCTGTCAGACCTTAGGATTCTTGAGTTAATTCTTGGAACAACATTAGGCTGATTCATGATATACTCAACCACATCTTGGTCATTAGATAGTTCACCCTGAAGGAAAGAGGAAAGAAGCATTATTTCTTATTTGAGATATAAAATTGCCTTACATAACTTAAAAAAAAAAAGCTAGAAAGCAATTCTGAAAGCTAAGTTGTCTTGTATAATATGTAGCCAGGGACTTGTGAATCAGCTTTTCCAAATCTAGTTTCTCTCAAGCCTCAGAGGAGCTTAGCACCCACCAGGTACACGGCTCGCTGGAAGATGCTCGTGGTTTCCAGGATTTTGTGCATTGTCACAGTTTCCAGGTCATCAGGATCCAGCTGATCTTTTTGGAAAGGCATCCCATTGAACAGGACAACAGGGAGAGGGCCTACACCAGTTTGCTCATAGTAAGCTCTTGCTGCCTAAAAACAGGAACAGAAGCAGCTTTAGCCCTTTGCCACAAAGGTCCCTAACAAGTCTAAACACACCATGAGATCCTTACCACTTCTGTTAGACACAGACAATGTATCTTTGAAACTTTCAAAGCAAAAAAAAAAGTTCCTTCACAATACAGAAGTGCAAAATACTCCTTTAAGTTCATTTTGTAAATGAATTCCAATGAGCGCTTTCTGGTAGTGGCAAAAGATGCACCACAGGAAACATCACTTTGTCTGTGGAAGCAAATGCAATGCAAGCAGTGGTAGCTGTAATGTAAGACAGGGTAGGGAATTTTATTTTTTTTTAAGAATGTATTTCTTAAACCTGTAAGAAAACCGTTCCTTGTGAGGCAGGCAGTTATTTTGCCAAGACAAATTCCCCTGTTTCATGTAACCTCTGAAAAGTACCCCAGCATTGACAGATACTCTGTTAGAAGTTAAAGTTAACTAGGTTCTGCTGATTAGAGGTTCTGGTTGAGGCCTCTCCTCTCATACAAAAACGCCTGTCTTACTTTTATGGATTTTAATTTCCTTAAAATGTTTTTCTCTTCACTATCCTGCATTGGAAGACTCATAAGCATAGGAGCCTATTTTCTGTAACCCTGACTGCATTCCTTACATTTGCAGATGGAGGCAGCATCGTGTGTGTTAAGAGCTATTGGTGACAGTATTTTCATTTATTTTAGAACAACAAAAAATAAGAAACATCCCCCCATAAAACCTCAAATAAAATCTGCTTCATCTCACATATAACTGGTTCAATAGTGATTTGCCCTCCTAATTTTCTCCATACAGAAGACAGACCTAAATCACTTCAAGAATTATTTGTAGAAATCTGTTGGATGTCTTGCTATAGAAAAGGCATTTTGAATTCATTGTCATGGCTTTATCTCACTCAGTATTCAAATACTGATTCAGAAGCCCCACACTGATCTCTCCCAATGTTAAGCCTCTTGGTTTTTCCATGAACCATTCCATCACTTTGATTTTTTTGCAAAGCACTAATAAACTCTACTGAAGTCTGCATTCCGTAATGAAAGCATGAATTATGAGTCACAAGAAAGATATCTTGGTTCTTTACACATAGATTTTTTAAAAATATATATTCCATTATATGTACTATGTATAATACATAAAGCTTGTGCTGAACATAAAGTATTACTAGAAATCCCCCAAGGTGGTAACAAAATAGTTCCCTGGTTAGTAAGAGAACTGGATCAAGAAATTGTATGTTATTATATTTTCAGAACTGTTGCAGCAAAGGAGGTGGAAAACAAAGCTCTATTTGATGAATTCTTACCTTTCTGTTTTGATCATAGGCAGAATCAATTCCCAGCACGCTGTTGATTTCCACATAAGGATATTGTTTCTCAAGAACACTAACAACATGTTCCACTTTCAGCTGGTCTCCTGTTTTCACTTTGTTATAGATCTGAAAGGGGAATACAAGTTTACAGCTGCAACTGTAAAGCCTCTGGCCTTATCAAAGGTAAACTGACCTGTCACCTGTAGTACAGCAGTAGTTATAGTAAGGCATTAACAGCCAGACTGCAAAACTTATATTCATTTTTATCAGTTGCAATAGCTCCTAAGCACTTGTAGCCATCTTGTTATACCTTGTAGTCATTCCAGTGAGGTATATAGACTTCTTTAAATAATAACATGCATTTTTAATTAGAAAAGGTATTTGAGGAGGGAAAAGAGTTCTCTGGGGAAAAAAGCCTCAAATAAAGCATATTCACGGAGCTACCTTCCCTTCAGAACTTGGGATATGCTTATGAACAATACAACCTCACAGGTAAAGCAGGGACCTCTTTCCCTCTTGAAGGCACAAGATTTTACTTTGAGCTACAAATACATGCCCAAAATAATAAGAATAAAAGTAACTGTCTTTAAGTAACCAGCAATTCAATGTCACAGTATGCCCCAGCTTGCCAGTTTGTACAAGTATCAAACCACAGGTGAAATTCATTTACCAGCACCTGTATTGTCCTTAGATGTGGCAAAGGTGCACAGCTGGAATGGTTCAAACCCAATTATAACATTGAAGGGATGGGGCAGCTCAGAACTCAGAGACTGAATGAGCAAAGGGACAAGATCAGAAAAACATGTAAAAGTGTTAAGTGTCACCATGAAACCTGTGTCACAATGAAACCTAGTCTCACTTGTTAAAGTTAGGTAATATTGGGTTAAAGAAGCACATTACAAGGACACATGTGTTCTGTGGTACCAGTATTTGGAGATACTCTGCATACTACCCCAGCCAAAGAACAATTCCTTCCATTAGCTACATATTAGTCCATTAACATAATCCTATGTACATGGAAAATATTAAAACATTAATTTCCCTTTTAAATGAATACTTACAGACATGACAGTCTGAAAAGCGTAATTATTGTCCATTTCCTGTGCCACATAATTGTATGTTCTCAGGAGGGCAACACCAGGATCCTGCAGTCCATCAACATCCTCTGAGTCATTAACCACAAAGACTAGTCCTATCCTGCAATCACACAAATCCCCAGGTCATCATTTCTAGAAAGAATCCACTTTTCACACAACTGCTGGCTGTGATCAGCATCTTAAACACAGGTTTCTTCTAGAATAGCCTGGGAAGATGTTGAGAGAGCAGCCAGGAGTCAAAGTTAGGACATGTAATGAGCCCATCAGAATCTTGCTTTTCACCTCTCTCTCTTTCACCATCCAAAACTTTCGATTTCTTTTGGACTGTTAAAAACCAGAACTCTGTTTTGCTAGTATAGAGTAGTGGAAGTTATATTCAAAAAAAATACACAGACCTCAAACACAAGGAATGTAACATTTCTGCAGTGTCCTAGCAATGAGAATTTTACAATTGCAAAAGTCACATGCATAAAAGCTCATATTAAAAAAAACCCAAACATTAAAACACTTATTTTATTATTACCTCAGAGGGATGTGGTTACTGAAGAACATTTCTGCCACATTCAGTAATTCTGCTGTGGTCTCATGAGTAGGATCTACTATCAGCACCTGGATACAAACAGCAAGTGAGAAGTTTTCATGCCCTGGAGAGCCAGTGTTGCCAAGATGTTCTCTGCTGTCCCAACCCAGACAGAACTGTGCTATTCAGACTGCATGTAGGGCCCTTCATTCATGCAACTGTTGTCTTCCAATTTTAAAATTTCTATGCTAGAATTATTGAACTCCAGAGAAAAAAGTAACACATCCAAGCTCCCAGAGTTTCAGATGGTTCAAGTCCCTGTTTTCCCCTAATCAGAGTTCTTGTTTTGCATAGGGCCAATTTGCCACGTGACAAGAGTTACAGAGCACAATTTGCAAACTCTTCATCAGATTTAAGTAATTTACCTACAGACACTCAGGGCTAAGCTAAGGGCTGTTGATCATCAAGTCTTGGTGCATGAATGCTTTCTAACTGAAACAACTGAAGTTGGTCTTAACTCTGCCAAGATGACAACAGTTAACAAATTTGATGGATTCCATTAACCAACTTCAGGTATTATCACAAAGTTGAAACACATTTATCAGATGATAATTTTGTCCATTGACAAAACAACTCCTGACATTTAATAGATGCCACAGAATCATGCTCAGGAATCTCTGAATCTCAGCCATAACTTACTAATACAAGGAGAACAAAACCTTTTAGAAAAGCATCCTCTCTCTCAAGCTATTTAAGTGACTGGGAATCCAGTGTATACATGAGGTAAGCTGCAAAAGCTGATGCTCCTGCTCTTGACAAAACAAATGCACATTTCATCCAGTCAGATTATTACTTACAAAATTATGGAAGTTTTTTCTGATTTGCCTGATCACACCAGGAAACGTGGGACGCAGCAGTTCCTGCACGCTGGAAGGCCAGGAATTGTACCGACTATCAACTTCCAGATTGTTGATCCACTAAGGAAAAGTAAAGGCATTTAAATGATTCACAATCTTCCTGCTCTGGTCTGAGACTAACATATTTTCAAATCAGACACTATATTGAAGAAATAAAGCTTTTAACAAGTGCTAATTATGACCTTATCCTTTTTACTTCACTGCAGTTTCAGAGCTGATTGTGAGACAAGGACACAAGCTCCCCTGACAGTTTAAGAATGCACTGCCCAACAGCAAATCAAGTGTTTCTATCAAAAACCAAACTCACTGAAATGGCAGGGCTTCGGATGTCCACAGCATAGTCAGAATCTGATGGCTGGATGTTCAACTTCAGGACATTGTGTAAGGAAACTCCCTCAATTCCCAAGCTGTGCAGGCCTTCCATAACTCGGGCTTCATTGCGGAGCACATCAATCAAGCTGCAAGGAAAAGCAAAATGGAGCTGAATTTTAACCCCACAGCAAATAACTTATCTTAACCTAACAGATGAAAGGTCTAAACAAGACATTAGTTCTTATTTATCACCTATTTCTTACCGTCCTAAGAAACTTGAGATGACTTAAATCTATTCAATTAATATTGTATAACTAGGAAAAGCAACGTTAAATCAGGATAATTAATTCATTATATATATATATATACACATATGTAGTATTGAAACACATCTTGACAAAGGTATAGGGTGGTTTCCAGATGAACAATTTACAGTGGTTTATCCTTTGAGAATCACTCTGCTGTCTTCAGAATAAATCTGTATGCTGACAGCTGAGAAAACAAAATCTTGCTAGTCACAGCAAAAGTCAAAAGAACAGCACAAAGGTGACTTCTCATTCCAATCTTCAAGAGTATTCAACTTTTCACATTAGAATTTTTGTTGGAAATGCACTTTGAATAAGACAAGGAACCATAATTTTCTTTTTACAGTACTTAACAATTAAACCTAGTCTAGATTATGAAGAAGGTTCAAAACTGTAAAAATAACTTTATCATTCAAGCACAAGCAAGATGCAAGTTTCTAAGCAGGATGCAATTATTGTGAAAAATAAAACATTCCTACCTAAATATATCCTGAGTGTCTAAATCAATAAGCAGTCCATTGATGAATAGGGCAGAATCTCCTGGTTGCAATCCTAACGTTCCCTTGAAATACTGAAAAGAAGTAGGAAGCCATTAGAAGAGTGGTCTGCACAGAAAATATCATTAAAGAGTTTAATGTTGTTTTTTTTCCAATAGGTCTTGTCTTGCAGCACCAGCTACAAATTTCTATTTAGAAACATGATGAACACTGAAGGAGAAACATTGTGTTTGGATATTTTACAACACTACCATCATGAATACTGTGAGCAAAGCAAACAGAGGAATAATAAGTACTAAGATTAAGTAGCAAGTACAGGAATAATAAGTACCACATGAAGTACCAAAAACAGGAAAATAGCTTCTGATCAGAAAAAATTTACATTTTTTATTAAATTAGTAAGGCTCCCAAAGAAAAGCTGAGTGTTAAATTGTATCTTTCTGTGGATAATTACATAGTAAATTCTAATGTAACAGTAGCAGTGAACTTAACTCTCAAATAATACCCACACAAAGTGAGTAGTGCAAAGAACAGCTCTGAAGGGCATGGTTGGATATAGCCTGGTCTGGATGTAGCAGCCCAGGTATCCTCTGAATAAAAATGAATCCACAGAATCATGGCTTTACCTTGTGGAGCAGAGTCTGATATAACACACAGCAGAAAGGCCACCAGGTTGCTTTAGCTTGGACTTACATCCCATACTTTGTCCCTTCCAGAACCACATGGGACAAGTGTCAAACCCCATCCCTTCTCCTCTGATTTTATCACTATTGAACAACAAGGCATTTCTCTCTCAGAACAGGAACCTCAGGGGACTTGTAAGTAGCTCTGCATTTACTATTAGACTGCCCAAATAGATTTCTAAACAATATGTGTGTACTTAACATACAGTGCCTTTTTTTCTGATAATACTAAATGAGACTGAAATGTGTGAACAGGGCAATGTAGCTCAAACAGCAAATGCTGCTGTTTGACTTTTTTTCATTACTATCCTTAACTTTTGTTTTGGTCTCTATACAGACCACACTACCTGGCATATTTTAGTTGCACAAATTTCTGTACAAAAGTCTGTACAAAATTCCCAGGTGGCTGTTGTTGTTTTCAGTGCTTTGCTAATGCCAAGGACATAGCTGAGCTGTCTGAAACACTTCTGCAAATACAGAGCCTACTCGGTGACCTCCAGAGGCCCCTCATGACCTGGGGAGTTTTATGATTCTGTTTCAAAGCACATCTAGATTTAGTTGGTAAATTTTATTCCTTCACTAAGCACCAACATTGAAACCATTTCCTCCATTTCCTCCACACAGAATGAATCAGTCTAAAGCCACGGCAGGTTCTGAATCTATTCTGTGATTTCCTAGTGATGACTGATGTACACAGATATCCAAGCACCATCTCAAATTGGATGAGGAGAACTACTTGTATTCTGTTTCTTTCTACAGTTAAAACTGTAGGAAGATGCTTAATATGGCTGCTTTCCAAGCAATAAATTTCTAACCAGAGCAGTATTTTCGTATTTGAGTAAAGAAATTTAATTATGTTCCTCATCCATGTTTGAAAATCCACCACTTGTTCACTTCCCAGATGCATACTACAAAGTTGTGTGTGAAAACACTGGGTCATTATCTTGAGCAACATGACAATCTCAACCAAAATTCTGGCACACATTTTCATGTCTCTAAAAAGCTTGTAGCAATTTCAACAGCTGCTAACTTTGACCTGACTGGCTTTGGATCTACTGTGAAGAAAAAAGAAAAGCCCAACAGAAGAGTGTAATGTGATAGAAATAGGCTGCCCAGTCTCTTCAGCAGTAGTAGGACCAATTTCCTACTGCAGAAACATCATAAGACTTTCAATTCCCAAACAAATGATGGGCTACTGGTGGTTGATTTGCCAGTGAGCATCTACAGACAGGGTAATGGTGAGACTGTAGGAGTATCAGACTGCAAGCTTCAAACCTCTTGCACATTCTTGTTTTCACACTCAGCTGAGCTGTCTTTATGTCTGTCAGTGTTTTAGTGTTAGCCTGGTTATGAGTGGATGAGATAGTTCAGGCATAGAACTATTCTTAAGTGCACTATTCATAAGTGCAACTATTCATAAGTGCAAAGGCACTGTGTTACTTTTTGGACACATTACCTTCTGGTTCTCTTCAATTTCTGCTCTGAGTTCCGAAGAAACGACAGTTTTTGTTATGGCTCTACAAAAATAAAAACATCATGCTATGAATCCTCTTTCTGTTTATCTACTGGCTAGATATCTACTTACCTATCTTTTGTACCTTACATATTAACATAATTAACCTTCTAGTATAAAGAGGTGCAGCAAGAAGCAGTTGCACTTGGTGACACCATAAATAGTAGGATGCAGCATTTTTCTTACACTCTATAATCCAGCAGCACAAAAATGTTAACCACATGCCAACTCTCAGGGTCTAATTTCACATTAACCATAATAAAAGTGTGCAGCTGCCAAAAATGTAAAGATGAAGGCTGAAAAGAGAAAATAGGGGATTTCACTGCTCATGGTGGGTTCCCATTCCTTTCCTGACTTTGGATGCAGTGATTGCATCATCAGAGTGGGTGAGTACAGCCCACAGATCAGCCTGAAAACACACTGAGATGCAATGCCTGCCTTAAGAAGCTCTAAATAACAACTTAACATCATGTAATGGGAAATAAGATCAGAAATCAGTTTATTTTTACATTCATCTCAAGTATATATCCCACCTACTCAAAAAGGTTCTGTAATAGCATCTTCACAATCCAGGCAATGGAATTTTTCAAGAGAAATATATCTCTAGGCTGGCTGGCCATGCCAGGTCATATTGAGTTTTTTAAACTGATTTGAATATGTTACAGACAGTCACTGACAAAGTGCAAAAACCAGTGGAATTGCACATCAGCCTCTGACATGAGACTGACTGGGTTGTTTGGCAATGTGGACCCCAGAAGAAGAGTGGGACCCTGTAAACAGAAAAATGCTAAGATCATTAAACAGAAAACCCAGCCAATAAGTTCTTGATGACTTCATGTAATAGGTTTAGATGCATTTCACAATAAAATAGCACAGGCAATTCTGGCAAATTTCTGCCAGTCCACATCAGCTGCCATCCAAGAAAAACACCATGAAATCCTCTTTGTAACAGTAGGCTGAAGAACTTCCCAGCATAAACATTCCCCAGTGTTTGCTTCCAGCTAAATGGAAGTCAGAATTAACCCAACCAATGCTGCTTGTCTCAGGTCCTGCTCAGGAAAAGGAGAGTAATAAAATTTTTTAGGAGTCAAAATTAAAGTTACCTGGCCTTTGTAGGAAAGTTCTGACTAAGATCCTTCATGACCATCAGGGCATCCACAGGGGGAGCAGTCAAAATGCGAGCAGCAGTTTGAAAACTCAGATCTTAGAAGTGAAAAAACAGAGGTCAACAACTCAAAACTGAAAACAAGGCAATGCAGAGACATCTTAACTTTATCTTGCAACTTTTTTGCATGTTACCTAAGGAAATTCACTTTCTATCTGCACCTATAGATACTTTTAAACTCATCTTTGTATTCAACTTGTATGTGTTGCCTTGAAGGAAGTAACCCTCTCCAAGTGAAGCAGTGTATGCTGCCTGCAGGTTGTTTAGGTGAGTCCAGACCAGCCCTCTTTCTTTGGCTGAGCTGGGAGCATCTGCCCTTCCACTGATACAGGTAGATTCCCACAGCTACAACATACATTCAGCTCTTTGAATCACTCTCTTTGAGAGGATGAAAAGCTTTTGCATAGGATTTGTAGATGTTTTAAGGGAATGAGGCCAGAGCAGCATGTAATTGAGTTTGAAATACAGTTTTCCTCTGGTCTTGAGAAATCTCAAGATTTCACATCAGAAGTGTGATCATGGAAAGAAACTTTGCATTCCTTTCTTTTCTGCATTCAGCAGACCATACAAGCAGTCAGTTTAAGAGCAAGTAGCTTATTGTACTTCATAATATAGAAAACAATCCTAGTATCAGAAGTCCTGTGAAACAATGCCAAAAGCTATTTCAACAGGAAAAGGTACTTTAAAAACCAAGTATTTTCCAAGTGAGACTGAATGCAGGAATTTATAGTCAAACTCTGTCAACTGTACAGCAGCCACTAACAACCTCAATAGTGTAGAACACATTGAGTTTTTTAGACCATAACTGAAAGCCTTAATCCAGATTACCTTGCAGCTGCCATACTTTCAAAGGTGCCATTTCATTGGTACTTTCCACGAGGTGTTTTCTGAGCTCTTTCAGCTCTTCTGACAAGTCAGGATACAGCTGCCTGAAAGGATACAAGGGTCAAACAACTCCTGTGGTTTCCTGTAAGAAAGTCTGCTGCTAATTTAAAGAAACTACCACATAAAAAAAAATATGCTGCTAACACATACAGAAAGCTCAGACATGTAAAAAATAATAATAAAGCAAAAGATCAGCATTTCTGAAAAAAAAGTTTTTTGGTATGACAAAGTCCAACTGTGTTTTACCTTAGTTTTCCAAACAGAAATCCTTGCACTTCATCAATAGGGTCATTTTCATCTATGACTGTAGCATTCACATCTGTGCCTATAAACACACAGAGAACACCACTAGCATCAAGCCATTCCCAAACAGAAAAGCAGGAAAATGTTTGTATGTGTATGTGTACATGTAAAGAAAAAGTACACACACTGATTACACTATCAAAATAGTTTTGGCAGATGCATGGGAGTTTGTAGAACAGAGATCATTGCTCCATAAAAGCAGCAAAAGCAAAAAAAAAGCAGAATTCTGAGAATTCTGTCCCCCCCCCCTGAAAAAAAACACCAAACCAAAAATGAGGAGCAGGGAACACAGTCTGCTCTAAGGATGGATAGGTTAAGGCAAATGAAAGTAGAGAAATTTGCTTTACACCTGCAGAGTAACTGGTAAAAAATTAGCTGCATTAGTAGGGCCATTGCTAAGATCCAGTCCATGGCCATGACTCCAGGATTGCACAAATGTGGAAGTGCCATGGCAAAGATCTGTTTCATAAGGAACATGCTCCCAAAAGGGATTTCAGAGCTAAGGAAAGAAAAATATCTGCAATTCAGACATTCATAGCAAAACGAGTATAAAATTACCTTGGCGAAATTATAACGTTCACATTAAAATACTTCAAATAAAAATTCACCTTTCACCTGGGTATCATCCTTGGCCTTATATTCTGTACTTTTAATAGCCAGTTCTACACCATAACCAGAGAGGTAGACCTTTTCCTTGCTGGGATTCTGTAAGGAAAAGCCAACAGTGTGATATTGCCATCTTTGTTTGATCCAGAAAAGAAAAACTACCACTTCCCAAAGCTGAGAAATCTCAGTCTGGGATTTCAGACATAATGGGTAGAGAGAAACAAACAAAACACTGTGAGTGGCTCTGCAGTAACATACTCTAGTAACTTTATTTCCTACTGCTTTTCAACGTACTTCATGAAGTTCAGCAAGCAAGAATTATCTCTATGAACCAAAAAACCATCAAAATCCACAAAGCAAAGAGGAACACAAAACAATGTTTTCAGGATTCAGTGTGTGAGCAAAGCAGAGGGAGATAAGAGTTCAATCAGATGATTAGATATCATCAAATCAGATAAAGGGTGGAAAGGAACTTCAGCTCAAAGTTCAAAAATGAAACATTCACTGAAGAGCTACCACAGAGAATGGCTAGGAGTAAAATAATGACAAAAGATAGGTGCATAATTAGTTCTGCCTTTAATGAGAGAAACATGACCACTTTCTAAAAGTATTTTGAAGTATACAGGAGTCACATAACAGTACCAAGATCTAAAGTGCAATACACTGAATTTTGAATGTATTCCTCCCAACAAACAACTATTTCCTTTTATTAAAGGGAAGTATTGTATGCAATGCATGACTTTATTTTATTAAAAGTACAAGTAATATTAGAAATTAACCAGCTGATGCTCTTTTTTTTTTTTCCCACATTCAAGCCTGACTGCTACACTGCAGGTTTTGGCAATACTTAGTAATATTCAAGCAACAAATCAAAGAACTCCAGCTCTTCATACCTCTTGAAATGTAGTTTTAAATACTAATCCAGTGGCTATGCACAATTTAGTGGAGGAAGATGGAAACCAGGAAATGGTAAGTGGTTCTGTAAAAAAATTACTACAGAAACAATGTCTTTCTTTTGAAGATGGTACCTAAATGTTAATCCTTGCTTTTTATATCAAGTGACTAAGTGGCCTGATTGTGAAAGATCTGACTACTTCCCATGCTCTAATATGGGTAGAGAAACACTTTTTTTACACTGAAGTCTCTAATTAATCTGGAATTTAAGTCTGGATTTGTGAAATCAAACAATCTTACTTACACAATCAGGAGATTTAAAATATTCTGTATTCCTCAGCTACATGCAATAAAAACATAAAACTTTGAGTATTCCAAGAAAATTAACAATGACAGTAGGCAAATATCAATCTAAAGGGAACAAACTTGGGTCAGTTTTCTTTTTGAAAACCAAGGCCAGTTACTCAATTTCAAATGCCTGTGTTACAATGCACAAATATACTCACAGCAATGTAGTGTCTGAGCACATAAGTGATTTCTCCTGCCTCAGCCTTTGCAACAAGGCTCCTGTGCTGTCTGTAGAACTCCTCTGAGCCAATCTCTGCATAAAGTATGACCACAGGACTTTCAGGGTTTGCTGCTGGGTACTTGTGGTCCCCCTTGAACAAAAATGGCTTTGGCCTAAGAGGGAACAGTGAAAAGTCACAGTGTGAGTCACAGCATTTCCTCACTCAATGCAAAATGCACATTTTTTTCCCTGTTTATTCATTTTCCTGAATACATTTGTTGAGCTATTCCTACATATTATCTCAAGGCTGGCAGCACTTTGTGCACATTGACAAAAGCTTTGTGAAAAATGAACATATGAAAAGAAATAAGTGACTAAGAGCTATTTTGAATCTAATATGATCCTAATTTTAAAAATGAACAACTTCCCTTAGATTTCCAATTAACTTTCTCTCCCCGTGGTGATTCATAAATTCTGTATGAAAAATTAAAAAGGCTGATAGAACAGATGTGCCAAGGGCACAAATTCATGTGAACCTGGTCCTTGGCTTAGTATGCAAACAAAAAAGTGAATGAAAAGTCTATTTTCAGCTTCTTTGCTTACATTTTGTCCAAAGTGCAATAAATACTTAAAGTATTCCCAGTAAGTCAGAAGAACAGCATGTGAGCTATAGATGCCATATGCCTGCACATTGAGAGAAAACTCTTTATTCTTAAAAGAACCAAATAACCAAGATTACAAAATTGTATTGAAAACAAAAATGTTCTCATATTATGAAAACAAACTGAAATGTAAGGATTTGGGTTGGTTTTGGTTTATTACTTGGTTGAGGTTTTTTAATAAGTATTATATTTTATACCTTCTTTTTGTTGTTAGCAGTTACAATCAAGTTCTGTTCTTATAGAGAAATCTGAATTTTAAATATTGTGTGGTAATGGTTTTCTTTGTCAATGATGAGAAAAGTATACAGAGAAAAAATACTGTGCATGCTTTCAGCCATTCATAAAACAATTTTTTACATTAATTCTCATTTGAATATGCAGCCCAGCTCCTTCTATTTTCCCTACACACTGAAGGTTTTACACACTCCTGAGAATTCCTACTGTCCTTCAACAGTTTCCAGCTATTTCCAGAAGGTGTTTCCAAATTTTCCTGTGCACATTCCTCTTCCTAGTAGAATTATCAAAGAGCAAGTGATACGAAAACCATCACTGCAATCTGAATTAATACCAAATAAGAGACTGCCACTCCAGTGCCAACAATGGACAGGAGAAATCAACACTGAAGGACACAGAAACAAAAACTTTATTACAACCTCTTCACAGCAGTAAGTCTAAAGTTAGGTTAAATTTTAAGACTAATCCTGTAATAGGAAATTAAACAAATACCTGTCTGAAGCTGCCTGTAAAAGGTTTCCAAGAGAGTCAAATTCACATGTTTTCTCCCCATGCACAACAAAAAACAGGGTACAGCCCTCTGGTGGAGATTCATCTGCTGCTATCTGTATAAAACATTTGTAATAATGTAGGTTAAATGTTTGCCCTTAGAACAAGTGAAAAGTAAGAGTGTAGCTGTGCAGCAAACAGTATTATTTCCTACATTCCAAACTAGTATTTCTTCCTTGTTTATGGCATAATTTAAATGCAAGGTGAAATTGCAAGATGGAGAGTTAAGCCTTAATTTATTTTTCAGTCTGTTATTATTAACTGTAAGGTTAGGTGCAGGTACAGAAAGCAAGGCTTGCAATTGTAGGGGTTTTGGTTGAGGGTTTCTTTTTGTCTTAGACATCACAAAAATCTGTATTTGTTAAATATCAAACAACAAAATGACTCCACATGAACAAGCAAGATGTTTTACAGTATTACTTAAATAAAGCACATTCTAATGTGAGACAATTTCCAAAGAATTAAAAAGATTAAAAAATAACAGAGAACACAATGAACTTTTATTTATGAGTTCTAATCACTCTCTCTATATATATATATTTATACACACACACACACATATATATGGATTACTATCTACAAGTTAGTTCAGCTGAGCAGCAGGAGCAGCAGCATCCCAAGTACCAATGGAGCCATAGAGATGGTCCTCCCAAAAATCTTTGCATCAATTCTTAGTGCAGCAGGCACAAAGATATGCAGACATGTCAAAATGCCAATTCTTTAGTCTACTCTAGACAAAAAATTCAGCACCTCATGAAATTTTTATACACATCCACTCTGTAGCTCAAGTGTGCAGAGCAGTTAATCAGTTCAGGTTTTTTAGATCTCAAATGTTTCCTTCCACAGGTCCCTCCTTCCTGAGCATTGGTAAAGTGCTCTGCACCTCACCTGAGCTTTTCCTGTACTCACCTGTTGAAAAGCTTGAACTGCTGCAGAGTAGGAGCGTAAAGACAGAGAAAATTTCAACAAATTCTGCTGCAAAGGTGACAGAGTCTGGCAGGCCACTTTCAGCATTTCCTGGTAAGAAGAATAATCACTACCTGCAAAATCAAAGTACAAGCAGTTATCTTTCTATCCCATAGTCTCATTGAAGAGGGGCTTCTCATGCTAGTGTGATTTATACCAACAGAAATCCATGACATGAATTCTGAGCATGCACCATTCCTCCTCCAATTTCATTACAGCCAATTCTACAGCTGGATGAGAGTGAACTTCAACAGAGATCCAGGAAAGTACACTTGAATTCATTCTTGAGGATGTAAACATGGGCAGGGGAGGAGGGAAACAGTTTAGAGCTCCCATTTAATTTTGGCTGAGAAATAGTAACACAGAGAAAAGGCATTTAAAATATTTCATACTTCATGTTGAAAAAGAATCTGGCAAGCAAAATGTTTCAGACTCAGCCACTACAGCTTTTGTCAAATGGATATCCAAAAGCCTTGAGCACATTACAACAAAAAAAACTACTGAAATAAGTATTTTATAGAAGTCAAATGAGGATTAACATGATGGAAGACAGAACACTGTGGTATATTTTTCAACTATTAGTCAGCACTGAGAAAAAAACTATAAAATCTTACCATCATGCTCAGCTGTCTTAATATTCTCACTAGCTTCAACAAAGCTCCAGAATTTTTCTTGACCTTCTTCTGATAAAAATTCACTAAGTAAGATGAGAAGAGTGAGTTAGACCTACAAATTTTCTCTCAAATTATAAATCTGATACCTTGCAATGCTTTACAGAAAGTTAGCACCTACCACCTGTATCAGCAAACTGTGTAACTAGCAAAAGCACTGCAGGAAAGCTAAAAACAAACAAACCCAAACAAATAATCACTGCAAACCAGGACAAACACAGAGTACATGCAAGCAGCTTGTAAAGCACCTCCTGATCCTTTAAATGCCACTAACAGGCAGCAGGGTCCATCCTGGGAGCTCTCCTCCCTAATGCATTTCCTTGCTATCCCTCTTTTATGAGAAACACACCTTTTTGTTTATTTTACTGAAACCAACTGGAATTATGAGCTTTGGTGGGCTTTGGTGGAGGTTTTCTGTTTGCTTGTTCTTGAACAAGCAAAAGGAGAAGTCACAGCTTCAAACCACGTTAAAATTCCCACATATGAAGCTTATAATGGGCAGGTATAGAAGGCTAGATAATGAAATTCATCCTCTGAACATTGCTAGGCACAAACACTGTATCACATCTACACTTGTAACACACTTGCCATGCTAAAGGATGCTACAACAGGAGGTTTGGAGCCTGCTCAGTGCCACAGTAACTGTGTGCTCCAATCCAAGGGTAAGTGCTGCTGGAACACCTGGGTGCCAAACTGCAGGGCTGGGTGAGTGCAGTGACCAGCAGGAGGATTTTACACTGCAGTGCTGCATCATGCTGCAGTTCATCCCAGGTGAACTACCCTGCCCTACCCAAAGCCTCTGGCTACAACAGATCAAGTCTTTGGCACGTTATTTTGATTATTTGCTTACTGTTTCACACTCTCTTAGGTTGAGTTCTTCCCCAGTAATGTCACATTGTCACACAGTCTCGGGGTATCTAAATCCTGGCATTAAAACCTGTGTGTTTTGCATTTTACTGCTTAAGGAACTTTCAGGCTTCAGCTTCTCCAGAGAAGGTTACAGAAAAGTAATTTCACCTAGGACACACCTGTCCTCTGAATGAAAGCCATGCTCAACTATTTTCACGTGAAACAATCTGCAGTAAAACAGACAAAATTCCACATTTGGCAGTACCCTTAATTGATACAAAATTAAGCCCATACTAACTTGAAATTCTAAAAGTCCTACTGACATCTCCAAACTAAAACATGACAAAATTAAACAATGAGGGATTTCAAAAGATCTAAGCAGAGTAGCACTGAAAAGACAGCATGTTGCTTTCTTTTTACACACATCTTAGAAATAAAGTGTTTAGTACCATAGAATAAATGTTCCCAGGGTGACTTGCACAATTCTTAGCAAAGCAATTGACTTTAATCAATGCAAAATTCACATGAACAAAGTTAAACTCAAGTTTTACCAAGCTAAATACACACAAGCAGCAGACGTGTATCAAAAGCTACAACACTGAAGTAAAATACATTCAGCAACAGAATCTTACAATACCATGCTGAACTCTCTATCTAGTGCTTTGAGTAAAACTTCATAAGGCAAAAAATACCAACTATGTAATTGTTTCTGGTTATTAATGTTTGTTCTAGTGCAAAATGAAACAATTTATCACACAAAACAACTACTACTGCCTCCTCTAAAATCCTCCTGCTATCTCCCCATGCACAGCAGGGATCACATTCCCCTGTTATTACTGTTGGTAGTGACCAGAAACTAAAGTGCCACATAACAAAGAGAACACTTTACTTTAAGCATATTCTGATTTGACAATGAAGAAAATCACAAAGCACTTACCTTGTCTCAAGGAGTAAAGGAGTTGAAGACCACTTTGTAGTTAGAGATGTTGTCACAGCCTTAGAATCTGCTTTTACAAGTGAAGAGCTGAACCAGACTCCAAGAACTGCAATAAGTATTCCCATTTTATAGGACACTGAAAATGATGAAGGAAAATAAGTCTTGCATGGTCTCTTCTTATAAATACAGGATCTCAAATATATTGAGAGGTATGTTAAGACTTTAAAACTGCATTTAATGCAATACATTAATGAGATTATCATCCCCTCACCTGGGCTTACAAAATCAGAAACTTGAAGAGAGGCAAGGAATTTACAAACTTACTCCTGAGATGCAATTAAACCTAAATCAATTCCATCTTCCTCTGTGTTTATGCTTTCAAATAAGCTTGCTTCTGTTCCAGGACACCAACACCACATATTTCTTGTTCTAAGAGGTTTTACAAAGTGCACGCATTTCAGATTGGGAGGGAAAGCAACCCACTGTTCATAGTATGGGAAGGAAAATCACACTTTGTGTCAGAACAGACCCAGCAGCTGTGGACTGATCCAGGCAAGGGTGAGGAACCCCAGTCAGTCCTTTAGGTTTTTTGGGGAATGAAGAAACAAGTATTTCCTGACTGCACCAAGCACCAACAAATTTAAAAGCTGAAAAATGAATGACATCACACAAACAGACTCAAATGATACAACCTACTGTGAGAAGTGACCAAAAAAACCCCAAATTATTCCATTTCTTTATTGTCCTTCCTTGTGTGTATTTTCAAGCCTTTGTATTCTCTGGCCTACATCCCAAAACAAAGCAAAGGGGAATTTCCTTGCCCACAACTCTTAAGCTTATGGAAGACCTGAATTCTTTTGTTGGCTTTCCATTAGAGTCTCCAAAAGTTTAAGCTTTTTTTGCCCCTCTCTGACTATAGTATATTTATATTTACTACACTCCCAATATGCACTCAAGTACTCTTTCATTTCTTTATCTTTTTTTTCCTGGATAACTCATTTTCCATGTCCCACCTGCACCTGAAAAAACGTCCTGCTGCAATTCTAGATATATCACAGCCAACAAGCTGCCAGGATCTAACTTCTGTCTCTTTTTCATTACCATCTCAATATAAAGAACAGGGTTATAAATCTGTAGCTCTAAGCTACCTGTATATATACATAAATAAATGAACCAAATCCTCCTCTCTTTAAAAGTTTACACCCCTCCAGCCAAATGTTTCCCAACAATAACTCAGGCATTGTTCTTTCTCTGGGAATAAAACCAGAAATTCCTGCTGTGATCTCCAAAGAGCAGCCTGGTGAGCTGCACACGACATTTGCTTTATGCCACACCTGGGAAGCAGACAGATGGCATCTCAGAATGGGCACAGCCATCACTCCCTGTGTGCAGAGGGGGAAGCTCAGCCAATATTTGTGGAGTGAAACATTGGCTTCTGCCAAGTGCAAGGAAAAACCACAGTTCACAGCTCCTCCCAAAGATGGGTCCTTCTTTTTCTCTGAAAATCATACACTGGAGTTTGGAATAGGTAAATGAATACACCCAGCAGCACTCTCATGGCTAAAGCTCCTATGCTGCTCTCTTGTGCCTGCTTTCCTGCTCTGGGAAAAACTGAATTAAAGGCCTTTTTCTGTATGAAACAGGAAAGAAACCAAATGACATATTTGTCACCTGACACAGTTTAGCCAACTGAAAATCCGCAGATTAGAAATATCTACAAGTCCTCAATAATAACAGCCATAAAACAAAGGAATGACCGATATCTCAAGGAAAAATACACCACGGAAAAGAGGCAAGAGGCAAGGCAATGAACAAAAGTGACACAAGGAGATCCAGCTCTGTGCCAGGTAACAAAGCAAAACCCAATCTGATTATGACACCTCAAAGCAGTGTAAATATTTTTCTCCCTTATTTTTCTTCCAATTACTCCGTTTAAAACACTCCGGGCAGCTTGCACATCCAGTCTTGGGGGAAGGAATAAACCAGCCCACACTGACAGTCAGTGCCATGTCCTGCGAGGTCAGTCTGGTGCCAGGCGGGTGCAGGGCAAAGGGAAGCGGGAGCGAGGGGCAAGTCCTGCAGCAGGCACCGCGCTGGGGCACCGGGACCGAACCGGTGCACGGCAGAGATCACCGAGAGCAGCGGGCACCGATCGCACCGGGGGAGCACGTCCTGTAAAGGGCTCCCGCTGCCTGCTACGGCCGCTGACACCAAACCACGGCGATTTAACCGCGACTAGAAATCAGCCACTGAAGCGCTGAGCAGCCAGGGCTCAAAACACACATTAAACCCGGCCCCTCAGGGTGTAAACGGTGCGGAGCATTAAACCCGAGCGCAGCCTCCGCCGCTCCCCGGTCCCGCTGACCGACCGACCGACCGATCGACCCCCGCGGGGCGCGGAGGCCGCTCGAGGGACCCCGCCGGTGTCGGTCCCTCCGCAGGGCCCGCCCCGACCGCCCGCTGCCCCCCAGGCCGCCGCCGCCGGCGCCCGCCGCGGTCCCGCCCCGCCGCCGCTCCATCAGGGCCCCGCCGCGCGCTGCCGGTGACCGCGGTACCGCACCTGCGAGCGGCCGCGCGCCCGCCCGGCTCCCGCCGCCCGCGCCGCTTCCGCTTCCGCTCCGAGCCGGCGGCGCCGCGCAGTGACGGGGCCGGGGCACAGGCCGGGGCCGCCCGCAGCCCGGGCCTGGGGCAGGGCCGTGCCCACAGCAGAGGCTGTGCCCGGGCTGCCGTGCGGTCTCGGTTTAAGGAGGTAGCGCCCGAAGCAAAGGCGGAACCTGTGGGGGTTTTGTGATATTAACTGGCCCGTGAGCAGTGGCAGCCTATGCTGCTGGAAGGACACGCTGTGCAAATAACTGCTCGGTTATTCACAATGTAGGGACGGGAGGGGAAGTGAAAGCAGCATACGGCAGGTTAAAACCAGCCGTTCTTTATTTATCTTCTGTGCACCCTTTACACGTTCTCCATCAGAACTGCCCTGTCCGTGCCGGGCTCCGCTCGGCTCTGGGTGTTCTCCGTGCCCCGCTGCCCCCGCCGCCCCCTCTGAGCCTTCCGTGGGCACCGGGGCCCTGCCGAGAGGTGCACGGAGGTGCAGCAGCGGCTCTGGGAGTTCAGGAGAGACGAGGAAAGCCAGAAGGACGCTGTAAATCCAGCCAGGCACGGGGGAAGGGAACGTTTCAGGAGGGAACCTGAACCGCAGGACAGGCTGGCTGGTGCGAGTCCTGGAGAGTGACACCCGCCGCGACAAACTGCTGCTCGTGGCACTAATACAAACATTGTTTCTGCTCCTGTTCACAACAAACACGAAGGTTTGCGAGGCAGACCTAAGGATTACTTACATGTGATCCTGAAATTTCAAATGTTTTCCTCCTGGTTTCGTTTTAAAATATTATTAAAACTCTGAAAGTGGCAGGTGTCTGGCTGAGTTCATGTCTGAGCCTCAAATCATGAGAACAATATAATGAAGAATGATGGTGTTCTGATGTGTCTGTAACCAAACGCGAGGCAGCCCTGCACTGTGGTCTCTCAGGGCTGTGATGTGCGTCGTCTCCGAAGTTTGTGGGGTTTATTATTATTGTTATTATTTAATTTTTCCCCTCTATCCCAGTGATAGGGGTGCCCCGCCCATATCCCCTTGTCCCTTCCCAGGATGAGGGTTGGGGACTTCGGGGAACCCCGGGGTGCTTTGGGTACCCCCCGAATTTTAGGGGGTTAGGGCTACTAAGCGCCAGAGCCCCGCCATGTCCTTGTGTCCCCTTCCCAGGACTGGTGGGAACACTTTGGGTGGCCCCCAAGGGAGTTTTGGGGGACCGCCCGAATTATGGCAGGTTTGGGAGGTTTTTGAGATGCTGACAACCTCCGTGCCCTCCTCAGGGACGCCCAACGCCTTCCCGCCGTGTCCTCTTGGCACTTCCCAGACTGGGTGCTGGGGACTTTTAGAGAGTGTGTGAGGGGGGAAGTGGTTTGGCCGGGTGTGGAGAGCAACAACGGGGTGCGGAGCTCGGGGTGCGGGCGGAGCGGGTCCGAGGGGGCGGTGGCGGGTCCGTGGGGGCGGTGGCGGGGCAGTGGCGGGTCCGTGGGGGCAGGCGTGGCCCGGCGGTGACCGCGGCCTGTCCCGCCCACCCCGCGTCTCCTCGGAGACCTCGCGGCGCGCGGCCAATGGCGCGCTCGGGCACAGCGCCGCCCCTCCCGCGCCTCGCGAGATCTGTCCCCGCCACACCCCCAGGGTGGACTACATCTCCCGGCGGCCCCGCGGGGCGGGCACGGCAGCCAATGAAACGCGGCAACTCGGGATAGGCGGGGCTGGCCGGGGCCAATCGGGTGCGGGCAGCTACAGCGGCGGAAGCGGCGCTCGGCAGCGGCGGCGACGCGGGGCGACCGGCCTCAGGGACCGGCGCACGGCACCGCCCCGGGCACAGGTACTGCCGTGGCGGGCGCACGGCATCGCCCACATCTGCGGGCCGGGGCTGGCGCCGAGGAAGGGCTGCGGGTAGGGGGCGGCGGCCGCCGCTTCACAGCGCGACGGCAGCAGGGGGGCAACGAGCCTCCGGCCGGCGGAAGCGCCGCGGAGGGGGTATCGTGAAGAGACGGCAGCAGGGCAGAGCGGCGCGGTGCGGCCCGGCCCGAGGCGGCGGGACCGTCGCGCTGCCGGGCACATCCGGGCCCTGCGGCCCAGCGCGGCGGGGCGGGGCGCGCAGGGCGGGCGCTGATTGGCCGGCGCCGCCCCGCCGCCATTGGCCGGGCGCCGCGCGAACCCGCCCGCGCGGGCGCGCCGGGGTGGGTGGGGCCGCGGGGCCGCGCCCGGAGAGCGGGAGGGACGGAGGGAGGTCGGGCACGGCGGGGCTGGGCCCGGCGTGTCGCGACATAACGGCCGCGCTGCCGACCCGCAGGTGACATGAGCTCGCAGCAGTTCCCCCGTTCGGGCGCGCCTCCCGCCGCCCTGGGACCAGCGCCGCCACCCATCCCCACCAGCGGCTCGGCCGGGATTATCGCCCCCGCCGCCACAGGTAAGCGCCATCCTGGCCCCGCCGCTGTCGGCTCCGGGGGCGGGGAGCGATCCCGGGGACCCCGCCCTGCCCATCGCGCTCTGCCGCTCGCCTCGGCGGGAGGAGCGAGGCGGCCCCGGGGCCGGGCTGGGAGCTGCCGCGGGTCCGCGTGCGGAGAGCACCGGGGCGGCTGCCGGCTCCGGACAGCGCCGGCGGAACCGGGACGCGCCACGGCTGCCCGGTGTCTGCGCGCCGGTGCCTGTCCCGCTCAGCATCTCGTGGAGCTGGAAATGGGGCGGGAACTGTGATCCCAGCTCCTGCTGTCCGTGCCACGGTGACAGGTTTTCAAAAGTGACTGGGGGAGCAGCTTCATTTTCAAGAGGTTTTGTACCTTTCTTCTGCTCGATATTCACATACATACTGCATTAAGTGTGCAGTTTTTCATGCGGTTTGATCTGTGACTCAATGGCAGTTACTTAGATTATTAAATATTTTTCACTTGAAAGAAAACTTAGTTAATCAGTGTTTGAAGAAGGTGTTTAGTTGGACTTCAGGGTTGACCCCAGGTTGCCCCAGCATTGCCCAGCCCATCAGTTCTGAGGGGAACAGATAGAAGCAGTGCTAGAATTCCCAGTTTTTCCTTCACTGAAATATGCCTAATTGTAAGACTCAACTTCTTTAATTTAGATATTTCCAAGTCCCATCTCTGACCTAGTGGGTGACCAAAGCGAGCTTTCAAACAATTCTGACCTTTTTCTCTGTTTCTCCCTAGTGAGTGAGGAATCCAGTCGTGAGCCAGAAGTTGCTCCCAGGGAGCACATGGGCCCCAGTGGCTCCATCCAGCCCCGGGAGGAGAAGCAGGAGCCCGTGGTGGTCCGGCCATACCCACAGGTCCAGATGCTGACACAGCACCACCCTGTCCAGTCTGGGGCCCCAGTGACAGTGACAGCACCACCAGCACATTTGACTCCAGCTGTGCCACTTTCTTTTTCAGATGGACTTATGAAGGTAATGAGAGGATTCATTGGGGAAAAAAAAATCCAATCTGTATGAGTAGGTGTTGAGAAAAAGTAAATTACACCAAAACCTTCCCTGCTTTTGTTTCTGAAGCTTTCCTTGCATGTTCTGCTAACTGTGCAGTGTCTTGTGGGTTTGGCTGTTCCAGATGATACACTGAGGACTTGCTAGTATTTCAGCAGTGATTTCAATCAAATTTCATTTTTCTCTGCAAGATATAAAGTTAACTGGTAATATTCACTAGGGAAATACCATACCCCTGACAGATTCCACTGATGACCCATGCCAGAACTTGCATATTTCCAGGACAATATATGCCCTTTCTTTGTTTGGAATAACCAAATGTTCAGTATCTTTGCTCTCCAAATATTAAGCCATACTCACATAAACTTTCTCCTCAGGCTTTGACCCCACAGAATGATTACTGCTTCAACACTGAGCTCTCATTTGAAGTTGCCAATGTTTCTGTCTTTCCATTTCTTGTAGCCTCCCTTGAAGCCCACCATGCCCAGCCGGCCCATTGCTCCTGCTCCACCCTCCACTCTCTCAGCTCCCACAAAGGTCCCTGGGCAAGTGACTGTGACCATGGAAAGCAGCATCCCACAGGCTCCAACAATCCCTGTGGCAACCATCAGTGGGCAACAGGTTTGGTTTTTTGGTGGCTTTTCTGTTCCATCTCACTGCATGCTCAGATAATACCAGTACAGCTGAGGTGGGCTTTTGCAGCAGGAGGGAATGTAAAGAGAGCAGGTTTCCCTGTTCAGTGCTGCCTGGACCATTAAACTTCAGGCTTGGTTATCACCATCTCTTTCCAAAGCTGCTGATTTGCTGGGATCATCCAGCTGAGATAGCACAGCCAGGCTGTGATGGCAGAGCCATACCCAAAAGCTGGGTTCTTCCTTAAATGCTCCTGTGTGTCCAGTGTGTCACTTGGAGAATTTCTACTGTAGAGAAACTGCTGGGATTCATTATTGCACTGTTCTTCAGCTTCCCTGGGAGGAGATCAGAGGAGACCAGTGAACAGTTCATGGGTTTGCACTGTGTTCTTACTGAACTAGGAGTGACAAAATTTGAGCGAGTCTGTGTAGATAATTATTTGAAATTTCTTTTTCCTCTGACTTGGCTGTAGAGCCAGCCCTGTTGGTTTGAAAATAGTTTGTCAGAACAGTCATTACTAAACCTCTCAGGGTTTTGATGTAAAGTGCCTTTAGGTGGACTTGAGTTAGTCTGGCTAAGGATATGCAGCAATTTCAGTGGATTTATCTTATATTAATATCCCCAGGAGGTCTAGAATTAAAAAAAAATAGAATTTGTTCCAGCATTTGCCAGGTTTCTACCATTCTCTCAAGTTTATTGGTATGAAACTATGCCTTAATGTCACCAATGCTAGAAGGGACAACTCTGGTTGTTTGTGGGTGGCTGCTGGGTGACTGTCACCCAGGTACCAACCATCAAAACACACCAGTGAAACAGAGAAGTGTTTGCATCTTCCAGTGGCAGCAGCCTCTGTAACTTTATCCTGTACAAACACCTGCCTCTTTCTCCACTCAGCTTTTAATGCATGCAGCCTTGGTACACCAAGTATTCCTCCAGGATCTCTTTTCTGTCTCTGAGGCTGAGATATGGTGATTCTGTGGCCACTGATTTTTGTCAACACAGCTGACTTGTTTTGTTCTTGAACTCTGCAGGGGCATCCCAGTAACTTGCATCATATCATGGCCACCAACGTGCAGATGTCCATCATCAGGAGCAGTGCTCCTGGGCCTCCACTGCACATTGGAGCTTCTCATCTGCCCCGAGGTAAAGATCCAGCTGTGCTGTCCCTGCCTTCTGCTCACAGGCTCTCAGCTGCTGCATTTAGCCCACACCTCTGAAACTCTCCTCACTGCTAATGCAGCTGTTCCTTCAGATTTTCCTTTCAGATTCATGCCAACTGCTGGCATGAGTGAGTGACTGCTGGCCTTTTAAGAATTATGTTGCCTTCAGCCATTTAGGGCAGAACCACGTGACAGTGTTTAAAATGCTGGCAGATACCAGCACATCTGTTATTCTAATTCTTTGGTGTTAAAACAATCAAGAATAAACATCCACTGGCAGAGACACACCTGCTCTGCAAAATGTCATGTACATTCTGGGTAGCAAGTATTGCTCACCTATGGCAGTTGTGAGCCACATTCTTGTGTCCCCCTGTCACAGGACCACTCATGCATTGTTATGCATGCTAGCACATCATATTGTGTGCATTTGCATTTTCCCATGAGTTAAATGCTGGTGATAACTACAGGCTCTTGTTTCCCAGCATTTTGGATGCTACAGCTTGTAAAACAGGAGATCAGCCCTTTAATGCAGCCCTGTGCTCAGTACAGCCTGGCAGATTTCTGACTGCAGCTTTGCTTTCAAAGTCTTATGGGTTGGGTTTGCAGTTCAGCTTTAAATTGATCTGAATTCCAAGTATCATTTGTCAGTTTTATTTCCTTTTATGCTCAATGTTATTTGCTGGATCACTCAAGAAAAATAAATTGATGTGAGCAAAAACACAATCTTCTTTAACTAGAGCAGGTGGAAGGACTGTAGAGGTTTATCTGTAGCTACAGTAGTGTTGTTCACCTGATTCTGAGGGGACAGCTGCCACAAACTTGACCTCTCAGTACACATTTTCTTTTTTTACCTCCCCTTTTTCTCTGAGTTTGAATATTAACTTTTGAGGTAATTTCAATGGAGGACATGTACAGAAAATACACAATCCAGTCCATCATCTTATTGCAAGGCTATTTGCCTGCTACTGTGATTCACTATGATCAGGAGTCATCAGACAGGAGACAAATTAATCAGTTGCAGGTTTAAATAGTGTGGAGTTTTGGTCTTGGTTTTTTGGGGGGAGGTGTAGCTCTTTGTTTTGTTTTGTGTGGTGTTTCCTTGTTCTTTTGGTTTCCTTCTTTTGCAAGTGTATTTTTCTTCTGAACTTCATCAGCTGCAGTGAGATCATTGCTGGTATCAGATGACTTATTTACACATTGGCCCAGTAATCAAACTGAATTATTTCTATTGACTTCCATAGCTTGGAATAAGAAAACATGGGATGTGCAACACAAGGCTATTATAGGGGAATGAGAAATACTTCTAAAGCAAATTAATTTAAAATAATACCTGCCCCTCCACACATGCTTTTGTAAACTTTAGGTATATTTGTTGAAAGCCTTATTTTTACACCAACATCATGAACTGCCCTGAATATGAAATGCATTAGAACTGAAATACCAGCTGATGTCAGGGTGTGTCTGTGGTTGTGATGGAGCTGAATCTTAACGTGCTTGGTTTCTTCCCCAGGTGCAGCAGCTGCTGCAGTGATGTCCAGTTCTAAAGTAACCACAGTCCTGAGACCAGCCTCCCAGTTGCCAAATGCAGCTGCAGCCCAGCCAGCAGTTCAGCACATCATCCACCAGCCAATCCAGGCAGGTAGCAGCCAGGCAGCTCTGCACATCACTGACCTCCAAATCCTTCCTGGCACTCAGCTGTAATGTATAACCTCTAATTATTTGTGTGCACTGGGCTGCAGCCACTGTCAGCTCTCTTCCAGCTCTATTGGCTGTATTTCTTTCATAGACTTAGTGGGTTTTAATCTAGCTCCAAAGTGCTTAGAAACTGGGAAGACAATTTCTTTCAGACATGCTCAAGTTTTAAAGTCTGAAAGGTCCAATGTGCTGGTGTTAATTTATTGTTTAGTATTTGAATTGATGTAGAATTTTTGAAATCTCACTATAATATGCTTCTGTATATCTTGGCTTTTGTACCTGTATAAGGAGAAGATGGTAGATCTTGTCTCCCTACAGCAGTGCTAGTGTTCAGCCCTAGGACAGAGGGTTAAACATCTTCCCACTGTGCTTTCAGTTAGGATCCCAATTACCTCTTCATGTGTACTGGAATTTCTTTTCATTCTGAAGGGAACTGACTTTTTGAGGTTTTTCCTAAAGACCTTCAAGGTCTTTAATGTTAACTTTGTTGGTTCCTGTGCTGTATGTGTGTTGAAAACCAAGATAGTTCTGCTTAGAAGCTTGCAGATCAATTCAGAAAGACTGGAAATGTTTCAGAATGCCAAAGCTTAGTGACAAGGTGCAGGGAAGCGAGTTTTAATCAAGTAATTCCTAGCTGTCCTCTAAACTGCAGAATTTCCTTTCTGAATGTTCTCTCTGATGTTTTGTTTTTTTTGTTGTTTTTTCTAAATAGTCACGTCCTCCTGTGACAACATCAAGCACTATTCCTCCTGCAGTGGTGGCAACTGTCTCAGCCACGAGAGCTCAGTCCCCTGTTATAACCACAACAGCAGCACATGCCACAGAGTCAACCCTCAGGTAAAGCCTACAGAAACTCTGAATATGAGAGAAATTGCAGCAAGGGGAAAAAGGGGAAATGTTAATCAGCCTGAGCTGATAATCCTCTACTTATGGGAGGATATAAAATGAAAATAGTAATGCTTGCACAGTGCAAATCCTTGAAGTTCTGTGAATAAAATGGGCATAAGCATGAACTTCTACACATTTTTAAGGGTAAAAGGGCTTTATAAGGGCTCTGTGTTATGAGAAGGAAAGACCTTAAGGAATCATTTTTGTAGTCCTGTTCCCTGGATAGCAGAGTTTGTGTTGCAGGAACTTGTGGGTATTTGGCCTATATTTTTTACAAAGACACAGTGAAAAGTGACACGAAATGCTGAGATGAAGTTCAGCTGATAAGAGTTATGATAACTCCTGGCTGGGTGCACAGGGCACATGGGACAGACAGTGTAGCTCAAATTCCTTATGTTGCTTTGCCACGTGATTGACAGCAGCGCTGCTGTCCCCGGGGAGGGCACTGAGGCCTGATGTGTGTGCCTGTGTTGTATCTCCCACACTCAGTCTCCAGAAGGTTCCCTTGCTGAGTTCTTTTCTTGCTCTGCAGCCGGCCCACGCTGTCCATCCAGCAGCACCCCCCCTCTGCAGCCATCAGCATCCAGCGGCCGGCGCAGCCGCGGGACACGGCCACGCGCATCACGCTGCCCTCGCACCCTGCCATAGGCACCCAGAAACCACAGCTCCACACCATGGCCCAGGTAAGCTGCAGCCAGCACAGCACCTCCTGCTGCTTCTTGGGACTTGTTTATAGCCTGCAGGCTGAGATCACCTTTTGGAGAAGAGTTAGTATGAGTTAGAAATTAATGTTCTGTATGGTCAGTGCAAGGTGATTCCATACTAACTATAGATGTTAAATGTAGTAGTCTTCTAACTTTAAGTTTTTTGGTTTTTTTTTTCATAGAAAACCATTTTCAGTACTGGTACTCCAGTGGCAGCAGCAACTGTGGCACCTATTTTGGCAACAAATACCATTGCTTCAGCAACCACAGCTGGTGAGTATTCATAATGCTGTTGTGGGAGCATCATGAGGGATGGGATTTGTTGCTCTGTGTTGGCTTTCTTTGAATTTAGAACCCAATAATTTTTGAGCAAATATTTTTTTCATAATAAAGACTGCATTTGGAGGTGCATGGCTTCAGGAGTGAAATTAGTGAGTTTTTCAGGGAGGTTGTCTGGTTTGGGGGTTTTGCCCTCTTAAGGATATGGATACACTGGCATGGTAGGGCTCCATAGAAGGATCTCCTGTTAAGTTTGGTTTTTTCCTTCAGGTTCTGTATCTCACACCCAAGCGCCTACAAGCACCATTGTTACCATGACAATGCCCTCACATTCTTCCCATGCTACAGCTGTCACAACCTCAAACATCCCAGTTGGTGAGTGATTTCAGTTCTCAGACAAGTGTGTAACTCATGCTTCAGTTTTTCTCTGCATGCTGGAAGTGTTTGTGCATGTTAGCAAATTAAGGAGGGAAAGAAAATCAGTTCGAGCTGGGAGAAACCAATTAACACGTCTAGTATTCAATGGTTTTTTTACATCAGGAAGAAATAGATGTTCTAAGAGGAGCAGGTAACAAAATGCCTCATTTTCTCTGTTGAATTTTTAGACAAACTTGGGCCTTTTGACATTTCAAAACCTGCATTGGATACTCTAAAAGTTTTAACTGCTTGGTGATAGACCATGGCTTTCATAGTTGATTTTGTAAGTTACTTCATGTGCTTCTTGAGGTGTTAGGTGTAGCCTAGCTGGATTTGATTAGTGTGTTCACTTGAATGTAAAACACAAAGGCCCAAAGGTGGGAGCTTTATTTGCCTGGATGCCTGTGGAATGTGCCCGAGATGTTTCCTACAGAACTGCATAAGTTTCCTTTTGTTCATCTGTTTCTCTGCTGACCTCCTTGTTCTTTTATAATCTTGTAATCTCTTCCCCAACCATAAATTTCCAAGGAGTGAAATTGTATCTCATACATCAGTGTTTCTTGTAAAGTTCTTGTAGGTGTTTTCTTCCTTTTCATGGCCTCTGTCCACAGACACTTGTCTGCCTTGGGCTGATTTCCAGTGTTCTTGTTCTTGACATCAGAATGGTTTGGGCTGATCCTAAAAAAATTAACTTAATCTGAGCACTGAATTGACTTTGTTAGCAAGTATCATTTATATATGTATTTAGAATATCCATCCATTCTGATATAAGTTGATGAGAAATGCTTTGTTCTCCTTTTTCTTTTGGCCTGTTGTGGGCAGGAAATAATTTGTGGATAAGGGTGGGTTGATTTGGGTTGAGAGGGAAGGGAGTAGTGTTGGTTGTTTTGTTTGACAAGGTTATTGATCTTACTTTGCAGTGTTTACTTGCCTTTCCTTTGACTGCCAGTTGATGACATGTTTGTCTTTATGCAGCTAAAGTGGTTCCCCAGCAAATCACCCACACTTCTCCCCGGATCCAGTCTGACTACACAGCAGAGAGGAGTAACCTCATACCTCTGTCCAGCCACAGGGCATCTCCAAACCCAGTAGCCATGGAAACCAGAAATGACAACAGGTGAGCAGAACCAACAGTTCTACCCGTGAGAGAGTGTGTGAGTAGGGTGTTTGAGCGTCCTGTTCTGCTGTGGTGGAGATAACATTGTAAAAACTGAGGGGGAGGATGGGATTTGGTAGTTCAGGGAGTGCTAAAGGGCACTGAGGGTCACCTGTTGAACTCTGTGTAACACTTGCTCTTTTTGATGCCTGCAGGCAGTCGGTGCCTGTCCAGTTCCAGTATTTCTTACCCACCTACCCTCCCTCTGCCTACCCTCTGACTGCCCACACCTACACCCCCATCACCAGCTCCGTGTCCACCATCCGCCAGTACCCAGGTAAGCCCAGCTTGGGGCAGGCAGCCTCGGGGCTTTGTTGAGCTTGCAGCTTGCTCTAGTGATGGAAGGAACTCTGACAATTAGTCACAAAAAGTCTCTGATGATTTGATGTTTTTTCAGGAGTTTTGTATTTGATATCCCAGGGCTTTGTGTCTATAAGTAGAAGTTTTGAGTTTACAAATCAAAGCAGTTTGGCTCCTCCAAACTAAGCCAACTCTTTGATACATCTTCATTCCCTGGTGTTCTGATAAGCTCTTTTAATATCTTTTCACATGAATGTACAGTTTGAGATAGAAACCTGAACCAAAAAAGGAAAAACTAATTTGCATTGCACACTTGCATTAGTGTTCTTTTTAGAAAAATTGAGAAATTAATGCATTTGAACAGTCACAGTATATTGCAGTCCAAAAAATTATGCACAACCCAAGCTTATGTGATTCTGTGACAAAATTTGGAACACTTTACCTTACCAGGTTGTTTAGGGCTGTTCTCTATAATGTGATAATTTCCAATATCCAGACTGCAAGAACATGCAGATTGTGGATGTGGATTTTCATGGAATATCTGTGTCTCCTGGCAGCATGATACCTTTGAGCAGTACAGAGGAAATTTAGAAGGATTGGGAGGTGGCAAAGCCCATTTGTTGAACAGGAAAGTGTAACATCATTGGATTCTTTAGGTTGAGAAAGATCTTTAAGATCATCGAATCTAACTATTAATCCAGCACTCCTAAAGCCACCACTAAAACATTTTCCCAAGTGGGAAATATATTTTTATATATTTTATATATATTAATATATTTAGTATATTTATATAAAAATATATTTTTTTAAATACTGCCAGGGTTGGGGACTTCACCACTTCCCTGAGTAGCCTATGTCAGGGTTTAACAACCTTTTATGTGAAGAATTTTTTCCTAATATCCTATCTAAGCCTTCCCTGACAGGACATCATTGCACACAGTCAGGGGTTCCAGTTCAGGAGGGATATTCGGGTGCTGGTAGGCTAATGATCATTTGTATAAATGCAGATGTATGTTCTTCATCAGGAGCTTATTGACAGAGACATTTTACTTAATTAACTTGTTAAATTGACTTGAAGAATCCATGGAAGGTATTCATTATGGCAGCTGGTGGTGGCAACATAAAGCAGAGCATTCAGGGTATGAGGAGGAAGGTACATCTATGCTGAGCACAGCTGGGTAAGGGCACAGAGCATTTCAGAGGAGACTTTTTAAAAGATTACTGAGATAAGGAGAGCTAATGCAGAATTTTGGTTTTCCAAATGCTGGTTGTGCTTTACTTAGTATCCTAAAAGGATTTTGTTGGATAGAAAGTTTTGCAACAGCAATGTTTTGACAAAGAGAATAAATGTGCCACACTTATACAGAGCCATTTTCAGGGACCTGCTTTCAGTTTTTGATGCCTGTTTCTAGAGTGTCTTGTCAGCATAAGAACTTGATGGAAATCCTGTGACAATGATAAAACCAGCTTGTTCTGCATTGTTAGCAATCAAGGCCATTGTTGGCAAGTTCACTCTTGCATTCTGTGTGTGGCTGCAGAAATCCTGGTGCAGTTCTGCATAGCCTGGAAATCTGGAGATCCAGGGTCTGCAAGTGTTATTTAAGTGCTGCATGGGAGAACTGTAATACACTGTATAGTGGATCTGAAAAGGTGGAATCAGTTGTTTAGAGCTGTGAATTTATTTAAATGATTGAGCTGCTTAGAGCAGGTGTATTTTTGGGAACATTGTTCTGCCACTGAAATATAATTTTGTTCATTTGAGCTGTGGGATCCAGCCTATAACTGGATCCCTGTTATATCTGGCCTGTTCTGAGGCCAGATAAGGTTGTGTTCAGCTTCAGAGTTGAGTCAGCTTCAGAGCACAATAAATTACTTAGGTTTCTGATTACTTTTAATCTATTTTTAAGGAGGGAAAAATGCCAAGTGTTGGTACTTACAAGCACTGTAAAATAAGATAATGAACAAAAATAGAGCACAGCATTCTGAGACTGTAATTTGAGTCTACCTAAAAGCAGAGTTAAACTGCTCTTTTCTCTCTTGCTGCAATTAGAAATAAAAAATTGAATTAAAATCAACAGTAATTAATTCCTCTGGCAGACAATCTTCCCTACTCTCATATTTACTACTGCAACAAGCAGATGGGCAAATGAATTTTTCAAAGCAAAAAAAGTCTTCAAAAAGTTAGTATTTTTGAGCAAGAGGTGGGAGGGGGAACTGAGGTGAGCTGCTGCTGCTGAGTGTGTGTGTGCTGCTCCAGTTTCAGCCCAGGCGCCCAACTCGGCCATCACGGCTCAGACCGGTGTGGGAGTGGCCTCCACCGTGCACCTGAACCCCATGCAGCTGATGACAGTGGATGCCTCTCACGCCCGGCACATCCAGGGCATCCAGCCTGCCCCCATCAGTGCCCAGGGCATCCAGCCTGCCCCCATCAGTGCCCAGGGCATCCAGCCAGCGCCCATTGGGACCCAGGGACTGCACCCTGCTGCGCCCATGGGCGCCCAGGGGCTGCAGCCAGCGCCCATCGGGGCCCAGCAGCCACCAGGAGACACCAAAACCTCAGGTAAGAGCAACCAGCCAAGTCCTCACTCCAGAGTGAGACAAAGCAGCTGAGCTGCTGTCCTGCACATCTGGCTGTGACTGATGATGTTGTTACAGTCTCTGTGGTCCAGAGGTGGACACTGAATACGTCCAGGCACATACTCTCCTAGCAAATACTTGTTGGCTGTTTCTGAGGTGATTTATTTTTAAAGCGTGCTAGGTGGAGCCTGTGGGTAGCCTTGGATGGCTTACTTCAGTGGAAAAGACTGGCAGTGCCTGAGCTTAAACAAATGCCTTCACTAAGGCCTTGTAGCAATAGTAATTTACAAGTGAGTGATGTTCTCTGGCTGTGCATCAGATCCCAGGAGCAATCAGAGTCCAGCCAGGTACCTTCTGCTGCTGGTAACCTGATCTTGAGCTGTGGCAGAAACCATCTTTCATTGTAGGTGATTGGTCTGATGAGCCCCAAGAACTTAGAGGAGGAATGGGAGATGGCATCCAAGAGAAGAAGCTGTTGCACAGCTGGCAGGCACTGCACAGGGACTTCCTGGCTGTGCACGTGCTCTGCATCCCTCAGCTGGCCAGACAGGCTGGCAGAATGCAAACACAGCTGATGTCACTTACATACAGCTGGCGTGTGTTGCCACATGGGCTCTATCAGAAGGGTTGCTCTGTTGACCCAGTTGTGTAGGTGATCTCTCTAGTGCTTTCTGCATTTCCTTGTCTTCTGGAGAAGATAATTTCCCTAGAAGTGGTTGTCAGGCAGGAAGTATTTTCCTTCTTCCCTGCAGAAGGTTCAGTGATCAGATTGCTTGTGGCAAAGGCACTGCTTACAAAGGAGTCTGAAAGCACTGCAGTTAGAGACTGAGGGACTCAGAGAGTGTACAGCATTTGCTCTGCAGACACCTGCTTTGTCATCACATTCCCTTAAGTAACTGCTGCTTTCCACTCTCTGTTTTTGTCTCTGCCATGTCTGTGTCCATCCTTCCCAGCAGTAGTCTTGGCAGATGGAGCCACCATTGTAGCCAATCCTATTAGCAACACATTCAACACTGCATCTGCAGCAACTACAGTTGTGCAAACCCACAACCAGAGTGCCAGTGCCAGTGCTCCAGCCCAGGGCTCCTCCCCACGGCCCAGCATCCTCCGCAAGAAACCAGCCACAGACGGGTGAGTGGAACTGGGGGTGACACGTGGGTGACACTTCTGTGCCATCCACCCAGCCAAATGGAACCATTGCAGTGGAGATAAGGAATACTCCAGCAGATTATTCAGTCAGCAATGGTTATAAGTAACCTGCTGATCAGTGAAACAATTCTTTTCCTCCCCCAGGGCACGGTATAATTTTCTGTAGTGTCAATAATAAAATGAGAAGGACAGTTTGTCTCCTAGGTCTTGAAAGTGACCTTTGGAGAGAAAGTGGATTTGAGGCTTTCTTGCTTAGTGTGATAAGAAGAAAGAGTTCATAGTCTACTAAAATTAGAATTGGGTGCTTTTTCTTCAGTGCTTTTCTTGGAAGAATATGTGGATGAGTGGAAAGGATAGGATTAGTACCCTGCTGTGAAAACTGATTAGGAAAAAGGGAGGGAGTAACTTAAACTCTTAAAATATTTTATGTTGCCTGTCTATTTTTAAATGCCTTAATATAAGAGGCAAGAGACAGCTTTAGAATTAACAATGCATTTCCTCCCAGCTAGCAACTGAAAATGTGTGGCACTAATGTGTGCTGTGAGATTAAAATTGCATACTTTTTATGTGGGTAGAAACCTTTTTTAAGGCAGAGAAGCTGTAGGCTGTAAAACTGAAAGAGAAGTTAAAGAGTCAGATAGATCACTAAAGACTGTTTCAATTTGTTGATTTTTTTGGATAGCAGTTTGACTTTTAGTCCCATGGGAGACTAAATAGTGTCTAAAAGATCTTAATCAGCCTTATCATCCTAATATCCACACTCTGGCCTTGAGGTGCTGTAGTCAGGCTCTGACAGTCAGGTCCAGCTAAAGGGAGCAGATGCCCATCTGAGCCCTGTTTAGCTCCAGAGGATTTGCTCAGTCTTGAAGCAGCAGTGGCATGGCCAGACCCCTTTGTCCACTGCTGGAGCCTGGCAGTTGCATCAAAGTGTTCTCACTTGACAGGATGAAAGTAAAGCTGGCATGCTTGGAGAAGCCCTAAATTGGGTGAGACTAGGCCAGAGCAACTTATCTTTCATTTTAAAAGAAAATAAAATAGCTAATTTGAAAAGTAAAATGAGACTCTGTGTAGCAACTTGGTTACACTGAAGACAGAGAGCAGTGCTACAGCCATAACTCCTGTCCTGGTTTGTGTAAGAGAGCTGATTTCTTTGCTCTCAGGGGTGTTTGTCTTTGCACCAGGGAGGTGGGAATCCTGGATCTGTCTGTCTCTTTCAGGCTGGCAGTCCGGAAAAGTCTAATTCCCCCTCAGCCCCCTGAAGTGGCCAGCACACGTGTGGAGAGCACGATGCGAAGCACGTCTGGGTCACCAAGGCCTGCTGGGTAAGACTTTAGGGAACAGCCACCTGCAGCATAATAGTTCCATTATATTTGCTTGAGTTGTGTTCCTTGACTATTGGAGCACTTTTCTTTCTTTTGAGAAACAATCTATTTTGAATTTGTGACAAACTTGAACAGGTTTGACAAGTTCTGCTGTTTGTGAAGCTGAGGAAATTACCTTTAAAAGTTGTAGTGATGAGCTTCCACAGAAACAAACAAAAACCCTCTGCTACTGTAGGGGAGATAGACCTCAAAACTTTTTTCTATAGTACTTGAAAATTAATGCTAAAGAAATGTAAATGCAACTTCAGCCCTGCTTCACTTGAGTTCAGTGGCTTTACAATTTGTTGTTTTATAACTGTAAGCCACAGTGGGAGCTCCTGCAGAGGATGGGGCCAGCACAGTTTTGAGTAAAAGCTCCTCTTGGCTGCATTGTAAAACTGTTTTAATCCTTTTACAAGTATTTTGAAGTTACCTGGAATTCGTCATGAGATTTGTTTGTCACAGTGAATGGAAAAAAGTTGTAATCAATACAGATAGAAAGATTAGATTAATCTGTAATCGATACAGATTGGAAGGGGAGAGGAGGAGGAATTATAACTGAGGTTAAACCTTCTCCTGTTGTTAAACACTTTACTGAGCCAGGTGGGTACAGGAAAAACTGAATAGTCTGATTGCAGTTTGGCTCATTCCTTTTGTGCTGGGTGCTCCCAACCGAGATACAGTTCACTTCATTTCTCTTTGCTTTTATTTGTGCTACAGGGGCAAGCCAAAGCCTGAAATCCACGTGTCCATGGCCACCCCAGTGCCTGTGTCTATGGAGGCAGTGTGTAACCAAGGTGGTGAGCAGCCCACCATCACAGTGCCCCCGAGCTCCCAGCAGCCCCCCTCTGCCATCCCCACCATCATTGCGGCCGCCAGCCCCACCTCCCAGCCTGCAGCAGCCCTGTCCACCATCCCAGGAGCTGTGGCAGCTGCTCCACCAACCTCCACCACCATCGTGGCAGCTCCTGCTCCTCCATCCACCATGAGTGGGGCCCTGTCAGCAGTGCTGGGCCCTGTGGTACCAGAGATCAAAATCAAAGAGGAAATGGAGCCTATGGACATCATGCGGCCGGTATCTGGTACGTGGCTGGGAATCATCAGGTTGCTCTTTTTGGTTTTGAGACAGTGGAGGGATTAGGAGGGTTTTTCAACAGTTTCATCTTGAAAATGAAAGGACATGTCTTCCATGGTAGCACAGAGCACCAGAGTTCCCATATGCTTTATAAAGATCTTGTTTGCCTTTTTCCTAATCTCCATGAATCCACTTCTTATTGTGGCTGCTTTGTTCATGTTCAAATGATCCAACTCCAAAGACTCTTTGTGAATTCCTTGCCTAAAATGCTCATGCTCAGCAGTGGTACTGACATATGATGGAATAGCTCGGTTGAATTCAGTTTTTTTACAAATCCTACTGTGGTCCAGTGGCCTTTCGTGTATGTGAGGAATTCATGGCCAGAGCAAGATTTCCTAGGGCTCTTGTGTGATTCATGCATATTTTTCTCTAGAACTTTACAAAATGTTCATTATACTGCCTTACTTTTCCAGCTTGGCCACAGTTACTATCAAATGGCATGGTCAGTAAATTCAGATCCTTACAGATCTTACTGGGCACTGTATAGTGGCAAAGTGACAGGAATGCATCCCACATTCATGGGTTTCAGAGTGGTTTTATCACTCTCCTTGAAGCTGTGTGTTGTCCTGTGAGAAAGCAGCTCTTTGCTGCAGATGTGTCTGGAGCATGGGCAGATAGCATTAAGCTCTTTGGGGCCCTTCTGTCTCTTCCTGGCATTTGTGGCCAAATTTTCAAGAGATCCCACCCCAGAAATTTTGTGCTGCAGCCTTATGATGGCTGATTGTCCTTCCAAGTTCAGGGAGTGTTCCCTCAGATTACCTGCCATGCTGCTGCCAGCTGCACAGGTGTGTTGGTTGGTGCAGTGACCTGCTGAGCAGTGCTGAGGGCTTGGCAGTACAAGCAGACCCCTGCAAGCAGAGTGCTGCAGTCCTGCTTTGATTCCATCTGACTCCCCTCTCATGAGTAGGGATTTGCTTACTGTGACAGTGACCTGTGCTGGTGTACATACAGAGGGGTTTTTTACAGTAACACAGAGAGATGTTAGCGTGACTCCTTTTTGTAACATTGAATTAACATAAGCTTCAAATATGAAGCAATTGAGGGACAGACAATTAGCTCTGCTCTCATTCTTTATGTATATGAGGCACTAAAGACTTTAGCTTGTAGGCTTGTCTTAATAATTACTGCTGGCTTAATATCTGGTGCACATCACACCCCTCACACTGTGCTGAAACAGGATCTACTGTTGGAGGGTAGAGTTCAAACAGTGCCTTATCTTCCCACTGCTGATGATTGGGTTCTTGTCTTTCTTCCTCTCAGCAGTCCCTCCTTTGACTACAAGTACTGTGTCTCCATCTTTGGCACTGCTGGCCAACAATCTTTCCATGCCTCCAAGCGATTTGCCTCCTGGTGCCTCACCGAGGAAGAAACCCCGTAAGCAGCAGCATGTCATCTCCACAGAGGAAGGGGACATGATGGAAACAAACAGCACTGATGATGAGAAATCCACTGCCAAAAGTTTGCTGGTGAAGGCAGAGAAGCGAAAGTCTCCTCCAAAGGAGTATATAGGTAATGACATCTCTGCTGTCTTTGTTGTTATTCAGTATTTTCTCTTCTGTTTGTTTCTCAGAGAAGGTGCTCTGTCACATTCCCACTTCCTAAATATGAGTAATAGAGAATCCAAGTATCTGTTCCTCATCACTTTTTGTATAGTGTGGTGGTGTTCACAGGGGTCCCAGGAAGAGGGAAGAGATGAGAATCTTGACTCCATGTTTCAGAAGGCTGATTTATTATTTTATGATATATATTATATTAAAAGAAAATGATATATTAAAACTATACTAAAAGGAAAGAAGAAAGGATTTAATCAGAAGGCTTGCAAGGAAAGAAGGAATGATAATAAAATCTTGTGACTGACAAGAGAGTCTGAGACAGCTGGACTATGACTGGCCATTAATTAAAAACAACCACATGATATCAATCAAAGAGGCACCTGTTGCATTCCACAGCAGCAGATAATTATTGTTTATGTTTCATTTCTGAGGCTTCTCAGGAGAAAAGATCCTAACAAAAGGATTTTTCATAAAATATGTCCGTGGCATCATAGGGCTGGGAAAATGTCAGGAAAAATGAATTTTCTCAACACACGTTTTGTACAAGGCAGCACTTACTGACCTGCTGCTGGCGTTCTTGAGGATTCCAGCCTGCTTTCACTCCTGGATGACAATGCAGTTGTGGCTCCTTTTGCAGATGAGGAAGGTGTGAGATACGTCCCCGTGCGTCCCAGGCCGCCCATCACGCTGCTGCGGCACTACCGCAACCCCTGGAAGGCGCTTACCACCACTTCCAGAGGTACAGCGACGTGCGCGTCAAAGGTCAGTGCGGGCAGGGAGCACGCGAGGGGGGAAGGAGGCTGCACTGAGTCAGCTCGGCTTCTGTACATGAGAACATGCTCTGCTTATTGATGGATCTGCTTTTGTGCAGGGATAGAAAGGTGCTCACCAAGGGTATCCTCATTAAAGTGATGTGCTGTGGTGATAGGCTGCAGCTGAGGGTTCTCATTGGCCACCTAACGCTTGCCAGTTACACCAAATACAGAATGTCTGTGATTAACTTGTCAAGTAACAAATGGTCTTTTAAAGAAGACCTTTTTACCCAATACTAGGAAATCAGAGGTCTGATACTGTCTTCCAGACTTTTCAGCTAGTATTTTAGAATTTTTAAGCAGACTGGGTTTTCACAACTGTGCAAATACATCTAGGAGAGAGTAAAAGTTGTACAAGATGGACCATTTACTTGTTTGTGCAAGGTGTTTGAAACATTGAGCACTACATTCTTTAAATGAGAAAAAATGGATTGTGATATAATCTTTCAGAAAGTACAGATAACCTGCTAGTCAGTGAGACCAGCAGGCAGATACATGGCAGATGGGAAGTCACTTCCCTGTCTGAATCAAAATGCTGCTCATTGTCATGTATTAGGTAGTAGGGGGAGCAGAACTCGGGTTATTGTTTTGAGAGGAGAGGCCTGGCCAACTCCTGAAGTTTGAGTCCTGTATTCTTGTGTTTCCTGGTGACAGAAGAGAAGAAGGCCATGCTGCAAGAGATTGCCAATCAGAAGGGTGTGTCCTGTCGTGCACAAGGGTGGAAGGTCCATCTCTGTGCAGCGCAGCTACTACAGCTGGTAGGTGCATGGGGCTTGGAGCTTCCTGCAACTTGGGGGAACATGAAGCTGTGTAAGGCAGGAAGGCATTCTTACAAAGTCAGTACACTGGGATTCCCTAAAGGAGCTGGTGTATAGTGCCCAAAGGGAGTGGGACATGCTTTCCCCTTTCTCAGGAATGTGGCATAAGTGGCTTGGAAACTTGGAGTGTTGGTTTTGATCCAGACATAAGAGCTGATGTATTTTGTACAGATGATCAAAACTGGCAACTCCCTCCTGCTGATGCACAGGTCTGAAGAAGCGTCTGTTTGGGATGGTGCGGCTGATCTGAGGAGGCAGCACTGATCCACATTCCTGGATGCTTCTGTTTCAGGTTGGGGGTGAGGTAGGTGCTCTGCATTTTAGCACCAAACTCCCCAAAACCTCTGCATTCCTGGAATAGTATTGTGAGCAGTAGGGGAAGCAGTTGTGGTAGGATCCATGTTTCTTCAGAAGAGGAGCGATCCTGTAAATAGGATGTTAAAAGGAATGATAGTGCCACATTTTGTCAGAGGCTCCATCTTCTGAATCACTGACAAGAGCAGCTGAGAGGGGAATGGATTGTCACTGTTTCTGTGGAGCTTTGTTAACATGGGCGAGTGTTTGCCAGCTTGGCAGTGACCCTTCTCATGAAGGGCTGATGTCTTTTAGACAAACCTGGAGCACGATGTGTATGAGAGACTGACTGCCCTGCAGGAGGGACTCATTCCTAAGAAAAAGGCAGCGACCGATGATGACCTGCATCGAATCAATGAACTGATACAGGTGGGTCCTGTGGCCAAAACCCAAAACCATACCCTTGGTTACAGGGCTTCCTACTGCTGTTAGTAAAAGCTAAAGCTGTCCTAAAAAACCCCATGTGGGTTCACTTCCTGTGTCATCAGTTACAAGGGGCACAGGTAGGGAAGGCACTGCTCAGAGCAGGCATTCTGTGGTTAATAACAAGTGTTTCCTTTCAGGGGAACATGCAGAGGTGTAAACTCGTGATGGATCAAATCAATGAGGCTCGAGACTCCATGCTAAAGGTCTTGGATCACAAGGATCGTGTTTTGAAGCTTCTAAACAAGAATGGAACTGTCAAGAAAGTGTCCAAATTGAAGCGAAAGGAGAAGGTTTGAACGCAGACTAATGACTTTGGAAATGGAGAACGTGTACAGAACGGAGCTGAACCTTTTTGTAGTTTGGGTTTATTTTTAAGCAGAGCATCGGAATAAAAAAGGATGAGTTTAGGGAACAGATGACACGTGAAGCCTGGTGACCTGAAGGGATTGTCCTTGATCTTGTCATAATGAACAAAGATTTCTCTCAGGCTCATCCCTTTTTAAAGTCTTTCCAGTCCCACTGTTTAACTCCTGATGTGTCAGGTATGGAGACACCTGTAAGGCAGGAGGTTGTGCAGGGGACTCCAGGAGGCTGACAAACAGCTATGGACCCAGACAGCAGCCAAGCTTCCAGCAGTGGAAATGGCACCTCTTTCAGTTACCCCATTCAGTTCTCATTCTGACCTTCCAGTGTCTAAAGCAGCCTTCTTACACCAGTGCCACTGCACTAGGGGATCTGCCACAAAGAATCTCCAACAGCTCAGAAGCCCTAGCTGTCAAGATTAAATAACAATGAAATAAAAAAAAAGAAGGGGGGAGGGGGGAAATAATTTCAAAGTGATATTGTAGTGTCTGTGTCTGTGTTGGTGCTCTGGGATACTTGTGTTGAGGTACCTCTTGCAAGAGGTGCTGTAGCTGGTGTAATGTTAATTGTACGTACCACATACATCCTGAAAACATGAATAAAGGAATTGGAGGGTTTTGTATGTGAGCAGTTCATGTGCCTTTGTACCAGTGAAACTCTTCAAGCTGTAAACTTGAAAATGAAGCTTTGGAAGGAGCCTGAGAGGAGAAGACAGGATGTTGGGAAGCAGCCAGCACCCTTTGCAGTGGAGGGTGAGTAATGCAGTTGAGGTCCTAAAGATGAAATATGGATTATCCCCCATGCACTTGTGCATTTAACCTTCATATTTTAGAGAAATTGCTAAATCAGTTCATTTTTAGTCTCCTCAGCAGGACACTTCAGTGTCATGAACTAACTCTGTTAAGAATATATTATTTTGCTCCTCCAGTTATAGTGCTGTTATCTTGCCTTTACTCAGAACTGAGTTCTTTCAGAACTTAGATTAAAGATATAGTATTTAATTCTTATTTCCTGATTTTTATAATTAAAGAAGTAAGGAGAATGTCCATATTCACACTGGTTTTGTGTTTTTAACACATGCAAACCAAGTTTATTTCAGCTTTGGATGGTAGTCTTTCATGTTAGCTTGATTTTGCTCATTCAAATGAAACCCTTTCCATTGTAAGATACAATTCTTATATAACGATATTGTAACTTTGATATTAGGAAAGTTACAGTAGTTGTGTGTGTATGTTGAAATTAAAAGCAGAGGTAAGACCAGAAAAGGTGGGAATTAAACTGCTGCTATCACCTCACATTTCTTGTGCTGCAGGAACAGAAGAGCATGCACAACTGGTGAAGTATTTGTTTGATGTTGCCAGGGTAATAAAACACAGCGCCGACACTCCCAGGTTCCTAAGGACTCCACAAGAAGCTCTGTGGTGATTATGAAGTGGACTTTATTAGGGTTGGGAACTGTTTCATATCTTGGCAAAGGGGTTTGAGGTGCAATCCAAGGCATTACCAGCAGAGTGAGGTATGTGGGGGGAAGAAGGGAGGGAAGGATTCTTTTAAACGCTGCAGAAGTTAGGAACTCCCTCTTGATCTATTCTGGATATTCTCAGCCGATTCTTTGTAACCTTAGTTTTCCTAAGTTTCTATTTCGGGCTGCCATCTAGACATAAAAGGATGATGCTGTTCCATAATCTTAGAATGACAATAATTACAGTGCTGCTCTTGTGCTGTGCAAACTGTGTAGATTATGTAATGTTGAGGGCCAGGAGCAAACTGTAGAAGGTGTCCCAGCCCACAGCAGGCGGTGGAACAAAACAAGCTTGAAGGTCCTTTCCTACCAAACCATTCTGTGATTCTATTCTATAGGAGACAGTAAGATCCACTGACATTCAACCAGATTTCTGCAGCTCACATTTTTATGCCTCCTTTTTACTGCTTAAGCTTTGATCAGAAGTGGCATATATATTCCATTTTGCAGTCTTGAAAGGGTTCAGCCAGTTTGTCTCTTGGGGTTGGATGTGCAGTGTGGGTACTCTGGGCTATGCAAAGTTTGCTCTTAATTGCGCCCAGGTGTTTCACCGGTGTTGTCAGAAGGGATTCAGGAATGGGCGCTGTGGTTTTCTCTATCCCATCCCTTATGTACCTCATACAGCCACAACAACCCAACTCTTGTGCTCCCCACCGAGTGACTCCAAACTGTGCACTGCCAGAGAATTCCCTCAGGGTGGAATGCAGAGCCTCTATTTCTACAAGCTGTCCCTAAACCCTTGACGAAGTAACTATTTTTCTACTTTGGTTTTTATGGTGCTGTGAAGAAGGGCAGGAGGCGGAAGGATCTGGGTGCCCCGATGGCGGTTGGAAACACTAAAAGAGTAATCTCTGCGCTGGTACCGTTGTGCTGTCTTGGCTCCTACCCTAAATCCGTTACACGGGGCTATAATTAAATCCGTTACACGGGGCTATAATTAAAGCCGTCCCGGGGCCGGAACTCCCTCAGCGCTCAGGCCCGGCCGCCGCCCAGCTCTGCCCTCACGACGCCCGCCCTCAGCGCGCCGGGCCGCACCAACGCTGCGGGCACCGAGGGGTGGACAGACTCCCCCGCTTCCAGCCGCGCAATGGACGCTCCCTGCCTCGCGCTCCTCCCCTAATGTCGTCATCGCCCTCGCTGGCCAATGGCAGCGCGGCGCTGCTGCCGAGTGACGTCCCCGCCTCCGGAACTGTTTGTCCCCGCACGTGCGCTGCTCACGTGACGGGGAGGGCGCGGAAGTGCGCGTCTCTATGGTTTCTGCGTGGGGCAGAGCGCCCGCCCTGGGGCCTTGGCTGTGTTGGCGCCGCCGGGAGGCTGGCGGACTATGAGTGTCCGTCCCTCATTACCTCACGGCCGGGAGGAGGAGGAGGAGGAGGAGGAGGCTGCCGGGATAGCGGCGGACCTGCCCGCGGCCTCGCTCCGGTCCTCCGGCCGCCCCGGGAAGCCCCGGCCGCGGCGGGCCCTGCCCGCTCCCCCGCCCGCCGGGCCCGCTTCTCCGGGGAGCCTCGCCCAGGCCCATGGCCCCATGAGGCGGCAGAAGGCTGCGGGGCAGCAGCGGCGGCGGCGGGGCTGAGGCGGAGGAGAAGCCGGGACGGGTGCAGGAGGTGGGTGACCCCCCCGGGGGTGTGAGGGAGGCGCGGGTGGAGGGGGCCCCGCCGTGCGCCCGCCCGCCCCGGGCTGGGGGAGGCCGCAGGGGGGTCCCGCTCCGCGGCGCCCCCTGGCGGCCCCGGGGCCGCTCGGGGGGGTCGGGCCGGGGGCACGGGGGGTCCCCGGGGTATCCCCGGGCCGGGCCCGGCGGCGCTGCGGGACCCCCCCGAACAGCCCGCAAAGTTTGTGTGCGGCGGCCCGGGGCTCGTCCCGCCGCCGCGGTGCCCCGGTGTGCCCCCGGCCGCCCGCCCGCGGGGCGCTCCCGGGAAGCGGGGCTGGAGCCGAGCGGCCGCCTTTGTTAGGCCCCTGCTGCAGAGGAGGGGAGAAGAGAGGGAAGCTCCCCCCTGCCCCTGCCACGTCTCCGATCTTGAATCAAGTGTTGTGCTTCCAGATAAATAAATAATGATTTATCTTCCCCAATGCAGCTGAGCCGTCAGTGGTAACCGGGGAAGGCTCATAAAGCTCAGGAACCTCAAAGAGCCAGACCGGGTTACTTTTAATAGACAGTGAAGAATTTACACGGTCGCTTTGGCAAAGTTATGCTTTTCTTCTGCCTGGTTTCCTTCCTTTTTTGTTTTGTTTTTTTAAATTTTATTATTATTGCAAAAGTAGAGCTCAAAGAAAAGATTATCATTTTCTTTCGGCCATGTAAATTGTTCCTTATGGTCTTTCTAAAACCTCGAGGTGGAGGATTCCTAAGCAGAGCAAGCACTGCGGGCATGCGAGGTGCACCTCTCGACACCCTTCCCATCAGTTCTGGTTCAGTTCAGAGTCCTGTGGCTCCTGCTGTGATCGATGAAACTTCACGAACAAAGTTTACCGTCTTTGCATGTGCAGAGGAGGGAGGGAGTTGTCACAACCTGAATTTCAGTGCGTGTCATCCCTCACCCCCAGCACTGTTTGTGCTCTCAGGTTGGGAGGGTTGGAGGGCTGCTCTGGTGGTCACAGTAGTTCCCTGGTGCTGCTGAGAGCTGAGTGTGGCTTCAGTCCCCTGGGGTGTTCCCTGTGGCACACGTGCCCGTGCTTTGAGCCCCGTTTGACGGCCTGGTTTTCTCTCCCCTGTATATTCAGATCTCACGGTGATGCTGGTGTTTAAGCTCCTGCCACTGACCTGTAATCCTTGCCTATCATGTTTGTTCATCTCTGTCTGTGCAGCCTTTCCTCCCTGTGTTTGTTCCGCCCCTTCTTGTGCTGCATGAGCTAATATTCTCATCTTTGCAGGCAGAACACTGCTCTGGGTTGTTGGGGTTTTTATACCATGCCTGTTTCCTGCTATTATCACTTTCTGTGCTGGCTTCAGCTCTTCCTGTCGTGCACGTCTTACTTGTACCCCCTGCATGTTTATTTGGGAGCTGTATTCATTCACCCAGTCCCAGAAAGTAAACACAGATTCCAGTCTGTGGTCTGGAAAATAGTCTGTAGTTTAGAAAATGGTGGTTTTAGTGCTTTTAGCTCTTCTTTGATGTTGCCAGTGCTAAATCAAGGGCAACACCCCTGGGAGTCCAGCCCCAAAGGTGTCATTTTGGGCTGCTGGCACTCTCTCTCAGGAACAGGGAAGGGAAATGCACTTTTTTGCCACCGGTGCAGGCATTGACTGAGGAGGAATGGGTGAGCAGGAAAAGTAGTGGACAGGGTCTATTTGTAGTCCCAAGTCTTTTTTCCTTCTGTTTTCCCACAGTTTTGTTCTTTTTATGGGAAGTCTGGTGACAGTTTTTTGTGATGAGCCACCCATTAAAGTATTCAATACCTTGGAAAGTGTGATTGCATGCAGGTTGTACCCATACTCTCCCAATCTGTGTGTGAGAACACCCATTCTGCTGAGCTGCCTTTACTGCTGTGCTTGGTCCCCTGCTTTGGAGGGTTTTCTTCCTCTGTTTGCAGCAGAAGCAAGGAAGCAGCTGTTGGTTTTTCACCTGTAACTCTTTGTGTAATGCTTTCCCCCCCACCCCTCCATGCCAGGGTTCTGCAGTGCTCCAGGCAGCGAGTTTTGAAGCAGGATGGGAAAAAGACGCTGTGTTCCTCCACTTGAGCCCAAGCTGGCAGCTGGCTGTTGTGGGGTGAAGAAGCCCAAATTGTCTGGGAGTGGAACGCACAGTCATGGGAATCAGACCACAACTGCACCAAGCTCCAGTTCAGGTCCTCTTCAGAACCACCAGCATACAGATGGGAATAATGGAAGGGAGAACGTATCTGACTTGACTTTGGGCCCAGGAAATTCCCCAATTACTCGAATGAATCCCACTTCAGGAGCTCTGAGCCCACTTACTCGGCCCAATGGAACTGCCAACAGCACCAAGAACCTGGTGGTGACAGCAGAGATGTGCTGCTACTGCTTTGATGTCCTCTACTGTCATCTCTACGGGTTCCCTCAGCCACGGCTTCCTCGATTTACCAATGACCCCTAGTGAGTACAGCCCTGTGGGGGAGCAAAGCTTCCAGAGCTGGGGTGTGGCTGGGGAAGGGTGAAGGGTTTCCTTTGGCGAGTGGGAAGAGTGGTGTGCAGGGAGAAAGGGGAGGACTCTGCTCCTTGCTTTGTCTGCTGGGATCAAAAGGATGCACTGTAAGTGCACAAAAGATTGAAGGGCTGTTTGTTGGTGGAGGTGAGTGAGCTTTCAAGAGTGTCCTTCGAGACAGAAAGAGCTTAGCTCTACAGAAAGAGCTAGGCCAAGTGTGAAGAGGTGTGGTGCTTCTTCAGCTCACAGTCTGGTGTGTTCCATGAGGCACTGTGTTCTTTGTGGAGGAGTGCAAACCCACTTCATGGAAATGTTCTGGTAAAGTTTGCCCCCTCCTAAGTAGATTCCTCTGTGAAAAATTAACTGAGTAGTGCCAGTACAAAACTGTACTAAAAAAAACAGTTAAATAATGTCATTAATTTGAAGAAGCTCCAGCTTGTAATGTGGGACACTGACTTGGAGAGGGGAAAAGACTTCCTTCTGCAAAGCAAACAGAAAGGGAATAAAGTAGGAAGTTGAAGTTGGAACAAGTTTCCAGCTCATCCTGAAACAAATGTTGGCCTGGTGAGGGTTGGGCAAGGACACTCAAGGAAGTTTTCAGCTGTCCAAGTGAATGGGTTTAGCAGGGAGGGGAATCTAAAAATTACCAGTTATAGAAGATGTGTTAGGGAGATAACACTAGCTGGGCAATGTGGGGAGAAATCCTAGAATCATTTAGGTTGGAAAAACCTTTGAGTCCATCCATGAGGGCAGCACTGCCAAGAGAGTTAACTTTCAAGGACGGTACCAAGGTTAGGAGGAAAGGAGATGTGTATGAGCAGAAGTGAGGAGAAGGATTTATGAAGCTATTTCACTTTGGTGAGATTTAACTAATGTTTGTCTGAAGGTTGACTGTGTAGGTGTGGAAATGTTAATGTTGTTAAAATGTTTGTTAAAAGAATTATATGGGAAAGATCAGTGACAGATGGACCTCCTGACACTCCTCCGGGGCCTCCTCCAGAACAATAGATAAAATAAAAAGTTGCTGACATCCTTCATTTAAGCTAATGAATTTTAAATTGATGTAAAGAACAATGGCTTAAACAGGTCAAGGACTTCCTTTCTGTGTACTCGGTGTCTGCCCACCTTTCTGCTGTCGGGGTGGATGTAGGTTGTGCTTCCTTGCAGTTATTATTCCAGCTGGATTCTGGATACATGTTCTGAATGCTGCCGCAGAGTAAGCTCTTTGATACTGTAAATACAAATGGACACAGAAATGCTCTGCACTGGGATATCAAACAGTTCCAGGGACTCCCCAGGCTGAAATATTTCTGGTATTGATACCCACACTGGGTGGGCTCCCTTTAGAGCATTTGGTGTCAGTCTGCTGTTGTTTGTCACTCAGGGTGCAAAGGGTTATTTGCTGTTGCTCTCTTAAGCCGGTAAGAGATGGTTTTATAGAGCTGCATTCTTTCGGTGTCAGAGGAGATTTCTGGCTGGATTTTGTTGCTTTTTCTGTTGACTAGTATCAAAAAGGATGTCCTCTGGGGAATAGCAGCTGGTTGAATTTTATGCCCAGATTTGAAAAGTTAAAAATTGTTCACTGGTTATTTCAGTGCTCATGATTACAAGTCTTTTAGATCAGCACACCAACAAAGCATAACCAGCCCTTCCCTTCTCTTCCTCTGTCAGCAAATGCTTACCTGGATTTTCTTGTGTTTCAGCATTTATTCTGCTCCCAGGAAATTGATGTGCCCCAGGGAAAAGCATGGGGTTTGCTCTCTTGGAGAGCAGCACACAAGAAGAACTGCCCCACTTGAGATAGTCTAGTAATGAACTTTAAACCAAATGTTATCAAATACAAGAGTAAGCAAAGTGAAAATACAGAAATAATTTGCATTGTGGCCTTTTGTGACATAATTAATGTCAATATAAGAGATCTTTGGACAAAACAAAGGTTTATACCAGGAGTGTCTCTGGACAGGCAGAGACAAGAGTGTTGATTGAATAGAAAGAGGCACAGTGGTTTTTAAACTGCTGAACTTTAAAGTCAAGCTAAAAGCAGGTGTGAAGGTCAGGATTTGGCATGACCAGTGTAATAAATGCCAGTTACAGGGTTATGGATTGAAAACCACAAGAATTTCAGTCACCAGCCTGGGGGGATATGCACATGGACGTATCCATGGGAATTACGGAGCTGGTAGACACCTGAAGTGAAGTTCCCTTATTCCAGTGTTAGCAGTGATGGTCACAGCTGAATGGAGAGATGGTGGCATTGCAAGCCTTGTAGTTATGTCTGAATTAACTTGGCAAAGGAAGGAAATATCCCCTTTACTATTCATGTCACTGCAGGTAATTACAATTTGGAACCTATGAAAGTAGTTGATTGGTTACTTTTTCCACTTTTGTACTTCAGTCTGATTTTTTTTAATAGTAGGTATTACAAACTGGTGCTAGAACTATAATATGGAAGTTTCTAGTTGCCATACAAGACAAATAATACTTGCATCATAAGATCTGTCTATAACAGGTTTTTCCCTAGCACAAACTAAAGCCTGATTCAAGCAGACTGTATTTTTCTACTTTAAAATTCCCTTTGTAGTTGCAACTGATGAAGCTAATTTTTAGTTGCTGTTAGTTTTAGTTCCTCTCAGCCTAAAAACCCTCATCAAACATATATAAAGTGGGATGTTGTGGCTGGGGAAGGAACAGTTGACATAATCTGCTGAGGATATGGCTGCAAAGTACCAGTAAATGCTCTTGGGTGAGCATGGACAAAAGATTGTTGTGACTTTTCTCAGTACATCTGGGAAATAACACTTTTCAAGGAGGGGCTCTGGAACAATGGCCTTATTGTCAGCTGCACCTGCAATTTGCTGAGTGCATTTATTCTTCAGAGACAGAAACATCATCTTCTCTGCAGTGAAAATAGTGAAATTTTATCTGTGTGTACAGAATCATATCTTTTTCTTATGCCTCAGTTGTTCTGACCACAATGAAAAATGGTTTTAAATGTGCTTTAAGGTATTTTAAAATATACAGCCTTCTGAATGCAATTATCCTCTCCCTTCTGATAATATCTCTTCTATTATAGATGCATAAAGCTGTGCTGCAGCTCAGTGGAAAGATGGGTTCTGGGATTTTTTTTCCCTTTGGAAGGGGAAAGAGATAAATTGAAAATGTGAACCTGCAATTTGAATTGAAGGGGAATTTACTTAGATTTGTATTCTCTGTGTGATGGTTTTTATGTTCTCCCTTGCCTTTTCTCTTTGGGGTGAGTGTAACATGGACTGAACAGTACTTGCAAAATTTTTATTAGATTAGGGTAAATTTCCACTGAACTTGTGACAATTGTGTTTCTCAGAGATCTCCTGTCTAGGTTTAGTGTCTTCTTTTTTTTTTAAGTTTTCCAACGTATTTTCTTACACTCTTTTTCTGTTTGCTCTTTCAACATAAAATAGATAGATGAAAATGTAGGAAAATTATATCCTGTAAGCAAATCCCCTGTCTTGGTTAAGCCAGCCAGGAGGTTGTTGTTGGGTGTGGAAGGATGTTTCCACTTCCTCTGTGGGCAAAGTCCTCCACAATTATCACTCAAGGGCTAATTGCTCTTTTGGGCAGTACTTTTGCTGTTGGTCACAGCTGGTGTCTAGATCCTGAATGATGAATTTATGCTGTGATGGATTTAATTCCATTGTTGCTCTGAGGAACCTCGCTGGGCATTGATTTATTGGTACAGTTTAAATGATGTTCTCACTACTTAGACTTAAGAAGTTTTGTTGCTGTGTTTGAGAAATCATCCACACTCCATGCTGGATTTGTTGTCTGAACAGAACATCTTAGTATTTTTGTAAGGTTTGCTGCAGAGGTGCATTGCTTACAAGAGCTTCAAGAGTTTGAGGAAAGTAAGTGTCTGAGCCATGTTGTCAAATCAGGCTTGATGGTTCAAAACTCCTGTCAATGTTTTTTTAATCTCAGAAAATCATATGCTATCATATTAAAGTTCAGTGGAAATCCACAGACTGATGTCTTGCATTCAGTTCTCTGAACAAGGCACAGAATCACTCATCCTGTTTTTATAATTAGGTCAGCATTATCAGTTGTCTTACAGAATTTTGCAGATGTTTGGACATTCTTGTAGAGCTGCAACCACCACTGTCCTTTTAGTGCTCCTCTCTACAGCTCTTTGCAATTTCACTCACTCCTGTAGAAGTTAATTTTTCTGTATTTAATGTTCAGTCATCTTTACCTGTTTATCTCTTTGTAGAGCTCTATTATTCTGAAGTTGTTGTTCTTTAAGGCCAAATCAGGAGGTGTAGTTTAACAGCTTGAAATGAGCCTGCTGAGTTTGAGAATCTACTGTTGTGCCTGTAAATTTGTCATGGTAGACAGGAAAGTGGAAATCCAGGTGATGTTTGGGTAGGAACAATAGTGGTTTAGATATGTGTTCAAAAGGAGAAAATGTGTGTAAATACAAATCAAATGTAAGGTAAGCAAAAGATGTGGACATAAACTGCTTGAGCCTTAGGGATGGACCCAGAAGTCAGATCCTCATGGAAATAACAGGGAGAAAAAATAATTTCGATTTCTTTTCATTCCTTAAAAAGCAAAAAAGAAAAGCTTTTATTGCAAATCTGATTTATAGAAGTAGTAGTCTAAAGAACTAACTTGCATCATCTATATTAATTTCTATATGACCTATGCTGGAAACTAGTGGGTGCTACAAAGTGAGGCCAATACTGACAGGTAATCAGATCAAATAACCATTTCAGTCATTAGAAGACAGCAGAGTCTGGCCAGGAAGGTGTCCATGGAGGACTTCAGAGTCCTGCTGAGCAGGATGGAGTGTGCTGGCAAGGTGGAGGGAAGTGCTGGGGCTTGCATGTCGGGGGGGTGGGCATGAAGTGTAGCTCTTGCTAGATAGCAGGTGAGCAAACCTGCCTGCTGGGGTTTACTGCAGGGAGAGAAAGCAAAGGCATGGGGCTCTTCATACCTTGGTTGTCTCCCCTTAGCAACCAAATATCTGTAGAGGCTGGAGGGTTTCTTTCTTGTTTTGCCTTTTCAGTCCACTCTTTGTGACGTGGAAGACGGGGCGAGACAAGCGGCTTCGTGGCTGCATCGGGACCTTTTCAGCCATGAATCTTCACTCAGGACTCAGGGAATACACATTAACCAGGTAACTGTCAAAAATGAAATAATTATGAAATTCATATGAAACTAGTTCATTCACTGAAGATCTGTAAGGATTCAAGGTTAGGTTGATGTTGGATCAACACAGTTCAATGTAATATGCTTCGTAATGAACTATACCTGAGTGTATGAGAGTTACAGTGAAGGGATGTATCAGGATGTAGTGGAACATCTTTGCAAAAGGTGAGTTGCAGTTGGCATTTTAAGGCTACTGTCAAATCTATCTTGCATACCTACAGTTTTGACATCTGTAGCACATAATTTCTCTCAGCCTGCAGTAGGCACTGGATGGCATCAGGAAGCTTGCCGCTGGTATTACAGTTCATTAGATCAGGGAGAAATGCAAATCACTTTCTCTGCAGTAGCAGAGAAGCATGTTTCATGCAGGCATAATCAAAAGGGGAATAATTGAGCATCTGACACTTTATTTTGGTGCTTGTATTGGGTGATGTATCTTCTGTTCCCTTTAGTGCACTTAAGGACAGCCGATTTCCCCCCCTGACCCGCGAGGAGCTGCCCAAACTCTTCTGCTCTGTCTCCCTCCTCACTAACTTTGAGGATGCCAGTGACTACCTGGACTGGGAGGTGAGAACAGGTGCATTTGGAACTCTGCATCACTCTCTCGTTCCATTCGGGTTCGGGTTAGTACATGGTGATGTATCTCCTTCCTTACAGGGGTGTGTGGGCATAGAAGAAATGGGGATGAAAAGCTAGAAGGAAGGAAGCAAGGAAGAGGATGGCCCAGCAATATGCTTTTGGTTGGGGGGGATCTGAATGGGAATAAGAGAAACATGAAAATGGTTTATGGACTTGGCCCAATAGGAAATGGATATAAACTTGTATAAAAACCTGGGAGGTATTTTGATGGTGTGGATAGGAACTGGAAATAAAAAGTAGTTAAGACCAAAGGTATGAATGGTTTTTAGGACCTTGTACATTGAAGTGTATTTCATTCAAGAAGAATATATATATGGACTTCATAGTCAGGTAATTTTAGGCATCATTCTTGCATGCAGAGATTTTATCTCTCTTGCCTGACACAAGAGATGGAAAGCTGACAAGACTTAGCTCAGGAGAACTGGAAGGGCCACTGGTGAGGCTTGTCTGGGAAAGATGGCTGAGAGCTGCTTGTGAGACCTGCCAGGCAAGAGCAGAGAGTGGGGAAGAGAATGACCTTACCCAGGCAAAAGCCAAGCTGTGCAGAGAGAGAGATGCACAGTGTTGTGGGAATGACAACTGAGTCATGGGCTCAGTGCTAGCAAACACCTCTTATCTGGCTGTTCATTTCCATCTATAGGTTGGAATCCATGGGATCAGAATAGAGTTCATCAATGAGAAAGGTGTCAAACGCACAGCAACGTATTTACCTGAGGTTGCTAAGGAACAAGGTGGGTTTGAGATGGCAGCCAAACATGTCAACACATTGTGTCACAGAATTGGGTAACAATCTGTCAATTTGGGGCTTGGAATACAATGCTGTCCTCACAGTGGTGCCATGGAACCACCAGGCTTAATCTGGACAACTGACACATGATAGAGTTGCTGCTGGGTTTTCATCTGGCCTGTGTCTCATCCCATATCTTTGCACAGCTGTATTTTAGTGCCAGAATGTTTTAGGGCTGAAGAAACAGAGGATCTCAAAGTATGGATCTTCCAGCTTCATTCAGCATTGCATTTTTCCTCTTCTATGTTTCTCCCACCAACTAGGATAACTGCACGCTGCACAGCACCAACAGGAGAGTCACTTTCCTCCTCATTCTTGCTAAAGTAGCATCCTCCAGAGGAGGGCTAGAAACACAGCCCCTCTGGAGCACACTTCCCACTCAAATAGAGTAGTGGTCACCATGGTAACTGCTCAAAATATTGCCTCCTCCTTTCCTCCACCTAGCAGAGTGGAGTGGTCGCATCCTCCTGGCTCTGGGGCAAAAGACTAAGGTAGGAACTTTAACTCTGATCTCTCACCTAGCAGTGCACTGTGCTATCACTAGAGCATCAATCCCAATTTGTCTCTGTAAAGAAATTAGTATTATCTTCTTTTCAAGGGAGCTAAGTGGCACTTGATGAAAAAATTTGGGGTCCCTGCAACAGTAACAAGGCACAGACCTTTATAAGAAGACATGGAATGGAAAATGGAATTGCTCTTTCATAGACCAGCTCCTGTATGAGTTTAAAGGGGTAGGCATGTACAGATGGTGTGCATGCATCAGGCCATGTATGTCCAGTTCAACACTAGGATTTCTAAAGCTCAGAGTTTCCTGTTTAGTTGTTTGTTTTTCTAGAGTCCTTTTAATGCATCTCTTGTGGTTTTGAAATATTTTTTATATTGAAAAATTTGCCTTGCTTCTATTTTTCAATAGACTGGGATCAGATCCAGACCATAGACTCCTTACTCAGGAAAGGTGGCTTTAAGGCTCCCATTACCAATGATTTTAGGAAAACAATTAAACTTACCAGGTAAGCAAATATATTTGTTGTCTCTTAATTTTACTTTATAGTGTTTTCTGGGTGATTCTAAATATTTGTGCTTGATGTAAGTCTTTATGCCTCTTTCAGAGGAGATGTAGTGTGAAAGACCAAATCACAAATGCCACGTGTTAGGCATGTAATGCACATGGAATTAAGCACAATGATTTGGCCCATGCAGGATCAAAGTTGGCATTTTTCTAAGTGTCACTGGTTTTAATATTACCATATATGTGAAAGATCAGAAGCAGAGCCTTTGAGAGTTTAAAAGGTTGATTTTTTTTGGCATCTTTTCCATGAACTTCCTTTTCTCAGTGTGCTCATCTGTGAATGCTGTAGCTATTAGGAGGTGACACCTGTCTTGAAACCAAACCACACTCAAATTTGGCTGGTTTTCAGAATTTGCTTGCTTTTCTATACCTCCAGCTGTCCTACTGGCTTCTGCCCCCTTTATGTTAGTAAAAATTGGGACTTTCTGGTTTTCTATAGAAACACTAAATTATCAGGTCATTCTTTACCTCTAGAGAAATGAGGTGAGTGTGCACGGTTTTCTTTAACAGGAGGTGACAGGATGAAGGTTTTCATTAAAATCTCACATGAGAATCATGTGATCTTAGTGCAACTCACAACCACTTTGTAGCTGGCTGTTGTTTAATGTCCTTTAGAAGAACTTGGAAAACTCCAGTCTCTCCAAAGGAACTTTGCATTTTGTGAATTCTGATTGTGCAGCATGGACCAAGTCGTTTATGTGCTGTAATAAACCTCTCTTTACCCACCTCTCCATTTCTTTCACTACCTTTTCAAATGTGGAGATAACCACAAAAGTAAACAATACTGAAATACTGATTATTTAGTCACTGTAGTTTCTTCCAGCAATTTTTCATGCAATATGTAGATAAAAAAGAATACAAACCAATCATTTATTTCCTGTGTGCTACTTCAGGCATCCCTTTAATTATCATCACCTTGATTAGGACTCATCCTTCAGGACCCTGGAGCTAATTCAAGCTCACATACGTTATTCATACCAGTGGGTTCCTCTTGGTCATCACTGGCTGTGAGCTGGGTGAATGTTTTATGTCGAGTCCCTGCATTTTCACATTTTCTGAAAAATCCCTTTGCCCAGGATTTTTCTCCTGGGAAGCTGAGAAGCCTCAGAGAGAAAGGAAAACAATTCTTATCTCATTTGCTTCTCCTCTGTTTTGCTCCTTTGGAATGTGTTTGGAGATTGTTTACCCACAGGTGATTGTTCCATTGGATTCTGGTGTGAGTTGTTTTGACTCAGTGCCAAGCTTTTAGGCATTTTAACCGGTTTTGTGTATTTGCAGGCTGACAATAACATCTGTCTTTTATGTTGTCCCGCCTCATTATTTGACTTAACAAACTAACCTATAGTGGGATTGATATCCAGCAGTGGGAATATGATTTGAATACAAACCTTCTGAAGACAGATGAGCCAAATATTAGTTCAGTAGCTGTGTCGAGACTCTGGAAAGAGTCACGAGTTTTCATTATTATCTTTTTAGCATTCTGTCTGTATCCTTTCTGTATTCTTTAGTATAGTTTAGTATAGCATTCTTTAATATAATATAGTACTATAAAATAATAAATGAGCCTTCTGAGAAGATGGAGTCAGAGTCACCATTCCTGCCCTCGACGGGGGAGCGCAGATGCGATGCTCCACACTGCTCGGGCTGACGTTGTGTTTCTGCCTGTTCCCACAGGTACCGCAGTGAGAAGGTGACAATCAGTTATGCAGAGTACATGGCCTCCCGCCAGCATTGTTTCCAGAATGGCACCCTTCATGCCCCCCCCCTCTACAATCATTACTCCTGACACACGGCTGCATGACCAGTCCCACTCCCCAGTTGCTGCCAACGGCTATGACATCATCGGGGCAGACGCCTCCTCTTCCTGGTCCAGTTACTTCTATTACTGCACCATTTTATGATGCTAGCTTCCGTTGCCAAGTCTGCCTTCCCACTGACCTGGGGGGAGGGTGAGAGCGTCACAGGACTTCAGGGGCCCAAGCCTTATCTCAGCCTTCCCTCCCAGCGGGGGTTCAGTTGGATTGGGGCTCCATGCCTACGAACTGTCGTCAGGTGCAGAAGACCTTTAGGAGTGAAAGTGCTGCTTCGGACTGATCTGTTCTGGGTGTTACTGACGCTCTGGAAACTGGAGCTCTTTGTTATGGAAGCCCCCCAGATCAAGTAGGAGCATTCCCCTGGCAGCCTGGGCAACGGAGTCCAACAAAACATTTTTTAGGTTCTTTTAAATTTTTTTTTAACCTCTGGTATCTGTTGTGTACTGAGAGCTGATTGCAGTCCCCACGCATCACAGGCGGACATCATGATATTGGGGAGGGTTGAACACCTGGATGGCACCCCATCCTCATGGACAGAAAATATGTGAAAAATTAATCCATTATTTAAATAAACCCTTGAAGGCTTTAAGGCTCAGATCCTTAGTAGGTTGGATTCTTGGTGATGAAGCCTGCTATGAAATACAATGGTGTTTTGCCTGTAAGAGCGCCATGGCACATGCTGTGTACACAGAGGAAAGGATCCTCGAGTGTCCCTGGACAGTCTTTGTTTTGACCAAATTTTGTTTCCAAATATTTGTAAGAGATAGGATTAGGCTGGGGAGGGTTTTGCAGAGCATTGGCTGTAGTTGTACACGTGAGACCAGTGACTGAAATTTGTTTTAATTTAAGCTAACAGTCTTGGGGACCTTCCTTTTGATAGAGCAGCCACTTTGGCCGGTATGATTGCTGATCTTAGGGGCTGTGGGTGTTCCAGTTTATTCCAGGCCTATGGAATGGTGCTGTTCTGTTTTGCTGGTAAGATTTATCTTACTCAGCTTAGTCATTGCCACATGCAGGCAGTGAGTGGGGAAATCTGTATTACCCAAATGGCATGAAACTCGTGTGCATTCTGTATTTCTTCTCCCATGGTGGTTGATGATCACAAGGAATATACTCTTTTCTGAAAGGAAGTTATCAGTTGTTATTCTGCAGCATCATTGAGGGATGTCATAAACTCTAAATTATGGCACTCTTTCAGTGAGATAACTGGATTTCAGCATGCAGTTTGGGGTGGGGTTGGTTGGTAGGTTGGTTGGTTTTCCAAGCTTCTGGAGGGTTAGTAATGATTGGGGAAGAGAACACGAGTGCATAACAGAGTCATGGCTGTTTGGTTGCACACATCTTCTGAGCCTGCTCGTGTGTTGTAATTGGCTGGTGTCTGAAGCCTGAAATTATGCTGTGGTGTGGCAGGGAATAGGGCTGGTAGGAAGCTGAGAACTGCAGCGTGCTGCTCCTGGTCCTAAGGAAGCAAGGCACAACTTGTGCCTTTTTGCTTCATGTTGGTGTATGGAGGAGAGAGATGTGAGGGGGATTCCGCTGGATAACGGTGCAATACTGACCCAGCTCTCCTTCTGTATTGGGTCATTCCTACAAATTGCCACTTTTCCCTTGTGATGTTGTTGGAAAGAATTGAAGATGAAAAGATTGTTTCATGACTTCCTGCTGCTGAGAATAAATGAGTCTCGTTACAAACCACTCCAGTTTGTAGTTGCTCCCCCAGGTGCCGTGTAGTGATGGGGGAGGGTGGGGTCAGCTCCAGGCATACCACTCACCTTTCAGCTGTCAAACAGTATGATACATAGGGCTACACTCATTACTGTTCAAGTGTTCTATGTTAGAATTTAATTTCTAAAAGGTTTAAAAAAAAAGGCAAAAAAATGGTGCTAAAACTTCACCCCTGAGCACGCTCGGTGAGACTGGTCATGCAGGCATACAGTGCCAGGCTTTTCAACTATACTGTTTCTTTTTCAGGTGTTTGCCCTGTTCTGTGTCTTCAACAGTGTATAGTGTTTTCCTGATTTCAGTTTCTTTGACTAGGGGATGACTAAAGGGTGGGGTGGGGAGGGTTAGTTGTCATTTTTTAAAGAACAGAATTTTAGGATTGAGTAACTTGGTTGGTTTAAGCCTGAAGTGGGACAGGTGGTTTGGGACTGGGGAAGTCTTGTCCTCTCCCACTTCTATTTCCCCACTCAGTCTGTTTAAAAAAACACAAACAAAACATAAATGCCTCTAAATATGTACTGTGTTCTTGTCTTGTTGCAGTGAGAAGAGAAGCTGGCAGATCAGAAACACTGGTCTGCTGCCTAAGGAACAGGCCCTCTCAGCTTTAGTCCCATAAGGGTCCAGCTATAAAATCAGTTGAGAACTGTGTCAGTAGCTAAGTCAGCTCAGAGAAATGTATGACAAGGACAGGTGGTCTCAGGAAATAATCCCGTTTCTAGATCATTACATGGCAGCTATGCATAAGGATGAAAGAGGTGAAGTGGGCACAAACTGCAGTTTGAATTTCCTCAAGATGGAGACAACCAAAATCAGTGGCCAATTGATGTGAGATTTTCTCTGTGTTTGCTTGGCTGGGACAGCTGGTTAGAACTACTCCTCAAAGCAACTGTTACCTGGTTTGATCTGGATTAACTCATCCTTAGAAGCAAGTGCCTTTTGGTCTAGAAGGGCTTATTCTCATGACAACCACAACTGATAAATAATCTCACTGCAATGATGAAATGTCTTTGTTTTATGGTAACTACAGGAGAATGTCTTTGATCACTGGAGTCTGTCAGTGTTGAAATGTTTCCACTGTGAGGTTCTTAATTTTTTTTTCATGTTGTTTAACAGTCAATCTCAACTGAAGCCATTTCGGTTTGGGAATGTTATATGGTCAAAATATCACATATCTACAATTTATCAGAACAAAAAAAAAATCTGTAAGGAAATCTAAGAGTTCATTTTAACCTTTGCACAGAATAATTTGTTTTCATAGTACATTAACAAACCTCTGCAGTCTTCACTGACTATTAGTGCTGTTTTCTGTTTGTATTCAGAAACTACATGTTGTTTTGTTGGGGGTTTTTTTGGTTAATTTATTTCCTTAAAGCAGGAGACCTCTTTTGACCTACAGTACAGAGACGTCAGACCAATTCTTTATATTACACTTGGTTGCCTCCTACCTATATAATAATTTCTGAGTGTAAATAATTGAACTCTATCCTCTAATGAAGTATTGTAGAGAATAAATCATAATGGATAAAGATTATTTGTACTGTCCTCTTTATTTGAGTTCCCACAGCCTTTATGGGGGATAAGATGAAATTGTTCTCATCTACAGAGACAGGCAATATATTACAGGTATGAATAGCAAACCTGTAAATTGCACCACAGATTCAAAACCAGGGAGGTTGCCAGAGTGGGGAGATTACAGCTGTCTGGAAACAGCTGTAATCAATAATTAATAATTATTGACCAGTAATCAAACCAATAATCAAACAGGCTCACTACAAGAAAGCAAGGGAAAATAGGAAAATTGAAACCAAATATTAAATATATTTTGTTAATAATGACATAGCAGTGTCTTTGTATCCTGGAATAATGTTTGCTTGACAATAACTATCAGTTGTCCTGATGGTGAAATGTATAAAGCACATACTTACAGAGTACTGTAAATCTTTCTGAAACTCAAATTTGTTCTTTTGGGGTTTTGTCTTCTAAAATGAACTGAGAACAAATTGTCTACACTTTAGGGCTGTAGTCTTCAGGTGATATAAAAACCTTATTTCACAGGAATGAAACACCCATCTTTCTAGATCCTTACTAATTTAATGTTTGCTTTGAGACAGAATTAACTGAATTGTAGAATTTTAATTTTACAATTCTACAATTTGAAATGGATCTCTTACATGTTTTTTCCATACATTTTCAGATAATTGTTAACTTTTTATCTATGGGAGCTCTATAGTTAGAGATGCTACATTTTCTGCCTGTGGCTCTTGGGAACAGCAGCCCTGGATGTCAATAAACAGTCATAAAACCCTAAAAAAACACCAACCAAACCAAGAGGGAGCGTAGTTTTGACTTAAATATGTCTGAGAATCTCATATATCACAGAACTGCTACAGAGCAAAAACCTGTTTTCAGGTGCTGGTACTAGGAAGGCCAGAAAGCCAATCCCTTAGGCAATGTGAGCTGGGTGCTGTGACTAATGTGATTTCCAGGTGAATTCCAGCTGCATTTCTTTGTGAATTCTGAAGTTACCCACATCCCTACTATCCCAGAGGAATGACCAAGTGTGTTCTCTCAGCTTTGTTGGCAGGAATACAGTGGCTTAATTTGTGTATTTTAGTGTCATATGCTTTTCCTACTTGATTTTTTTTTTGTTTCCTATTGAATCAGACATAAAATCTTTGCCTGCTGTCTTTCATCAGAGGTTCTTCCAGGCACATTGCATTCTGTGACCACAGGAACACTCAGCAGCTCACAGGGAGGATGAGGCCAGGTAGAAGGGTGTGCATGTGACTGCACACTGAAATAGGTCAATCCAGGCTAAATATAAACCAGGATAATTCTCCTGGAAACAGATTCTTCTGTTGTTACTTCTGTTTGAAATAAGAAACAGAATGAATTAGTCATTTAGCATCAAACCAAATTACAGAAAGATTAGCAGAAACTTCTAGAGGGTACTTCAAAGGAAAAATACTAGCATTTTTTATATGTGATGGAGAAATGCCATTTTTATCTTGAAGATAAAAATGAAAATCAGAACACTTACCTATACAACTCAGTAAATTAACATGTACACTGATAGCACATAGAGCAGTGGGATAGGGAAGTTCCTGAGATGGTTTTGCTGCAATCTGTGAATATGTTTGATGATCACTCTCAAAACACAGCAAGCACAGAAGAGTATTGTTCCATGTTCTTTAAAGTATATAATTCTACAAATTGAACACTATTGAAATTATTGAACCATATTTTTTCTATGGTGAGCTAGACTGCTCTTAGAGTCAGATTAATTCTGGCATAAATTATGTATTATACAACCAGTTGATAATGCCATATATGTATTTAAAAACCTAACAGATCATGTAGTTTTGCATTCAGAGTCTAACTATGACTTCATTACTGGATATTAATATAACTTTACTTTGCTCATACAAATTTGTTCATTATAGTTTTGGATATATAATTTTAAGTGGAGTAAAACAAAGGTAAAATGGTGTGAAGACCTAAACCTGAAGAGTTATACTTTAAATGCACAGATGAAAACCACACCTGTCTATGCAATGCTGGCTACTGTGGCACATGGTGCTCTCAGGGGGTGGTTATCTCCACAGGGATCAGGGGTGGTTATCTCCACAGGGATCAGGAGGTGGTTATCTCCACAAGGATCAGGAGGTGGTTATCTCCACAAGGATCAGATCAGGGGGTGGTTATCTCCACAGGGATCAGGGGGTGGTTATCTCCACAAGGATCAGGGGGTGGTTATCTCCACAGGGATCAGGGGGTGGTTATCTCCACAAGGATTGGGGGTGGTTATCTCCACAGGGATGAGGGGGTGGTTATCTCCACAAGGATCAGATCAGGGGGTGGTTATCTCCACAGGGATCAGGGGGTGGTTATCTCCACAAGGATCAGATCAGGGGGTGGTTATCTCCACAGGGATCAGGGGGTGGTTATCTCCACAAGGATCAGATCAGGGGGTGGTTATCTCCACAGGGATCAGGGGGTGGTTATCTCCACAGGGATCAGGGGGTGGTTATCTCCACAAGGATCAGATCAGGGGGTGGTTATCTCCACAGGGATCAGATCAGGGGGTGGTTATCTCCACAGGGATCAGATCAGGGGGTGGTTATCTCCACAAGGATCAGGAGGTGGTTATCTCCACAAGGATTGGGGGTGGTTATCTCCACAGGGATCAGATCAGGGGGTGGTTATCTCCACAGGGATCAGATCAGGGGGTGGTTATCTCCACAAGGATCAGGAGGTGGTTATCTCCACAAGGATTGGGGGTGGTTATCTCCACAGGGATCAGATCAGGGGGTGGTTATCTCCACAGGGATCAGGGGGTGGTTATCTCCACAAGGATCAGGGGGTGGTTTTCTCCACAAGGATCAGATCAGGGGGTGGTTACCTCCCCAGGATCAGGGGGTGGTTATCTCCACAAGGATTGGGGGTGGTTATCTCCACAAGGATCAGGGGGTGGTTATCTCCACAGGGATCAGGGGGTGGTTATCTCCAAAGGATCAGGGGGTGGTTATCTCCACAGGGATCAGGGGGTGGTTTTCTCCACAAGGATCAGATCGGGGGTGGTTATCTCCCCAGGATCAGGGGATGGTTATCTCCACAAGGATCGAGGATGGTTATCTCCACAGGGATCTACTCCTATCACCCTGGCACTCCACAGAAAAGACATCATTACTGCTAGAAAGCTTAAAAAACTCCTAGGAAAATCACAGTGCTTCTGCTGATGAATTAGAAGGAAAGCATATTACACAATAGGTTTTTGCTGGTAACAGGACATCCTTGTTGTTAGTTATTTCCACATTTGATTACAGGGACATACTTGGCTGAGCATTTTGTAAGGTCTGTGTAGGTGCAATGAGTTGTTCCAGGATCTGTGTTTAGACTGTGGCTACACAGGAATTACCATGAGAGGTCTGTCTAAGAATCTGCTCCTCAATACCCTGTCTCCAGCAAGAATCAAAGCTTTTTGCCCTGGAATATGGAATATTAGAGACTTTGTTCATGATGAATTATATTTGGCCAAGTATTCTTTTTTTTTTCAATAGGTTTGTATTAGGATGTCACCAGTAAAGCTGCCTGAAAGTTCCTTTAGTCAGTGACTATTTTAATCAAGCTCACCTTGCTTTTCTATGCATATTTTGTTGATAAATGCCAAAACAGTCATTATTAGTGAGGAAGAAGCCATTGCATTTTAAAAATAACAAAAGGTCAGGTACTCTGCTACATTTGGTTTGTTGCAGCAGCTGAACAATATTTTATAAGTTTATTTTTAAAATTCTTTTACAAAGAAAAAAGTGGGGGGAAGCAGCTTCCATTCAGGAACATTTTTATTTTGCTCTTGAGACCTTAACCAAACAAACCAGTGACAATAAACTTAATCTTTCATGATAGCCTCTTTAACTGTACCTGTAAAATCTTAGCTTTGTATACTTAAGTAGAATGGATCCTTGGGGAAAAACAAAAAGGGAAATTAACAACCTAAACTTCTGTGAGTTACCTGCTGCTCTGAGAATCACAATGTTCTGAGTTGACAGGTTATTTGAGAAGCCATCAGGATTCCAACTGATTTTAAATGCTTCTCTCCTCAATCTGGCATGGATTTCCTTCTTTTCTCGTAAGCCTAATTGAAATTGTTTAATTTGCCAGATGTTCCCCAAGATATTTCCATTCCATCTTCCTGAATGTCTTTCTGCTTGTATCACTTAGCAAATTACTTTCCAATCAGCTTCTCTGCCATGCTCATTATCCAGATAACAAATATTAATAATCTATTATTTGATCTCTTCATATTCTTCTAATTTATTTTTAATTCATTCTTTTTCCCAGCATGCAGGAAACCATTCACCTAGGCTCAGAAACAAGTTTATGAGAACAGGAGTGTTTTCATCATAAATCCTTCAACAGTCTATTTTTGTCTTTCTTTAGGGCACAGGATGACATAGTAAGGGCTGATAAGATGATTACTTTAAGAGTCTTAGGTTAGGCACTTACATGTGAGCTCCCTAGGAAAAACACTGCTCCATAAGTTATTTTGCTGGCAGTGTTGGGAAAATTATCTTAATTTTCAGCCTGCCTACGACTTTTAGGGGTTTGTAGATCGCTTCTGGATAGTCTGAAAATTGACCTTCCTTATGAAGTGTGTTATTTATGATACCAATATTCCCTCCTTACAGTCCAAGGTCTATTAATCACAGTGAGATAGACAGAAATTCTGGCACAGTCAAGGTTTTCCTAAGGTTAGGGTTTGCTGTCCAGCTGGAGGATGTTCTGGTAGTGAAATGGAGCTCCTGATCCACTGCTGTGAATGAAGATGCTTTCTGATGCCTCGGTGTCCTCAGGTGCTCCTGGGCAGATGGATGCTGCTGTGCAGTCTGGTGAGGAGCACCAGTGCAGCTTTGAGCTCTTTGGTAACTTCTAAAGGACAGAGCAGAAGAGTTTGCTCATGTGAAGGACAAGTGCTGTTTCCCTCAGTTCCCACACTCCTGCTCTCGGGCCCTGGCTCGTGCCTGGTAAGACTTTGGGCTCAAGATCACAGAATCGATTATTTTGGAAAAGACTTCTGAGATCATCGAGGCCAACCCTTGAGCGAACACCCATGTCAACCAGACCATGGCACTGAGGGCCACCTCCAATCTTCCCTTAAATACTTCCAGGGACAGTGACCCCAGCACCTCCCTGGGCAGTGCACTGCAATGTCCAACCACCCTTTCAGTGAAGAAATTCTTCATGATATTCAGCCTAAGCCTCCCCTGGCCCATCTTAATACCGTGTCCTCTCCATCTTGTTGCTTGTGAGAAGAGGGCGACCCACACCTGGCAACACCCTCCTGTTAGGGACTTGCAGAGTCTTGGTCTGTCACAGCTATTTGCCCTCTGCTCATACATAACACGTTCAGCATCCCGCTGCTTTCTCTCTAAAAGCAGCTAATTACCAAGCGAGCTCAAACACACTTCTGAGAGCTGTTCTGTTGGGAGAGCACTCAACCTCCCTGCTCCCGCTGTTTCCCCGCAGTGCCCCACAGCGGCAACCGAGCTCTTTTATCCCCAGCAGCGCCCAGGGCTAGAACCGGGCCCTGCCCTTCGGAAAGCCGTGCCCTCAGCCCTCATGGTGGGCAAAGCCCTCAGCCCTCAGCCCTCACCCGGGCAGAGCCGTTTCCGTCCTCACCGGGGCAGTAACCCCAGCCCTCATGGTGGGCAGAGCCCTCAGCGCCTCACCCGGGCAGAGCCGTCAGCCCTCACCCCGGCAGAGCCATTCCTGCCCCTCACTCGGGGCAGAGCCCTCAGCGCCTCACCCGGGGCAGAGTCCTCAGCCCTCACCCCGGCAGAACCGTTCCTGCCCCTCACCCGGGCAGTGCCCTCAGCCCTCGCTCGGTCAGAGCCGCTCCTGCCCCTCACCCGGGCAGAGCCGTTCCTATCCCTCACCCGGGGCAGTGCCCTCATCCCTCGCTCGGTCAGAGCCGCTCCTGCCCCTCACCCGGGCAGAGCCGTTCCTGCCCCTCATCCGGGGCAGTGCCCTCATCCCTCACCCGGGCAGAGCCGTTCCTGCCCCTCACCCGGGGCAGTGCCCTCATCCCTCGCTCGGTCAGACCCGGTCCCGCCCCTCACCCGGGCAGAGCCCTCAGCCCTCACCCGGGCAGTGCCCTCAGCCCTCACCTGGGCAGAGCCGTTCCTGCCCCTCACCCGGGCAGTGCCCTCAGCCCTCACCTGGGCAGAGCCGTTCCTGCCCCTCACCCGGGGCAGCGCCCTCAGCCCTCGCTCGGTTAGAGCCGCTCCTGCCCCTCATCCGGGGCAGTGCCCTCAGCCCTCACCTGGGCAGAGCCGCTCCCGCCCCTCACCCGGGGCAGTGCCCTCAGCCCTCGCTCGGTCAGACCCGCTCCCGCCCCTCACCCGGGCAGTGCCCTCAGCCCTCACCCGGGCAGAACCATTCCCCCACCCCAACCCATAGAGCCGCCCGCCCTCCCGTGAGGCGGGGCCGCCCTTTCCGCCGTGGCTTTCCGGTGATGGCGGCGGGCGGCAGCGACCCGCGGACGGCAGACGTGGAGGAGGACGCCTCGCAGCTCGTCTTCCCCAAAGGTGCGAGCGAGGGCGGCGAGCAGCCCGGGCTCGGGGTTCGGGTGGTGGTTGGAGGCCGGCAGCGGCCGCCTGTGAGGGTGCGAGCCTCGCCGAGCGGCTCCTTGGGCCGGAGCGCTGCTCAACGCCCCTCCAGCAGCTACTAAGCCGCGAGTGTTAAAAATCAGGATAATAAATTATTTGTATATATTTAAGCATCTCATGATTTTTAGGATATAGCGGTTCTTAGGTGGGCCGCTACGTGTGTGTTGGGTATTAAAAAAAAAAAAAAAGTCCTGTCAGGTTATAGTGAAAAGGTTATTGGTTTTTTTATATAAGCTTTTTCAGTGATGTTTGTTGACACAGGAGCTCTTCCCTGTGAGGGTGCTGAGGCCCTGGCACAGGGTGCCCAGAGCAGCTGTGGCTGCCCCTGGATCCCTGGCAGTGTCCAAGGCCCGGCTGGACAGGGCTTGAGCAGCCTGGGACAGTGGAAGGTGTGGAAGGGGTGGAACTGGGTGCGCTTTAAGGTCCCTTCCAACCTAAGCTGTTCTGGAAATTTGTGAATGCTGCTGCAGTTAGGAAATCAGCTGTCCAGATCCAGAGTTGGTAACTATGGACGTTAGTTGTCTGTGGTTTGTTTTTTTGGTTTTTTGGGGTTTTTTTTCAGAAAATTAATTCAGTATAAATTCTAGAAATGTATTAACACTTCACAGGCACCGTAAAAAAAAAGGAGGGGGGGAAAAATAGACACCATGGTGCATTGCTGCATTGTTGAGTTATGAACAATAAGGAAGTTCTGAAAGACTATTTTTCAGGTTTTTTTAATGCTAAAATCTCATGTTTAGCCCAAGCTGATTTACTGCTCAATGCAAAATAAGAGTTGCCAGCCCCTTTCTAGCAGTCCCTCTATCTGGTTGTATAAAACAGTGCTGTCAGGCACTCTGGGATGCAGCTTCTGACCCTGTTGCTTTGAACAGCTCATACTGTGATGTTGACAGATATTCTTGTTAATGGAACACATACAGTTTTTATGGTGATGATGAATGAATTCAAAGTTGGCTAAAGGGGGGGACAATTTTTAAGATTGGTTAAATTTTTTTTTCTGATTATAAAATTTCAGTAGGTCAATTAACTTTTCAAGTAAATGAAGCCTTTCAAAAACATTTAACAGTGTTCATATTTACTTCAAGAGTTCAGAGACTTCTGAAAACTGTGGTATCACTTCTGAATTCTGTGGAATTTTAGAGTTCTAGATATTTTTTTCTGTATCAAGTCATGCATTACTTCTGCCAAAATTGGTGAAGAAAACATACTGCACAAATATGAACAAATCTGCATGTTAGGGCTGCAAGTGTAAAATATATGGTCAAAAAAACAAACACCTTGGACTGTCACTCAAAGTGTAATTTTTATCAGCGTTTTCAGTATGAAATGCTGCCCAGTCATTGGTGAGAGGGCTCACACAACTGCCGTGAAAAACATTTTCACTTCTTTATTACCCAGATCTAAACTACACTAAAAACTTGTGCATTCCCCCTTTTCAAACCCCTTTTTTTTCCGTGCTGGCATTCCCTCATTCATCCTGCAGAATTCGAAACTGCGGAAACGCTGCTGAATTCCGAGGTGCACATGCTGCTGGAGCACCGCAAGCAGCAGAACGAGAGCGCCGAGGACGAGCAGGAGCTGTCGGAAGTGTTCATGAAAACCCTGAACTACACAGCGCGCTTCAGCCGCTTCAAGAACCGCGAGACCATCGCCAGCGTGCGCAGGTGAGCGGGAGCGTCGGGGTGTAACAAACACCCTGGAACTGGATCCACAGAGCTGCACCCCTCGCAGGGATCCTGCTTTACAAAAAGTGTGTAACTTTGTGTTTTAAAAAAAAAAACACTACTTGTTTAAAAGTGTGTGACTTTTAAACAAGTGGTGTGAAAAATGCATATTTTATCATTGGCTTTTCGCAAATATTAAAATGAATATTAGATGTGTTGTGTTAGAAAGCAATGCTGTGTTAATTCTCTTAAGTAGTGTGTTAAATATAGTTTTGGGTTATAAAAAAATGTTAAAATAGAAATTATGCTATGTAGGATACGTTTTTTTAAAGAAAGGACTCACAGCGAGACAGCAGCCACAGGACACCTGAATCTTTCAGAGAAAAAGAATTTATTGCCCTCTTATCAGAACAAAGGAACTTCTTCCCCTGCCTCAAAGGCGCTGTTAGGATTCAGAGGAAGAAGTTGACACTGACTAGACAGAATCCTGTACTTGAATGGAATTTATGCATCATGTATGAGGTGTATGAATATGCAACAGGCTGTTGCTTTTAAGGGTTAATCCTCTGTTAACGTGGGTTCTTTTTCAGGCTTGTGCTGCCCAGAAAAGCTACCTGGATGTCAGTAACTCTTTGTTTCTGTTGTCTCATATTGGCCTAATCCAAATTGTCCAAATTATTATTACTGTAATTATATTACTATTTTTATAACCATTTTATTACTATTAAACTTTTAAAATTTTAAAACCAAGTGATTGGCGTTTTTCACACATAGTATCCCCTGAACTCTCTCCCCTTGGTCAATCCCAAGTCCCCAGCCCTGGAAACATCAGTAACTATTTACCATAGAGTTAGCCTTCCTGGGGGAAAAAACAGATTCCCAAATGGACCTTTGTGTCACAACTTCCTCTGGTTTCTCCTTCCCCTGTCTCCTCACAGGCTTGGCATCCCTCTGGCCACCCCTCTTTCCCTGGAGCCCAGGCCTTAGCTCTGCCTCCTGCCCCTTCCCCTTCTTAAGCTGCCTGCTCCACTTGATTCACTCTCTTTCTAGCCGGGTTTCCCTTCAGCTACTGTGTTACCCTGCTGGAATAAAACCTTGCAAAAGAGCCTTTCTTGCTTCTGTTGCTGAGCCAGTTGCAGTGGGTGTTGAGTGGAGGTTTGTCTGTGTTGCCTGAATGTTAACTCAACTTGCTTTTCGACAGGACAGGTTTGTTGGGGACAAGAAATAGGCAACAGCACCTACCATTCTAACACCCTCATTTTTTAACAAAAGTACATCTTAGTGGTGTTGAGGGATTTGTTCTTCAATTGAGTCTTTTGTCTTCCTAACGAGGCAAGAAGTTCTTGATGGAGGGTTATGCTTTGTCCAGGACAAGCCTTCTGAAGTGCTTTGTTTTCAGTATTTCACTGACAGCTGATTGCATTAAACGGAGGATTTTCTAGACTTTGCAGAATATTTCAGGGGAAGTGGAGTTAGCAGATAGGATTTTATTTTTTCCTCTATGCATTTATATAATGAGTCTTCTCTCCTGAAAAAAATTACTTTAGTGCCAAAACCAGTGTGCAACTGGTTAAAATATTTGCTAAATAAATGGATAAACATTTGCTTCAGTTTAAGCCCCTTTATATTTCTATCTTGTAATTCCATCAAATTGTTGTGTTCCCTTACAGCTTACTGCTGCAGAAGAAGCTCCATAAGTTTGAACTGGCATGTTTGGCTAACTTGTGTCCTGAGACAGCTGAGGAAGCAAAAGCTCTGATTCCTAGGTAAGCACTTAGACATTCTACAAAGGCTGATGTCACTTCCCTGTGACCTAAGGCCAGCCATGCCCTGGTACCCTCTCTTCAATCCAAGTCCCTTGCTGGAAAAATATTTCGTTTTGGTCTTTTTTCCTCTACCCACTGATCTGACAGCAACACACTTTGTGCATGTTCCTTATGCACTTCTGAGAGCTTTTACTGGATCAAGTGTAAACCTCTTAAATTTGGGGTTTTAGCTGGCTGTGTTTGAGTTCCTTGGAGTTTTTTCCATTGGAGCAAATGAACTGTTTGTGGATAATGTAGGAGGAGCAGTAGCTTCTTCATGTCTTGATTGGTTACCTCATGGCCTGAGATAGAGAAGGGAATGAAACATTCATCTGCATTACAGTTTCTTCCTTATTTGTCATTATGTACAAGGGAAGGCTTTGGGATGACCTAACTGTGGGCTCCCAGTGCCTGGAAAGAGCCTATGAGAAAGATGGAAAGAGACTTTTTACAGGAGTAGTGACAGGATGAGGGAATGACTTCAACTGAGAGTAGACTGAAATTAGATACTGGGGAGAAATTCATCCCTGTGAGGGAGGTGAGGCCCTGGCACAGGGGGCCCAGAGAAGCTGTGGCTGCCCCTGGAGGTGCCCAAGGCCAGGCTGGATGGGGCTCTGAACAACCTGATCTAGTGCAGTGTGTCCCTGTCCATGGCACGGGGTTGGAATGAGATGATCTTCAAGGTCCCCTCCAACCCAAACCATTCCATGATTTTATGTTAAGATTTCATAGCAAGAATGGACTGGCTTAAGAACATTGAGCTACATGGACTTCATTTAGAGGTTTGCTTACACCTGCTTTGCCTTTTTTGAAAACACATTTTGAAATTACTCAGCAGAGGGTTCTGGGAAGAATGGAGTTTTGTCTTTACAGAAGCAGTGCATAGGGATTAGAGCACTCTTCTTACAGGGATGTTCCAGGTGGTTCCTGGTGCTTACACAGGTGGGTGATGGTGTGTTGAGACTAACAGGAGAGAGTTCTGACTGAAATGAATCAAGGGAGAGAGATCATTTCTGAAACCTTTAATGTCTCCTTATTGCTGTTCCCTTGCAGCCTGGAGGGCCGGTTTGAAGATGAAGAATTACAACAGATTCTCGACGACATCCAGACTAAACGCAGCTTCCAGTATTAAGGGTAACCCTCAGCCCCTTTATCTGGCCACAAAATCCTGAGGACCTGGGCTGTTTCCCAGCCCTCTGGATCAGTCCAGCTCCCAGCTGAGCAAGGGTACTTGTGGATGCAGGGTGCTCCAGTGCTGTGTTGCCACAGGTGCATTCAGACTGGAGATCAGCATTGTCCTTTTGGTTTGTTCCATGTATATGTTGGCAAGGACCCCCTGAATTGTGAGAGCAAAGAACCTGAAAGGCCTTTTCCCCGTGGCTCAAGTATTTGTTTCTTCCCTAATCTCTCTCCCCGGGCTGTAAATTTTCAATGTTTTTGGTTTTTAGCAGAAATGTGGATGTGATTTTGTGTTTTTTAGGAACTTCTAAAGGATGCAGAAACTTGTTCTTGGTTCTCAGAAGGTTCAGTGATGAGCAACATCAATATCTGTGGTGTTTTTGTTTGTTTTATTGTTTGATTGGGACAGTGAATTTTTACAGCTTCAATATTTTTCTATTATTGTTTAGTGTAAATTAAAAGATATTTTTAATTAAAGTTGTGTGGTTTATAAATATTAGGTACATATTATGATTTTGTTAATGAGGACCTTTTTAATGAGCAGATCCTGGAGATCTGGGGACTCCAAGAGTGTAATAACCCCAGTGCAGTTTAGAACATATCAGAGGTGTGACTACAATCACAGTGAGAAAACATTGAGGCAGCATCTCCCTCTCTGCTCCCTGTTCTGTGCTGAGTGACTGCAGACACCCAGTCTGTATCCTGCTACAGAAAGAAAAAGGTGAAGAAATATAATAATAATAATAATTTAGATGTTAACACAGCCAGGTATCCACCCCTGGAGGGATGGACTCCTTATAACTGCCCTAATACTGAGATGAAGCTGAACCATAAATAATGGGGCACAGTGGAGGGCTGGCTCCTGGTGCAGCCTGTGGGGATCACACACCCACTGCTACCTGAGCTCAGCTGCTGGGAGATTCACAGATTGTTAGCTTTTATCTGAAAGGAATGCTCTTTTGTATAGGAGAAACTTCTTAAACAAGCCCTTTCAAGTCTTGTAATTTTACCACCACACCTGAAAGAAGGAAAATTTTGCAGGAAAGAATGTTGGGAGAAAGAGGCAGACAGATGTGTTAAGATTATTTGTGATAATAAGCAATAGTCTCACTGATCTTGCAAAAGGGAGAGAAATAAAATATTACTAAAAGTGTAATGTTGCTGCTGTGCTGAGAGGCTGTACTGGTGTGTGACAACTGTTTGGGCTCACCTCACCTGGAGCACAGTACTTCAAAGAGATTTGAGTATGAGCTGGGGTGCCATGGCTCCTCCAAGCCTGTAAACCACACATGCAACTTTACCACGGTCAGAATAATTATAACTGAGGAAGAAAAACCAAGGTGGCAAATCTTTATTTTATAAAACTTAGTGTCCCCTTTTGATACAGCATATGCTTCCCAGTAGCTGCCCCTGCTGAACCAGGTTTGCTCTGTAGAATGTTTCTGTTCAAGCAGCTTTAAGACATTTTCATCAAAACACAGAGACCCCTTAAGTCTTAATCACAATTAATTCAGGGAGAAAAGCCATTCTGCACCTCTCTATCTACACCCGTGTTACTACTTGATGACCCTTTGTAAGCACCCTTAGGAGGAATGTAACAGACCTAGTGATCTGTAAATGATCTGAGGAGTTTGCACTATCCAACACAAATAGATTATTACGAGCCTTGAGATTAGTAGGTTTTGTTGGTGTTTTGAAGCCCGGGAACAGGGACAGAGAAGGGAATCACGGAATCAACCAGGTTTGAAAGACCTCTGAGATCGAGTCCAACCTCTGAGCGAACACCACCATGCCAGCTAGACCATGGCAGCGAGTGCCACCGCCAATCTTTCCTTAAACACGTCCAGAGAGGGTGGCTCTACCGCCTCCCTGGGCAGCAACTCCAAAGGTATTTCTGGGAGCCCCAGCAGGCGGAGTGTCTTGTAGCGCCTGGGCCTTGGTAAGCGTGAGAAAACTATCACGGAGCGGCGCACAACACGGCCGTGCCCGGAAGCAATGATCGCTCTGGCCGCCGGCAGTGCCTCTTTGGCAAGCTGGAGCCGGCTGGCCCGGGGGTCCCGGGAGTGTCCGGAGGCGGGTCCCGGGCGGGTCCCGACCTGGCGGCTCTGAGGGACCCTTGGCGCCCCCTCTGCCTCCGCCACACGCGGGGCGGCCCCGCCGGGCGCTCTGCGCATGCGCGCAGCTCTGCGTGCCCTCGCCCTGTGATTGGTGCGCCGGCCGGGTCGGCTCGCGGAAGCGGCGCGCGCCCCGCCCCACCCCAAGTGCGCACGCGCGTTGCCGCCCGGGGCCCTTCAGGAGCGGCGCCCCCGCCCGCGCGCCCTGACGTAGTGCGCGTGCGCGCTGGCGTGGGGCGCGTGCGCTGCTGGCGGGGGAGGCGGAGGGAAGATGGCGGGCGGCCGCGGGTCGTGAGGCGGCGGCGGCGGAGTTTGCCGGAGCCAGAAGGACGAGGCGGGCGGCGAGGTGTCGGTGGGGCGCGGAGTCGCGGCACGAGAGGCTGGCTGGGCGGTGAGTACGGCTCAGTGTCGGGCGGGGCGGGGGAGCAGCCGGGGAAGCGCGGCCGCCTCCGCCATCTTTAGGCCGCGGCCCTGGAGCGGCGCGGCCGGGGCAGGGCGGGTGCCGCCGGCGGGAGCGGGGGTCCCCGGGCCGGGGCGCCCGGGGCAGCAGCGAGAGCCGAGCTAGGGCCCAGTGCTGCGGCCGGGCCCCCGGGTGGGCTGTGCTCGAGGGCCGGGTCTGGAAGCGGCAGCAGGGCCCCTGTCCTCCTCGCTGCACAGGTGTCTGTCGGTGGCTTCGCCCCAGGCTCTCAATCCTGGCTTTTTCTTTTAATGTTACTATTTCTTAAGATTGTTGTTCTCTCCGCCTTGGGTCCGGGTGGAAATCGGGTTGTGGGTGCTTTGAACATAGGGCTAGGAAGTTCTCGCCATTACGAACCGTGTTAGATACCTCGATTTTTTTACCTATGTGGTTCTTTACAAGGGAAATCCTCTGTTTTAAGGAGAGAGAAGAAAAGGCCACAGACGTAGAATACTAGTTAGGTTAGTATTTAAGTTTCTCAGATGCCAAGTGAGATATCTGCATTTGCCAGTAAAGAACGGTTTTAGTTCTATAGGACTAATCAACTTTGGTAAAAGAATGAGAAAGTATTATTTTCGGTTTTCTTACGGATCCCGAGAGGGCTGTTTCTCACGTTTTGTACTGTGTCACCCCAGTGTTGTTGGAGTGTGTTCCCTGCAATGTAATAACACAGCCGTGTGCAGCAGACACTGGTGCTGGCATGGTGGAGGGGCTGCTGATCGTGCGGTGTCACATTCCACTGGCCGAGACTCATCAGCCTCTGCATGGGTAGCAAACCTAAGGGACGTGTTCAACTTGAAAAAATAGCTCAGCGTTTTTCCCTTGGAGAGAGCTCATTAAATTTCCTGCCTCATTAGAGGTGTATGTTATTTCTCTCATGCTGTTAGATTCTTTGTTATGAGTAAGTAGTTGTATAGTCTCAAATCCAGTATTTTTTAACATTAGCACTTGCTTGAACGCTTCTGTCTGACAGAGTTGTCATAGGTAAGTAGTTCTGTGCTCTGCAAGTCTTGTGCCTCATTATATCCTTGCTTGCAGTTTGTGGGTACTGTTTGGAAATCTGTTTTGGTGTTTTTGGTGTTTTTTTTTTTTTTTGTAGGTAGCAATTCCTCATCCTTCTTGCAGCATATTTTTATTCTTTTATGCTTAACTCAATGCTCTAACTTTTATGCTTAACTATAGTTCTGTCCTTCCTTTAAGAGAGGTAATATTGCATGTCAGAGAGTTTATAGTGTGCAAAAAGTGTTGTGCCAAAATCCTTCAGGGCTCCCTGCTCCTAAGTTCTTTTTCAAGTAAACTGATTTTTACTTCTCAGTGATCTGCTGCAATGTTCTGCCATCATCCTACTCTGAGAATATATAATTATTAAATGTGTTTCAAAAATCTGATTCTTAACATCTTGTTCAGTTGTGTTGCAATAGTTCTAATGAGAAGATCTGAAAACATAGATACTAAAAATAAAGTATTGAAAGATTGAGGGGAGAAAAAAAAAACCTTAGAGGTGCAGAGAATGTTAGGTGTGAGTAACTCCTCATAGAGCTGCTGAAACCTTTTGACTCAAATATCAGTCACTGCAAAGAGTCACAGCCATTCCCTGTTGTCTGAAGTGTTGGTCCCTTGGAGCAGTAAATATTGGACTCTTTGGACTGTTGGAACTGAAAATTTCTCATCAGTTCTGTCTTTGTGCTATCAGCACAGGAAGTAAAAGCCTAAAAATCCTAAACTGTGCTTGACATAGAGGTACGAGGAATGGCTCCTTTTGCTGCAGCAGAGAGACCTTGGTCTGAGGAGGGGATGAGAAGTCTCCTCTTTTGTTCCCACCCAGCAAAGGAGTCTGACTCACCTGGAAAAAACACTCATGCAGAAGGCATTAGGCTGAGGAGCCATATGGAAGGAACACAGTTTAAATCTGTACTGGGATGACTGCATGCAAAATGTTTCATTTTGTGCATCTGCTAGCCAGGTGTCTAGGGAGTTTCAAGAGTTGGTTCAGTAACACTGGAAATGAGAATTATTTTGGCCTTGCTCAGATAGAGGTTATAATTTAGAAAACTACTTGTGCAAACAAGCAGGAAGCTATCTGCAGTGTGTTTGTGAATTTTACAAAATTTCTTCTTTATTTGCTATGTTTACATTCCTGATGTTGGACTGTTATGTTAGCAGAAGTAAAAACACAGATATACAGGCCTGGTTGGTGTGGTTCATACAGAAACTGAGCATTGTCAGAGCATGGTGAGGGGGAGGAGATGTGCCAAGGGTCCTTCAAAAGGTTAAAACCTTAAGATGTCCTTGGATTTTACTTCTTATCATAGAAAATATCTGAAGGTAAGAGCAGAGAAGTACTAATGGTTTTGATTTGTGTTTTGCTAGTAATTTCACTTCAGTTTGGAGCATGCACAGTCCCCTATTTTCCAAGTGGTGCTAAACTTCCCAGCAATCTGTTCTTGCTCAGTAGTATTTAAAAAAAGCTACTCAGCATTTCATAATGTCACTTCTGGTTCAGCCTGCTCTCCACACTGGGGCTGGGTGTCCCAGTCATGCTGTTGTGAAACCTGCAATGGGGATGGAAGTGTGTATTTAGCAGGAGAGCAGTGAGGGGTTGCTCTGCTGTGCTGATAGCACTTTGCTAGCAGTGACTTTGCAGTGCTTCCACTCCTGCCTGGGGCTGTGCAGTGATCAGGAGCTCAGTCTGTGTGTGGAGGGATCCTGGAGTTACTCCTGGGCCTCACTTAACTGATCCTTTCTACCTCTGCACCACAGCTGGGCTTTGTTCTGAGCACTTCCACTCACTTGGGCTTTATCACATTTTCTCCCACCAGTAGAAGGAAAGACTCTCTACAATATTGAACATCACTGTTGTCTAACCCTGATAAAGCTTGTGTTGGTCCAAACAATTACATGGAAGTGTTTTTGCTCATACTTTTTTTAATATTCTATCTATATGTGTAATTTTTCACATTCTTTAGACACAAATGAAAACATTTCTTCCTCTCTTATATATTGCATCAAGTAACCCTGGTACATTTTTTTTTTCTATCAGTAAAAGAGTTAGAACTTTTATCTTCAACTTCATTTTTCCTTTAAATAGGATTTTTTTCCATACCTTGTTGTTAAATCTGAACACTTTCAATTTTCTGCTCACTTTGTTAGTTGATTTTGATGCAAAGAACAATAACATGCCATATGAGCTCTTTGGTGCTATTTAATTAGTCTTCAATATAATGAAGTATATTGGTTCAAAATTTTTATTAACTTTTGGAGCTTTGAAAATATTATCAGTGTAGTTGTAATTGTAGTTGTAACTGACCTATAATTGTAGGTCATTTTAAATCATTAAAATTATAGTATTCTTTTGGCTGTCCAGAAGTTGATGCAGTGGTGCAGGTGGCTGTACAGGGGGCCCCTTTCTGAGAGCAGAAATAGGATGTTTGTGTTTATCTGGGTCACTTTTCTCTTTTGGCCTGCATGTTAAACATCCAGGGTTCTGGAGAGGTGGGAAAGAGGAGGTGATGGCAAATCCCTGGCTCTGCCATGGCTCTGACCTGGGCTGCCCTGGCTGATGTGAGCCTGAGGAGAGGCAGCGTGCACTGGTCTGATCTGACAGATCAGCTCTTGTGAAGTCCATCCCTGAAATGATGGGCATGTGTGCAGTACCAAGGTTTCATCCAAAGCAGTTGGTCACAAAGCCTGGAATTTCAGTGGCTCTTAGTCACTCACCTGTGACTTTACCCAAAAGTGAGTGCCATGAAATTCAGCAGGATACTCTGCCAGGATAGGCCAAAAGCAGGTTTGCCACTAGAACTATGGATTTGTTGGTACTGATCAGTTCTTTATAAAAATATTTTATATAATTCAAAATGAGCACAGGGGTACATGAATTAATCCATGTTTCTGCACTTTAAGCATTTGAGGATTCCTTTAAATCATTATCCCAAATCCAAAAGAAACATTACACAAAAGAATATGTTAATGTGTCTTTTTTTGAAAGAGGCCAGAGACTGGATAAAAGGAGCCTTTAGCAGTTTGTGTTTGGTATAGTTTTGTGTTCAGGGTGCAGTTTTGGCAGCACAGTGACCTGTATTTTCTTTCCTGTGGGTTTAGGAGTATTCAGCTGCAGGTTGGGTTTGACAGGAGTGCCCGTGGAGCTGGTTAAGCAGCAGCACAGCTCCAGCTAATGGAAGTGCTGGATTTACGGCCTGAAGGCTGTGCATCTGTGCAGTAATCTGACAGAGAAATGCCTGCTTGCCCTGCTTCCTGATCCTTTGGTTTTCCTCCTGGCCAGTGGAGTCATTCCCTGAATTCTCAGTAGCCAGCTGCCTGCCAGGCTGCTCTGGGTTTTGACCAATGTTGGCTAAAACGGTCTCATGACACCGAGCAGTTTTTTAGGTGCGTGTCCGCTGTGGTCACCAGATGTTTGTGTTGGCTGGAAGGAGGGGTCATGGCAGGGAGCACACACTTGGGCTCAAGCCAGGCCTGCTTTGGTTTGGTCTCAGCAGCTTTAGTTTGGATTTGGGTCAGCTCAGCAATTCAGTGCTGAGGTTCCCTCAGCAGCTGTGGCTGCACTCAGGTTGTGTGGTCACAAGAACAATGAGCACTCTACCCTTGCCCTCCTTCCCCCATCCCATCAGTAAAATCACCACTTAGCTTTGAAAAGCTCTTCCTTTGGGCCATGTTTGTGAGCAAACACTTGCACCCCTGTGCAGACTGGTGAAATGTTCTGGTTCTACCCCAGGAAAAGTTGGGGATTGTGCACAATTGCAGGGAGGAGGAGTGCAGGCTGAATGAGTATGTTTATTCTGCAATGTTTGCACTGTTTCTCAATTACTGAGTTTGGAGCTAAAGGCATACTAGAATCAGTCATCAAACCATATTTTATAATCTTTTTCTGTGGATGGATGCAAATATTTTGGTCTCCTTAGCAAATCTAAGCCTAATAAATGAAGTAGCTATTTCTAGTAATATCCTTGTAGATTCCTGACTGATACAAGCCACAGCTGCCAAGCTTTCTGTGTAGTAAGATGAAAATACTGACCTAGAACTGGTGATGAAAATGCTGCTTTTGACAGGAAAACTTGCTGATATTCTCAAGGCAGGAGATATGAAGTAGGAGAGAAATTCTGAGGGATTTTAGACTTTTGGAGAACTCCAGCTTTCAAAACTGCAGCTCTCTGGTGATGTACTGTTCTATTGACTTGTCATTCTCATGGGGAGATGGATGACTTTGTATGTAGGGAGAATCTGACACTGAACCCTTTCTCCTTGAAATGCTTTGTGTGAGCTTGACCTTACTGAGAAATGTATTGATACAGAAAGTTTTATTGAACTCTACTAAATGGTCAAAGCAAAGGCTGTTTACTAATGAATTTTAAAGTGTTTTTTTAGCAGTTTGTGTGTATATATATATATAAATATATATACATAACCATATATAGGCATTTGCAGGGCTTGTAATCCACAAGCAAAGATCAGAAAACATTCCTGGAACAAACTGGCTCTGTGATTCCAGTTAAAAGAAAATGCATTTCTAATTCATTTCTAGTTGTATGAGATGTGTATACATCACTCATCAGTTTAGAAAGTGTTCTAGTATTGAAAGTTTCTTGTTATAGGAGAAATATCTAGGTTGGTTAGGTTTGAAAATAGGTGAAAATTTCTGACAAAGCTTAGGACTGCTCAAGTGATATCTGTAATTTTATACACTGGGAGCTTGAAACTGCAGTAAACAGCACTGGGTTTTGGGGTTTTTTTTTGCTATTGTAAGTTTGTTGCTCATGGGGTTGAACAGTTCCTAGCCTAACCACCAGCAAACAGGGGTTATGCATTCATCTCCCACACCACACTGTGGTAAAAAACCAAGTTTGCATATATGCTAGACTTTCATATCTTAACTGAAGCAGGCAGTGAGAAGCTACAGTTCTGGAGATTTTCACATAAATCATCTGCAGTCAGAACTTGATTTGATCAAAATAGTTTCATAAGTGCTATTTTCTTTGACTGTTTCCTTAATTTAGCAGATGTTTGATCAGATTTGTTGGGGTTTTTTTTTGTTTGTTTTTAACTCTTTGGCTTCAGCAGTAAGATAAAAATGGGGAGCATTGATAATTAGCAGGGTTCATCAGCCTTGTTTAGCAGCATTGTGTGATTCAATAGTGTTGGAATTGTTTGCTGCAATTCCACTACTTTTGCTTAATGATGTCTCTTCATCAGCTGAGTCTAGGCATAACAACTGTAGGTATTCATTTGCATATTCTGTATTCAAATGGTTGCTAATTTAGCTACTCTGCTGTTGGGGCAGATAACAAATTTCTGTCTTGGGCAAGTATGTGTGCATCTGCCACATCTTTTTATGAAAAGAGAATTAAAAATCCCTTTAAAAAATCTTCTTGGCTATTGTGAAGAAAGCATTGTAGGGTAATATGTTCTAGGCCATTTATTCTGCAGTGTGGATGTACAATTGTTTAGTCTCTTCTTTTCTTGTACTGAGTACATGAGGTGTGTAAATAACCTTGAGGTGCCCAGAAGATGAGAGCTCTGCACAGTCTGCACCTCTGGATGCAGGTTAGGGTATGGACAGCAGTGATAAATGGATTTTAGCATCAAAATATGCAGCAAAATGAAAAGTTCTTTTATCTTGGAGTTTCTACTGAGGTATAAAATCTCTTTTTGGTTAGAGAAGTGGAAAAAGGATCTTTGAATACAGTTAATAACTGTTGGAAAACATTGCTTTTAGTTGGTTTTTTTAACCTTCTTACACTTCTCACCACATAAAGGCACACTTTTCCACATGATCACACATGATAGCACTGTCATCCTTCCCCCTGCTACCCCTTCCAGACTTCAACTGTGTCATTATAGAAAATGAAGACACTCTTTTGCCTTTATTTGGCCCAGAAACCAGAACAGCAAACAGCATTGTTTTGTCAGAAGATGAGCCTGAGCAACATTAAAGGAGGCAGGGAGTGAGCATTCCTGGCATCATGAAGTAAAGATTCCCTAAATTCTGTTGATATTTGCAGCTTCTCTTCTATGCAAAAGCAAATGTTGCAAGAGTTCTGGGTATGTTTGGTAATCATTTAACTGATGAAGGTTGTGAAAAGCAAATCTTTGTAACATGTTACTACTCTTGATAATTGCCAAGTTTTACTAAAAAATTTAGGTTTCTTGTCAGCATTGGATTTGCAACTCTTTGGGTCTCAGATCCTGAACTGTGTTTAGTATATTAAAATGCATGTTTCTGTTCCATAGTGTGAATGAGCAGAAGGAAACTGTTGCTAGATTATATGAACTTTCTTTTCTTAATCATCAGAATTTCAGGAGGTTGTGCCTGAAGCAAAGACAATTTGCTGTGTTGCCTACTTAAGTTTTGCCCTACACATTTCTACAGTCCTTCGAGTCCTTTTCCCTTCTGCTGATAATAAAGTCCTCTGAAGAAATTTTTTTTGGAGAATTTCTTGTCACTCTTTCTCCTCCTCTTGTCTGTCCCTGTCCATCCATTGTGTACCCAACAGTGGTACTTGAGTCGAGAGGGACTCGAGGAATTGCTCACCAGGAACACCTGGCAATGAGCAGGGAGACCTGCAGAGCTCCGTGGGCAGGCAGAGCCTCCTGGGCTTGCAGGAGCTGCAGAAGGAGAGGCTGCTCCCAGAGAAACCCAGAGAGCTTCAGGCAGTGAACAGCAGCCAGAACATTCTCCTCTCAAGGAAGGGAACTGATCATTGAATGAAACTGGGAGGGGATCCACACACATTCTGCTGTGCCTTTTTTATTCACTGAGTTTTGATATTGTAACCAGCTGAAGAGGGTCTTGATATTTAGGATTAGCAAGGATGACAGGTTTTTTTTTTCTTTTAAACTTCTTTTCATAAGTCAGGTATTTTAGTATCTGTCATGACATGTTTATATGTTTTAAACACCAGTCCTAAAGTTTTGTTTCCTGACAAAGTAGCAGCTGCAAGGTAAGGCAGCACCAGTAATCACTTGAGCACGAAAACCAAGCTTGTGAGTCTTCAGCTAGGTAAGATGAATTGCTTTTATCATAGGGACTCCCAATAAAAGACAGGTTTTAGACAAGTTTAGGTTATAATGGTTTAGACAAGTTTAGATTATAGGTTTAGACAAGTTTAGGTTATAATGCACCTCTTGATAAATACTAAGCAGCAGTTGAAATAAAGGTGTATTTGGGAAGTTTAGGGGGAGGAAAAATGTTCTATTAAAAATAAATATTGTGAGTAAACTGTAAGGTAAAACCAAGGTATCCAATTGGTAGGAGTAAAATCATGGCAGCAAACCAAATCCTGTCTATCTTCTAGCTGAGGTGCAATCTGTGGTTGCTTCCTTGTTTTGAAGTACAGCTCAAGAAACTTAAGCTTACAGAAGTTGCTTCTGTGAGGTGCAGAAAGGCAAAGATTCCAGGCTGTTGCACTCATGAAAGCAGTTTTCTGTACTATAGCCAAAGCAGGAGCTGGCTGAGTCCTGTGAAATGAAGTTATTTTGAGGTTTTTTTAATGTATGTAAGCACATGATCTCCTGTAAATATGGCTGCTGTGGAATGAGTCAAGGGTTCAGCTTGAGCATAAAATAAGGAACATTTGTGATTTGATTATAAGGTATTTGTTGAATAGTAGAACCCCAAAATTTGCAGGGTGTTTAAAGAAGGTATTACAGTGTGTGTAACTTACATGCAGCTAGGCAGGCTCAGCTGTTGAAGCTTCTCTCTCTGTAACAGAGAGCTCCAGGCTGGCTCTTTGAAGGTGCTCTCCATTGGGATTTTAGGTAGCTCCATTTGCTGTAATTTTGATCTCCTGTTTCAGAAGTTCTTGAGCATTGTGTGTTTTTATGTGAAACTTTAAGGTGTAGGCCCTTTTTGCCTATTAAATATCAGCACTCCTTTTCCTGCAGGGAATAAACCCTTTAAATCCAAAACTGCATCACCATAATCCCATTTTGCCATGTTGCATGTTCTGTCCTTTTACACTCTGTACAGTGTGTGAATATATTCAGGTTCTGTTGAAAGTCCAAAGGTTTGAGCTTTGTGGTGAATCTGGGCATTGTGAAGGTGCAGAACTGAAGTTAAAGGGGAAAAGATGCTGCTGCATTTTAGGGTTTTGGTCACAGCAGTGGAGGAGGAGGAGATTTTGGACTGTGCATAAAACAAAAAGCTTTGGAGTATTTCCAAATAAGAACAGATCTGTGAGCCTTTTGGGCAAAGTAGTTTATTGTGACTTAGACAATTATTGATTGAAGTATTATTTCTACAATTTTAATGAAAAATGAGATTTTTATTTTGTTTTTTACATTTTCTGTTGGAACACAATGACCAAAATGGGGAAAACTGCTAAATTCTTTCCCCTGATTTGCATGGTTCAGAATTTAAATCCCATTTCTAGGAAAGTTTGCTTCACAAATAGAATACAATAGAGAATGGTTGCAAATGTGTGTTGGGAGCAGAGCAGTAGAGGCCAGGGGAAGAGTACTTGCTGCAGAGAATGGGGATGTTGCATAATAGCAGTGTTGTATAACACAGGGCAGTATTTCTGCCTTCAGTTGCTTGATTTGCTGTATTAGCAACCTCCAGCACCTGTAGATAATTCAAGAGTCTCTCAAATTGTAAGAATGGTTTTGGTTTTAAGTTGAAACTTCCTGTGCTCTCATCTGCATGCTTTGTAGAAAATCTTTTGAGATGTACATATAAAAGTGCACAAAAATGCATGCTGCAGTGCCTTTACATAATCCAAAATGAGAATAATATTTTAAAATATTCAGAGGTCAAGAACCTTACACGGTTTGGTTTTTTTTACTGTTACAGGTCTGCTTTTGACTAAAAGGTTGAGCAACTTTGTACTTTCGTTATTGAATCTAGTTTTTTAACTGATTTTATAATCCTGCTTAATCCACCAATTCTCTCTCATAATCAGTGGGAAAGATACCATTATATTCTAAGGAAACAGCTTAATCTGTCTTACATCTGTTCTGAAATAAAAATAATACAACCTACATATAATAAGAAAAGTACTCAAAATTACTTGAGGTTTTTTTTTAAATTTTTTTTTGTCTCAAAGATGTAGAATTCTCAGACATTGGGTAGGCAATCTGGTTTTGTGAATCTGATTAGGTGTTTTTCCAATGCAGTAGGAAATTGAAACACAAAGCAATTTGGGGAATTGGTCAGATTAGGCTGTTTTCACCACATCTGCACTTTGGCATAGTAGGGGTTTTTTCCATGTTTTTGTCAGTGTTTTCTGAGTGGATTTACCTTATGTGCAGTGAAGGAAACATAAGATTAATCTTTTCTTTAAGAATTGATGGTGTCTGAATGGAGCAGAAACCAAATCTCATCTGCTGTGAGAGATGAATTCATTGACAGACATGCAGATGAGTTTGGGCAGATTTGAAGTGTACGTTCAGCAAAATGTGGTAGAAGCTTGCTGCTCCTAGTGCTGGTCTTACAGTGGCTTTGGTCATGGGATTTTCTGATATTTTGCAGGTTTTTAGCATACCTGCAGCTCTCTTGCTCCATTCCTGTCACTGAGGGAAGCAAGGGAGATGTAGAAACCCTGATGGAAAACAAACCTTTGCTCAGGTTCATTTTCTGTTTAAAAGAGAAATTATTTGGGGTCTATCTCATTTAGTTTAAAATAATTGGAAGACAATTTATTTAAATGGCTTGGAGAAAAACCATTTAAATGTTTTGGGTTTTTTTCTGTGTAACCCCCTCCCTGGAAATTTTATCATTTTAAGAACTTGGCTGCCTCTCCTCTCAGTCTTTAACCAGGATGGCTGGCTCTGTTTCTGTTAATAGAGAAATGATGTGTGTACATGCATGCTTATTTCTTTTTTTTAATATAATTTATTTTTAATTTTTTTATATATTTTGTTTTTTAAAACATGGCAAAAATTTGCGAATTTATATCTGGAATATAAATTTTCACATAATTCTTTTGCATTGGGAAGAGGTAGGATCCCCAGGAAAGGAAAGAGGCTGGAGGAGGGGGCCAAGAAAGAGCTTTCCTTAGGAAGGGGAAGCCATGGAAGGATCCACCACTGCTGGTGTCCTGAGCAAAAATTGTCATTTTCCCAAAGGAGAAAAGAAAGGCAGATCTTTTGGAATGCAGACATTAAGTGTTGATACTCTGCAAAAGAGGGAAAGGAATAACATTAAATTGTATTTTATATGATTTTTTTTCTGAACAGGCGTGCTTATTCAGATGTACTTATAGATTTCTTAATACACAAATTAAAAAATGCAGAGAGACGTTTTCTCCGAGATTACTATTGACAGTAGGACTTGTTAATTTTTAAAAGGAATGTAGTTCTCTATGCATTGTAGATGTAAAAGTGATCAAAGAAAGCTATATTGAGCAGTGAACGGGGCGAGGTGCCTTTGCACTGTGCTGTTCTTCCCTTCTCCTGAGGCCTCGGGAAGCCCAGGGGGTTCTTCTCCAGTCCTGTCTTTTTCACCACGTGTCCCAGCCCATGTTTTGAGCTCCTCTGAGCTGTCGCAGTGCAAATAACTCCTGGCAATTCTCCCCTTGCTGTTACACTGAAAAGTGCTTTTTTAGGGTCTGTGTTCACTGGGTTCACTGACACATAAGATTCTGGTCTGCGATTTTCGGTTGGGGCGACCTTGGAGCAAAACAAAACCTCCAAAAATTAGACCACACCTCTAGACTGAGAGCAACCTCTCAACGTGCTAATAGCATCCAGACCCTATACAATTGGTCAGTGGACCAAGCTACCCCAGTGTACTTTCTAGTAGAAGCAATATGCTTTGAAAGAAGTATTCCATAGATCCACTCAGGAAATGTGTAGCCCTCCTTTTCCTTTGCTGCTGTGGCCATTTCAGGCAGTGCCTTTCAGAGCTTCAGTGGGGGGTTTGCAAAGTGACTGCTGCTTGCACCCTGCACCATAACCACCTTTGCTCCCATTTGGAAACATACCATGTTTTAAAAAACAAAACAAAACAAAAAATATATTAAAAAAAAAGAAATAAGCATGCATGTACACACACATCATTTCTCTATTACTCAGAGACAGAGCCAGCCATCCTGGTTAAAGACTGAGAGGAGAGGCAGCCAAGTTCTTAAAATGATACAATTTCCAGGGAGGGGGTTACACAGAAAAAAACCCAAAACATTTATATGGTTTTTCTCCAAGCCATTTAAATAAATTGTCTTCCAATTATTTTAAACTAAATGAGATATTCCACCCAAGTGTCTTTACCTTCAGTTAAAAACACCTATTAAATAGGCAAGGATGTTTTATTTACCAGTTAACTGCATTTTATTAATGGTGAGTTTTATTTTTTGCATAAACCGTGTGAAATATGTCAGTTATACATAAATCAGGTGGGATTTTTTCTTGTAGTATTGAGCTACCTATAAGTAGTGATGTATTTAATCTAAGCCATGGCTCTTTTTCTCCAAGCTTTACTAGTTTGGTGTTTTAGTTTGGTTTGGGTAGCCTAATTTGTGTTGTTTTGATTTAGTGAAGTTATGTGTGAAATGCTTTGGTTCGTGATTGAAGTTGCAATCTGTCAATTGTCAAAACTTAATTCAAGGGTCATTTTTATATAAAAGGAACAACTATATCCAAACAAGATGATAAAGTAATAATGCTACTGTGTTAAATGCCAGTTTTACCTTTGTAGCCTTATTTGGGTACATAAATTCAGTGGTAACCATTTTCTCTAATTGACTTATACTGTATGTGACTTTTTGCTCATTTTGAAAAACAAAAACTGCCCAAATCCATCTGCCTTTACTCCATGCTGCTCTGGGTGTGAGATCTTTGGGAGTTTTTTCATTTTTAATTCTGTTCTCCCTCTGATTGCTTGATGGCATTAATAGGCTTGGCATCCTTATGGCACCACTGGGGAGGAACAAGGGTCTTGCTCTGTAGGCTCTATATCCCCAAATTAATTTATATCTCAAAATGTGTAAATGAGACTTTGAAAGGGCTGTTCATGGGGACAAAAAGAGGAAAACTGATAAGGATGTGTGGAAAAATGGAATACAGAAATAAACTTAGTTCACATTATGATAAGGGCATAATGAATTAGAAAAATAAAACAATTGTTTGGTAATATTACTGTCCAGAAACAATAAAATGAGAAGTGGCTTATGCCAGATGTTGGAAATAAATCTTGTTGTTTCTTGTTGTTTCTCATTGTGTGAATTAAGGAAAATGTGGTTTTTTCCATTGAAACTCCTGTTGATGGACTCTTAAAATAAAGAAAAGTTTGGTACTTTGTCCTCTACTATCTGTTGGCATGTTTCTGCTCACACTGCCCATACAAAAGGAGCTTGAGGTAACAGACATGCTGCATTCTGACATTGTAGTTGATAAAAAAGGTCTTGAGGAGAGCCTGCTGAGGCTTTGGTTTGTCCCAGCAAACGACCAAGCAGCATACTGATAACCATTCAATGGGGATATTTGTCTGACTCAAATAGGGGTCTTTGGAAAAAACGCTCTGGTTTCGTGTGCCAATTGTGAGCCAAAGCCATTTCTTCCTAAAGCTGCTTTGTTTGGAAGCTCCACTTGGTGTGTGCATGCACTAATGTGTGTGTATGTGCATGCATTTTTTATAAATCTGTTCATAGATTATATACTGGTCATCTGCACACATGATGGGATGAGGGAATTATGTGGATGAAACATAATATTGGATGCAATTATTAGAAGAAAATACTCCTAAGCAGCTGCTGGATCAACAATACTTTTCTCAGAGTTTGTAAAAGCAGGTAGAAGGCTTTGTTGATAAGAAGTAGTGAAATTTTCTCTCAAAAGTTGAAGAAACAGAATTTAAATGCTTCATTTTTGTGACCCTGTGTAATCTCCCCATCATGTTGTTGTAGTTGTGGTGTCACTTACTGTTTGGTCAAAACCATGAGTGTGAAAGGATCTGTAGGCATGAGGAGGTGTAATTAACCTTTTTCTGCCTTTGGTCCTACTTTTGCTGATGTGGATTGCACTTTAGGTGAAGGTTGTTCATGCTGATTTAAGCTAGACACTGGTTGGGCTCACCTGAAACTACTGCAATCTAAATTGACCCATATCCCACCTAATGCTGTATTTACCAATGACAGTAATGCAGAAAATTTCTTCAGCAGAATTTTATTCCCTGGAACATGAAAATAAAGTATTAACTTGCTGCTTTGCAGTGTTTCCCTAAAAAGGGATTTTTGGGATATAATGTTTTTTTGCTAATGATAGCTGATCTTTTGGGTTTTTTTTTTTGGAAGTCCCCCAGTATAGATCCTTGTCCACATTCTTGGTCTCAGTTCTTGACATTTATTTTTGCATTGCCTATTAGAGAGTATGGATGTATGGTTTTGAAAAAATATATTTTTCTGTCTGGTTTAGTGCACTGATTGATATAAGGGAGTGTCAAACTTCAGACTTAAGAAAGAGTAGTACTAGAAATTTCATCTGGGTTCCTGAAGCTTTTTGTGGTGTGTTGTTGGTTTTTGTGGGGTTTTTTGATTGCTTGGTTTTGTTGGGTTTTTCCCTCTGGCTATTGAATAACTATATTTAGGAGAGTTGATGGACTTGTGTGTTTAATGTCAGCTTGTTGGAAGAAGCCACTTTCTCTTTTTTGCTACAAAACCCAGCAATAAATCTGTACCTTTGATATGTAACACTTGAAACCTTTCCCACAGTTTGATGTCTCCTGACAAGTAAGAGAATTTGAGATGGGTTATGGGGTCTTGGAGTGATTCCTGTGTGAGGAAGTTTGGATACCTTGTTTCAGACAACCTGAATGTTACAGTAGCTGTGTGTTCCAGTGGGGGTCTGGAGACGATCAGACACATGTGGGGTCTGCTTTTAGACCACCTGGCTGCCCTGAAATGGGGCAGCTTCCAGGCAAATGAGCCTTCAGGTGAAGATTTGTTTTTTGAAAGCTGTTCTCTGTCTCCCACCCCTTCATTCCAGTTACCAAGCTGGCCTAATAAGATGCCACACCTGCCAAAGGTGTTAACTTTCCTTACCTCACTCCTGGAGAAGTGTGCTTTAGATTGAACTAGTTTGTCTTGAATGGAGAATAGTTGTGCTGGCTTTGGTGTGGGAGTTGTTTGTGCAGTGAGGAGCTGGGGGCTGCTTCTTTCAGAGCTGCTGTCACGCTTGGTTAGATGGCAAGGAGAGGGTAAGGCCTGAGTCTGCAGAGCTGCTCACTGCTCTGTGCCAGCAAAAGGACAGCCTGCTCCTAGTGGTTGGAAAGAACTCTTAGAAAATAAAATCAAACTGTGCTGCTTTAACCAGTCTCTTATATCCAGCATTTCTAGCTTAGCTTTATTTTGCTACTTAAAAAGGGAAATGTTTTTGAACTTAGTGGGATCAAAAAAAACGAGATAAAATTTTAAATTGGTGGTGAAACAACTTTCCAGCTCTTTCAAATTGAAGACACAAGTATTTTGACTATGTAGGAAAGTACATCCATGAATTTACAAGCAGATTATGTAGTCTTTTTTAAAGAAATCTGCTATTTCCTTTTTTTTATTAGATGCAGTTTGCTTCTGTGTAAACATTTAACCCTTTGTGCAGAGGAGAGTTTCTAGGTGTTTTTGAATTCCCTTTATGGCAGTGCTAGTTTCTTTTGGTCAAAAAGTCTTCCAAAGTGATTTTAGGATGTGGGGGAGAACATATTTAAAATGAAGTTTGAGCTTTCATTGGTTCAGCATCTGTCAGTGCTTAGTCTGAAGTTGGTATACACTTTAAAGACTGTAAATTGTAGTTTTCTGCTCTGAGGGAGTTGCTATGATCTCACCACTTAAGGATTTCTTAGACTGAAAAATGAGGTTTTGTACTCATTTACCTCTGTCAGAAAAATTCTGAATATTGAAATTTTCTTCCTGTCCCTCACATTTTCCTAACATTCTCAGTGAGTCTTAGTTATATCTACTATTTAATAATTTTACTAAACCTTGTTAAAGGTTTAGTTTATTTACTAAACCTTGTTAAATGTGTAATTCGTTTATTTTGCAGTCATGGAATTGAAAATATATCTACAGGTAGAATGTGATCTGTGATCCATTTACAAGAAGCTGTGGGAGAGGAGTTTAATTTTATTTTTAGGTCATAGAATAAGATGTTGAGTCAACATTTGATAACTTTTTTAATAGCTGAATTAATTTATGATTAATGGAATCTGAAACATCCTCTGTTGAAGGTTCTTGCCATTTCTTGCATTTTTTTATTCTATTTTACTTAGGACATTCTTTTCCTGCACATTTTTAGTTTAGGGATAGTAATGCAAGCCTAATAGTGATGTGTCTATATAATATAGTGTATATGATACAGATATAGAGGATGTAGTTAGGCAGAAATTCTGTCTTCAAAACTTCCTATTTTCCTCATTTCCTCACTTAAACCTCACCTGCTCCAAGGGCATCTCAGCAAAGACTGGTCTAGGAAAAGTGACCTAACTATAAACAACTGAGGTGACCTGGGCCCTGACCTACTGGTAGTATCAAAACCAGGAGAGTATGACCAAGAGCTTCTGCTTTTTAACACTTAGAAATACCTGAATATTGTTCAGAATCATTCAATAACATTTATCTTTCTTGTAAAAACACTTTAGGTTTCTATCCAGTGATGATTAAAATAGAGAACAGAAGTATTTACCTGCTTTGATGTTGGTGTTATGTGGCACAGAGGAAAAATAATAACTATTCAGAGGAATCTGCAAAATTTTTTTAACCTAGAAACGGTAATTTCTAAATTTAAGGGAGATGCTGCAGGGGGATTTTTGTTGTGCTCTGTGGGAAATGAATTTGTAGAGAAGTCTTGCTTCCAGCAATACCTGTGTTATAAATGATCAGTCAAAAATCCAAATTAATAAATGCAAAAGATTTTAATTTTGCCACCAAAATATGGTCCTCAAAACCCACAGCCACAGAGACGGCGTCAGGCCAGGGATGGGTGCTGGGTGAACCCGGCTCCGACCTCTGTCACACCGGGTCCCCCCCCTCTGTTCAGCACTGCCCTTTCCAGCAGGGCTGTTTGATACAGTTCTTCATGCCTGAGGCAGAGGTGCCCCGATTTCCTTTGTGACCCCACATATGTGTGAGAGTTTCTTTCACCGTGCTGGGCTGGACAATCGCTGTTTCCTGGGTATGGCAGGCCCTGATCCTGTCAGAAGTTGCATATTCAGATGTATCTTCTTGGCTTTGGTTATCTTGATTGATGGTATCTATCAAGCAGTGATCACCCTTGGGTGTGCCCTGGTGGCTCAGGAAGCCCATCTCTGTGCTGGCCACGTTCTTTCATTTCTAAATGAAGCTTTGTGCTCCTGCTGCCTTCAGGAGTTTGGTAATTCCACAGGAGTTATCTGACTACAGCCTGCTCGTGGTCAGAGGCTTGCTGGATTTTATAATTTTTATAGCGTGGGAAACGCCAATCACTTGTTTTTTTAAAATTTTAAGAAATTATTAGTAATAAAATGGTTCTAAAAATAGAATATAATTAGAGTAATAATAATTTGGACAATTTGAATTAGGACAATATGAGACAATAGAAACAAAGAGTTACAGACATCCGGGTAGAAGCACAAGCCCAAAAAAGGACCCCCATTAACAAAGGATTAACCCTTAAAAACAATAACCTATTGCATATTCATACCCTTCTTACATGATGCATAAATTCCATTCAAACACAGGATTCTGTCTGGTCATCTTCAACTTCTTCCTCTGTATCCTAACAGCACCTTCGAGGTGGGAAGAAGTTCCTTTCTTCTGATAATGGAGCAATAAATTCTTTTTCTCTGAAAGATTCAGGTGTCCTGTGGCTGCTGTCTCACTGCAAGTCCCTTCTTTAAAATAAGTATCCTACATAGCATAGTTTCTATTTTAACATTTTTTATAACCTAAAACTATATTTAACACACTACTTAAGAGAATTAATACAGCATTACTTTCTTACACTTCTTATTAAAATATTCATTTTAATATTTGCAAAAAGCCAATAATAAAATATGCATTTTTCACATACAGTATACATGAAATAAATAGGGCAGGAGATCTTTCTCCTTTTTAATGCCTTTATTAAAAATCAGCCCGGGTTGTGCTCATGCTGCAGCTGCTCCCAGGAATGGCACGGAGGAGGAGGAAGAGTGCAGCTTTGTCCACTGGTCTGCAGGCACAGCTGGGCCTTCTGTCCTCACAAGAGCATCAGGAGGTGCCCAGTTTTTTGGTTTGACATTCGAGGTCCCCTGTCCAGCTGACATCTTTTTAGGTTAGGGTGAGGGGTAAAAAGGGTCTTGGCAGATACTGGGTTCTGTTCCTCACATCTGGACATCACTTCAATCCATCAATTCCATATTGGCATTCCGTGTTGGCTCGTTGTTTTTAGGGGTTTTTGCTAAGTTTGGTGAGGGGCTTCTTCATTTGCATGCCAGTCCCAATGTCCCCTCCTCTTCACCGTCCGGGTGCCATCCTCCAGGCAGCAGCAGGGTGCCACTCGACAAAAGGGGGAATTCCCAACCATCAACAACAGGTAGTTTGTGACGTGGTCACAGAGGTCTTAGGATGAGGGAAGAGAGGTAGATCTGACTCCATGTTACAGAAGGCTTGATTTATTATTTTATTATATATATTACATTAAAACTATACTAAAAGAAAGAGGAAAATGTTTCATCTCAGAAGGCTGGCTAAGCTAAGAATAGAAAGGAAAGAATGATAACAAAGGCAGCTGTCCTGGACTCTCTGTCTGAGCCAGCTGGGCTGTGATTGGCCATTAATTATAAACATCCCGGACAGGCCAAGCAAAGATCCACCTGTTGCATTCCACAGCAGCAGATAACCATTGGTTACATTTTGTTCCTGAGGCCTCTCAGCTTCTCAGGAGGAAAAAATCCTCAGGAAAGGATTTTACATGAAAAGATGTCTGCAACAGTAGTTAACCAAAACAACAGGTGATTACAACAACAAGCAATTAGAACTCCACCCTGGCAGCAACTAGCCCAAGCTGTGAACTCTGCAACTTTAAAAAAAAATGGGCAACTTTTCTACTCCTAACAACACAATCTCCCCTTAAGCATGAATTATAACATATATTCCACCTGTCCCTGTGCAGCCTCCCAGCAGGACGCAGCCATGGCCACGGAGATCGGCTCCCCGCCGCGCTTCTTCCACATGCCGCGCTTCCAGCACCAGGCGCCGCGGCAGCTCTTCTACAAGCGGCCTGACTTCGCCCAGCAGCAGGCCATGCAGCAGCTCACCTTCGACGGGAAACGCATGAGGAAAGCTGTCAACAGAAAGACCATCGACTACAATCCTTCTGTCATCAAATATTTGGAGGTCAGTAAAGGGATTTTTGGGTTTTGTTTCGAAGTTTTTTTTCTTTTCTTGATATTTGGGATTGTGCTTTTCGGTTTCTGCTGAGAGGTCTGGAATACTGGGAGAGCTGGGAGAGAATACTGCAGCACTAGCTTATAGTAGAGGAAATGTATTTAAATATCTGTATAGAGGCTTTGCCCCAGAGGTCCTGGTTGCCCTTGATGGGCTGCAGCTGCAATGTCCTTAATTGGGCTGCAGCTATGACCCATCAAGGGCAACCGGGACCTCCGGGGCAAAGCCTCTATACAGATATTTAAATACATTTCCTCTACTATAAGCTAGTGCTGCATTTTTAAGCAAAATTCTAAATGCTTGTGGATTTGTTAAAATTACAATAATATAAATAAAGATAAAATAAAAGGAGATGTTGAGCATTGGCAGTAAAACTGCAAGTGTTCTGTATTTTGTGTAAATACCAACTTTTACATTTTGTCCTGAAATTCCAAGTTGGTGTGCAGTTGAATATCTTGTGTAATGTTCTGGCTTTGTGTTATAGTAGCTTTCTTGAGCTAGGCCTAATAAGTTTTTGGAGGTCTATAAAACACTCAAGATAGCTCAGCTACTCTTGGAAGCATAAAAATTAGCAGGATGGCTTCTGTTGCAGTCTTGGAAACAAAAAGGTTTAATAAAAGGCAAAATAACAAACAGAGAAAAATCGAGCCAGGTGCAGGAGGTCCTCCTGCCCCTGGTAAAACACCTCACAAAAGCCATTGTTTTCTTTGTTAACTTCTTTTTCTAGTGAATTGCCCAGGTGGGACCTTTTGGCTTCTGTCCAATTGGCTCTCCTTAAGTTTGAGGTGAAGTCCCCTAGGCCTATGAGGCAGCTTTTTCACCTAATCCAGGAGAGAAACCTCTGGGCTTCTTTCCTTTCTGAGGGGACAAAGGAGAGTTTTGTCACTCCATCAACAAGGGGCACACTCCTCTAGCTTTTCATAAAAAACTGATTATAAATAATGTAGTTGTTCTTATTTTTGCTTTTAAGTAGAAATTTCCCAAAATGGAACATGAACCATTGCCCCTTCCCCTCCAAAATCAGGACACTAGAAATGTTTTCTTATCATTTTACGAAATAGCTCGTCAGCTTGCACTGTGGCCTCTGAAAGTCATTTCTATACTTAAGAAATAGAGAAAAACTAAGAAAGAGAGTTAAGAAATAGAGAAAAACATTAAGTTTCATTGGAGAAATGTTTCTGTAAAAATGCTTATTTAGCTCACCTGATGGGATAGCATTACTTAAGAAATACAATTTTCTTATCCAAGATTTACTCTACGAGTACTGGACGTTACCCTGGAAGAAATAGAATGAAATCTAAATACTGGCATTGTTACAGCTGCAAGAGCAGCATTGCAAAAATGTGATGAAATTAATTCCATCTGCTATGGCCAGTGCATGGTTATAGCTTGTCAGTGTTAACAGTTAGAAGGCTTTTGTAATAATTAATCCATTTTCTTCTAAGATCTCTTTGAACATCAAACATTTTAAACACATTCTTACATTTTAGGAATGCCCCAAAAGAGATTCTATTAGTAGAGTGCTATTCTAAAAAACATTTTTGAAGTTCCAGGACCTTTTTACTGTGACAGGAATAAGCACCCTCAAAATTCTGTTCATTAAAATGTTCACAACATACAAAAAAATCTGATCTCCATCTGGCTTCAGTACTACTGTTTTAATTTAATGTGGTTCTAGAAAAAAATAACTAACCAAGAAAATGTGTAATTTGCTCTTGGCCTAGGAGGTTGTAGGAAACTTGAGTGGTGCATGCTGGGAATGTTTTATCTAGAATTGGAACTTATTTCCAATATGTGCACAGATCCAAATTGGTAGGGTCTGTGGCACAAAGCCCAAATAAATAATTCTAAATTCATGAGAAGTGTTTTTGAAAAGGTTTGGTTTGGCAACTTACAAAATTTAAGTAATTGGAGGTGTTGTTATCCCTTGATCTAAGTTTTGGCCTTTTGAAGGCATTGTCTTCATGCTGGCTCTGCAGAAGGTCCTTTTGTAGCTTGTGCTGCTGTGTGGATTTCGTGGGGAGTTCATCAGCACAGCTGCTAATGGTGTAAATATAAAGCTTTGACACTGGGCAGCAGAGTAGCACAATAATGTTCCTTGTTACACAGGACTGCTGCTTTCCTGGAGTTGCTTCAATCTGATGAAATTAACTCTTTAAACATTCCTGACTCCTTTTCTTACAGCATAGAAACTCCACTTGTTCCTTTTCCTGAGTCCAAAGTCTTAACACAGTTCATTCTAAAATCCTTGGAGTACTTCAGAATTTCCCAATCAGGATCTCCATGTGTTTCTTATTTTCTGGTATTTAACAAGGAAATGCTCTATTATGAACTAGGAGTTGTTTTCTTCTTTCCAGAATAGAGTGTGGCAGAGAGACCAACGAGATATGCGAGCGATCCAGCCCGATGCAGGATATTACAATGATGTAAGTAGAATTTTCCTGTTCACTGGTCAAGTTGTGCAAATAAAATTTGTCCAGAAGATAGGAAAGATTGTGCATGTCAGCTGAGGTTATTTTTGTATCTGCAAAAAGCCTTAAAGCTGTGAAGGGTATTTTCACTCTATGTTATTTTCTGTTGGAATCCATGTCCATAAAGGGACCTTAAGCTTGGGCAGGCTTTTAATTTCTGTGCATAAGAACTTTCATCATGCATTGGTTACAAAGCTGCTCTTGAAGATGCTGCTTCTGGATTTTTGTGTTTTTAATCATGCAGACTTCAAAACACTTCTACCAACTTACATCTGGTAATATCCCTGCAAATTATAACCTTGCTTTTCCAAAAATGGGTGTTTAGAATGTGTTCTTTTCTTGAAGGTTCTGATTTAAATGTCATCAGGAAATCTTTTCTTTCTTCTCTTACAGTTGGTCCCTCCTATAGGAATGCTGAACAACCCTATGAATGCTGTGACAACAAAATTTGTTCGAACCTCTACTAATAAAGTAAAATGCCCAGTGTTTGTTGTCAGGGTGAGTACAGTGTTGGAATTACTTTGTTGTGTTGTCTGATTTAAATTAGACTGATTCTTAACTGAACAAAATGGCAGTTAAAGCATCTTTAAATAAAAATAGCATGTGCAGTGCATGGACTACTTCTGTGTCCAGTCTTTCCATGCAGAGCTTTAGGAAAATCAATGGTAAAGTCTGAGTACACAAGAGTTCTTACTTGGAGAGTTTGGAGTGCAATTCCTACCTTCCTTATTACATTTCAGAGACCTGACATGTCTTGACTCAAAAGAAAGGAAATTTGGTCTCTGTGCTGTTGGAGTCTCAAAACAGCTTTTAACAACTTTTTCCAAGATGTCACAAGTATTGTTTAGTATGGATATTATGTGCTAGAAATGCACTGGTGCCAATAAGCTTATTTCATCTTTACAACTAGAGTTTTTCATTGTTTTTACAGTGGGCTTTGTCCTGTTGTTACAAAAGTCAAAAGTCCTCTGGCACAGTTCTGCATTTTTGCCTTCTTGCATCCTCTAGAAAGTAATTTAGTAGCTTCCATTTCCACAGAGTCCCTGAAGAAGCTCATGATTTATTTGGATAATTGTGAAGAAATATTTGAATGTTATATTTGCACAGTTTAGTTAAATGTTTCTTTTGCAGTGGACTCCTGAGGGGAGACGCTTGGTCACTGGTGCATCTAGTGGGGAGTTCACTTTATGGAATGGACTGACTTTCAATTTTGAAACAATATTGCAGGTAAAGTAATCTGTCAAGATTTCTTTGTATTTCCTTGAGGTCTTGGAGCATGTTTTAGGAACACATCTTCACCCTGTTCATCATGGGTCTGTGGTCTGAGTGGTGATGGGAGCCTTAGAGGTCTTCTGTCCTGTTGTGATCCCATGTCAGGCCATGGCTACAGGCAATTCACTTAATGCTTCTCATTCCACCTCCATCCTCTGTATTAACTGTTCTCGAGAATGTATTACGAGTATTTGTAATGGTAAAGAAACACTTTGGAAACAAAGTGCAAATACTCTTATTATTTGGAAGACCATTGTATACAGAGTAAGGGATTTCCCCCCCTCCCCAACATCTTGAATGTAATTAGATCATCATTGTTCTCGTTTCCTCATTGCAGCTGTTAAGTCGGAACTTTAGTAACTTCAGTGTTTGTGTGGATCAGAGAGTATTGGAATGTGTTTGCTAGAAGTTCTGTTTCTGAATTTGCAGGCTCACGACAGCCCTGTAAGGGCTATGACTTGGTCACACAATGATATGTGGATGCTGACAGCAGACCACGGGGGATATGTGAAATACTGGCAGTCCAACATGAACAACGTCAAGATGTTCCAGGCACATAAGGAGGCGATTAGAGAGGCCAGGTTTATACACAATATACCATTTTCTGTAGTACCTATTGCCATGATTAGACTGTTCTCTAAGTGTATTCTGGGTGCAGAAATGCATGGGTTCTGTCAGATTCTGGGAAACTTCCTGCACCACATAAACACAGTACTTCCTTTTGTTTCCACATTCTCACCGTTTTGCTGGCACCTTTCTGAATTAGTATTGTCCCAGTATCCGCCTCTGCAATATGTTAGAGATGTATTTGTCTGCCGCATTTTGCACTGGTATTCTTTTCATTTTTATATGGTGACGATGTGTATCAGTTATTCCTTTTTATACGCACTGTGTAAGACAACAATTTCATTCCAAATAAAGAATTCAGTCTTTAATAATCTAACTGAATAAAATATAAAGCCTTCAGAAATAAAACACCTGCATAGTTCTCACAAAATAATAAAACACTAAATAAAGTGAAGAACTGCTTGGCTTGGTGAAGCCAAGACTTCCAGTAATACTAAATACCCACGCAGACTGCCACATACAGAAGTCTAATGTTAATACTGAATGGGTTCTTCAAGCTTGAAACTGTAAGAAAGCCATTGAAAAGAAGATTGTAGGATATTCTCTTGGTTCAGTGTTGATGCCTCAGTTGTGCAAATGTCTATATAAAAATCAAATCCAAAGTGATACTTACCAGTAAGATGTAAATGAAGGGTGTTTCTAGAGCAAACCTGCATATAATTTTTAGTAAATGTTTTTAAAGTAAGCCTGAAGAGAAGCTGCAGATCCCAAATGGTGCTAAAACAGTGTTTCTTTGGGTTCAGGTGCTGGCCCATGGTGATAAAGGTTCACTGCCACAAACTCACTTTCCACTAAAGTCACCATTTTTCTTGGTAGGGTACAGCATTTTCTGCCAGAGTTTGGTTATGAGAAGTGCTTACTTTGGATTCAGTTACTGTCTGACTATCATGGCCATGCACTGAATTTCTCTACTGCTTTAGGCCCTTTCTTGGTCATAAAGATCTAGGATTTCACAAGGGCTCCCTTGTGGTCTTTCACTGCACCAGAAAGAAAGTTGAGTGCCTGTCAGTTGTTGGAGGTGTTCTGGCCCTATTCACATGGTTAAATAACTCCTTGCTTTTCCAGTGACTTTCATCAATCAATGTTAACTGCTGAACCTGGAAGCTGCTTACGTGTCTGTAGGATTCTTTTCATGTTGTTGGTGGGGTGTAATAAGAGGGACTGTTTCCAAATTGCTCTTATAAGTGTTTATTTTGTATAGGTTTTTTTTTTTTCCCCAACAGTTAAACCAAATAGCATTTTCCTGTAACCAGCTTTCCCTTATGTTTTGCTTCTCTGCTGCAAAGCACCTGTGGCTGAAGAGGAGTTTTTTCCTAAGAACTGTTCTCCTGTGCTTCTATGCAGTGTCACTTTCTTGTGGTATTCCCAAACATTAAAATCTAGGCTGACAGTTACCAAACCATATTGATGTTGCTTCTCATCCTGCAGAGAAGGCACTACTGTGTGCAGTCACAGATAGGAGGGTGCTAAGAACAAATGCCAGATTTTTTCCTCATTTGACAGGGGACTGCAGTGCAATAGTAATCCTATGCTGAATTCATGTCTTGTGCTGAAGTGCCGTTTGGCAGGCACTATATTCACTTAGAAGTGCCTATGTTCAAATGCCTCCTTCAGTGTATAACACATTACAGTATAATTTTGCCCTGTCTGAGAAGCATAGATAATCTGTTAAATGCTGACTTCTTTCCCCTGCTGTGTGTCTTCATGTAACAGTTTCTCACCCACGGATAATAAATTTGCTACATGCTCTGACGACGGCACTGTTAGAATCTGGGACTTTCTACGTTGCCATGAGGAGAGAATTCTTCGAGGTATGTGTACCAAAAGTACTGATTGGGGTATTTCAAGAGGGGGAAAACTTTTTTTTTTTTTTTTTTAATTAGATGCTCACAATACAGAAGTATCAGCTTGTCTACAATTTTTTTCTTAATGCTCCAAACAAGTTTTTGTTTGGCTGCTGCTATAGGTACCTTATATACAGAGAGGCTGCAGTTCACAAGGGCATTACACTGTTTATTCTCCACTTGAGCTCTAAACAATGGAGGTGGATAGAAAGACATTTTACTGCTCCTAATTAGGTAGAAACAGCTGTTTCTGGGTCAGGAATACATTTATCTTTCTCCAAAGCTTAATCTTTGTGGCTGCTGTTATTTCAGAACATGCATCTTCATGCAGAGGATTCCATTCTTTTCTGGGGCATACCTTTCATTCTGGTTTCTTCAGAGGCAACATGGTTATTTCTCATTCCTTAAGAGGAAGAGAGTATTTAAATAGGGAAAACAGGTACATTTTAATCACATCATTTGTAGCACAGGCAAATAATCCTAGCTATGGTTAAAGTTTCTGTCCAACATCTATGTGCACTAAATTCTGGTGCCTCTCCACTGGCCTTCTTGAGTCTTTCTCCTTCTCTTTCTGCAATCCTAATGAGCAGTAACAGTAGCTTCTGAGAGCTATTCCTTTTTTGCAGAGATGTCCAAAGTACATAATTTAATAAGAATATATTAAAAGTCTGTTATGAGACTGAGGGCTGTAGATTTGCAGATAATCTGCAAAGAAAGTAGGGAATAAAAACATGGGCTTTCAGTTCTAGGTGTGTGAGCTTGTTCAGTGCTTTCCTAAATTGAGGATTTTTTTTTCCTAAATCATGCTTCCAACTTGGACCTGCATTCCATATTTTATGAAGTAGAGCTCTCCCTGTTTCATTTGACTCTTAAGGTCTCTTTTTTTACAAGCCTGTTACTCTTAAACTCATCACTACTTTGCAAAGACATTGAGCTTCAGCATTATTTCAGTGGTGACATTTTAACAGCTATGTGTCCATAGACATTATGGTAGGTGTGTACTTTGCAGGACCTGGCAAACAAATTTCTAGGATATATACTTTACACCTGTTAGTCTGGAAGGCCTCAAACAGATTTAGGACTGTTCTGCTTGATGCTTTACAAAGAAATCTTTCTGCCCTAAACATATTCTGTACCCTCCTGCAGGTATGTACTACTAACCATGTGGAGGAAATAGGGATTGCCTCCATGCAGAGTTGTCAAGGTTATAAAAATCCCTGCACTTCTGTGTTCTTGCAGTGTTCTGTGTAAAGTTGGAGGAGAAAAGCATTTAATTTAGATTATAGAGAGCAGAACTTGCACTACATTTTCTTCTGTTACCTTGTGTATGTTAACATTTGATTGTGAGTAGACCTCAGATAGAATTGTCCTATAGTTTCTTAGTTTATACATCTCAATATTCAATTTTTAGTTTGCACATAATTCTATAAAGAATTCATTTGCTTCTGCTTGTATCATCTAACCACAATACACTTCACTATTCATATAAGTTGAAAGTGGTTTGAAAACTTACCATCTTTGAATAAAATTGAGCAGGGAGATTTTTCCTTTTTTCTACTGTCAGATAAGCAAAAAAACACCAAACTCCAACCTAAACTCAAAGAACAACAGCAAAAACATCCCCCACACCACAGCAAAATACCCAAACCCTGATTGTTGGGAGGATGTCTCTGCAAGTATACAGGTTTGATTTGGCTTTAGTCTCTAGGACTGGTTTTAAATATGGTCAGAAGAGTTATTTGAAAGAGCTGATGGGTAACATCATTTTCTTGGTAGAAAATACAAGCTTTCACTCTTTTATTTGGAGTTTAGTGCCTTATGGCTTTGGGGTATTGATCTTCAGCTTTTGGCTTCTCCATGTGGGTTCTGCTTTTACATGGTTACAACTGTGACCTGTAATACTTTGCTGAGTTCAGCTGTTGTGTAGCTGCTCATGCCATTGCCATGGAGTTAGAGATCTGTAAATTAAATTTTTGGTGCCACTATGTCAAAGGGATTTTATGTACATTGTTCAGATCAAATACAATGCTGGGAAATTATTTTTATTTCCTACTTTCACACATCATACAGCTATTCTGGATAATATTGGTGCTGTGAAGTTGAAGGAGTTCTACAGTGTCCTTTAGGTCCAGAGTTTCACTTCACATGTTAAGGTGTTCTTCAAGTTGTCACACAGAATTAGAAAAGTCAAACCTAACTATCAGTTTACAGTCAGATGTATTAATTAAAAAGATCAGCACACAGGGATAATATATCAATATGTTGTTCAGAATGATCTTTCAACAAGGAACATATTTTAAAAAACAGACTTGAAGATTCTAATGGTAAGGAATGCTTTTAAAGCAGTTCTGTAGAGTGCATTAAAGTTACTGGGATAAGCTTTGGTGGTATGAAAAAGACAGAATTCCACAGACTTATTGCAGGTGCTCTTATTTGCACTAGAGCAAACTCATATTTATTCCTATTGTTTATTGAAATGGTTTCCTTAAAAGTGTCCTGAAGCAACAATTCTAGACTTACCTTCTGAAGAGTATTGGAAAAACAATGGAGTGGTAAATGACATAAGATGAATTCTTAATGTTTTCCTGCAGTTCTTTCAGCTGTCTGGAATAGGCTCTGCATTTTCCCAGTAGTTTAACCTATGAGTACATGGCCTGCATGAGATACACTTATGAACTGTGTCCACTTCCCTTTGATTCCTCAAGGAGGTGAACAGGACACCCTCCAGGGTTCTTCATGGCTTGTGCCAGAGGTTCTGAGTCTCATTTCTTCAATCTCCAAATCCCTTTTTGCTGGCCAGTTTTTCACTGCTTTGGCTGTTGTTTGTACCACCACAGCTTTCCAGGGCACAGGAGAAGGGAGTATGGGCATTTTGTTAGCAGAACATGCAGATTTAACAGGCTCCTTTTTAGTACCCTAAAGAAATAAATAGGATTAAATTCTTGTTTTCTTCGGGAACCATCTTTAAATAATTCAAGTGAGTTATCTTGGAAGAACTTGTAGGTAGAGGAAATAGCTTTGAGTGCCATTGCTTCCTCACAGCCTGGGTACTGCCTGGCTTTTCTCTTGAGGTAGAGCTGCTGTGGGCCTGATTTTGCACCAGCTGCTTTTACCTCTCTCAATTTCTGTCATTTCACCATCTTGATGATGGTAATGAGTGCACTTACTAACGTACATAGGTAGGAACTATGTGTGCATAAGTGCATAAGTTTAGTGCATAAGTAAGTGCATAAGTTTAGTGCACTTACTTAAGTACATAGGTAGGAACTTTAGTGATGTTAAAAAATGTTATTTTAAAAATAAGACATGGAAAACAGGCTATAGTGTAGCAACGTTTTATTTTCATGACAATAATCTGTTCCTCTGAAAGGCATTTCCAATAAAATGATCTCAGATTTTTTGTCTAAACTGTTGCAATGATGTTAAAGCTGGGAATGTTTCTGTAAGAGTATACACATGGATGGCTTTTAATAATGCTGAAAATATCTAGTGAATAACTAAAAACAGTACAACATTCATGTCCCTTTATTTATATGAGAAATTAATGCTATTGCTGATTTTTACTGGTGGCAGTGACATTCTGGGTAGTGTGTCTGTGCTGATGTATCCCTGGGAATATTTTGGGTAGGTCATTAATAAACACATGATTCCTTAATTATTCCCAGCATAACATCGTGGGCTGGGAGGCTACAAATAGATTTTGGATTTCTCAGTTCCCTTCTCCTTCCTCTCACAGAATCCAGTCGAAATGAGTTCTTGGGAAGACTGTAATGTTTCATTCTGAAGTGTAGATGAGCTCTGTATTCCCAGGATTTCAGAGTTACCTGCCTTAAGTAGTTCTTTTGAGGAGGAGGACTTCACCCAGCTCTCTGAAGGATGCTGTAACCCATGCTTTTTGAAATACTTTGGAGATTTGTTCTTCTATTTTCTGTCTCTAAAATAGGGTGATATAAATAATCTTTCAGCCAGTGTGGTAGACTTGACAAAAGATTTGTCTTAGCCTAATTCAAAGAATTAAAGGCAATCAAGATTTTAGTGCATTCTGCCTGGATTTGAAATGTGCAGTTTGTAACGACATCTAATTTTTAACACTATCACCTACAAAATAACCCCTGTGTTTGTGCCTGCAGAAGTCACAGCAGTTGTGGTAAACAGACTTTTCATCTGCTCACAGGTTCTGCAGAAGTGTTTCCACCTCTATTCATCCTGAAATAACTGAGGGATTTATTCCTTCCTTCTCTTCCGTTTCTCAGTCTTGTTGAACAAATAATGTACCATGAAGCCCCTTAAGCTGTTTGAATCTATTGTATGGTTTGTATTCTCTGCACTTTCTGCCTGAAAGTGAAGGATCTCTTCAGAGTTTTCTTTCCCTCAAATAGCAAATCCTGAACTTAATTTAGACATGAGTTCCATGGGTAAAAGGAACCTGAGGAGCAGAGCTACATCTTCAGCTTGTTCTCTCACTTTTAAACATGCATTGTTATCCAGCTCTTAGCCTTGAAGCAAGTAACTTCTAAAACTGTTTCCTTTTCTTGGAATATAATTGAACTCTACATTGGGTAATTTTAAAGAATTAAACCCCAACCCTTCTGTTTCCAACTTTATTACCCTTATATGAGGTTTTTCTTTTTTTCCCCCTTGTCTCAACAAAGAGAGAAAACTCAGTAAATTCCAGAAGTGCATGTATGTCAATACCATGTTTCTTGTAAGGAGACCTATTTTTTAAACCTTCTGGATTTTTTTGTGGGGATTGCTTCTTTAGACTCTTGGGATTTCAGGTATATTTGAAACATCTTCTAGCCTAGGTGCATCCCTGCATGAAAGTTTGCATTGGAAGGTTTTTACTCAGAACAGAAGCTCAGGATGAAATGGGACCTGGCTGATAGTGGCACCAACCAGATCAATCTAGATAAGGCAAGTCCTTGAATTTTTGAACTTAAAAAGATGCTCTGTTTTGGAATGCTGGTATTGGACCAGCTCACCTCTTTGTTGGTGGGTTTTTTGTTTGCCAGCTGGTGTTGCAGGTCTCTGATCTTCATCAGTGTGTTGCCAAAGCTGAGCTGGGGCTGGGGCAGAGAGGTGTTGCAGCTAAATCAGTTGAGGAACACCAAATGGCTGTGCTTTTCATGTACATTAGGCACAAGAAATGTTTAGGAATTTGTGTTAATAGTGAATGTGTGAGAGGTTTTTGCCTACACAAACGGGATCACTTGCACAGTCTGTGATGCAGGAGCCCTGCTGTTCTGCTGCTCCTGTTAGGCCAGTAATCCTGCTGCTGCTCCTTTGATTTTTTGTGCATGGTGGGCTCTTTATAGTCTCATGCACTTTTCTCCTCTCATTAGGAAACGTGTTTATCTTTGTGAGATTAAAAGTCACAAATACTGTACACAATTTCTTTCTTCCTAAGTGGAAGGTATCACACAACATATATTTCCCTAGCATCTTTCTCTACACTTTGTTCAGAGTTAAGCAGCACCAGGGACTTGGGGTGGGAATACTTCTCCCCTTTCCTGAGCTTGTAGCTAATCTCAGTTGCTGCTGCTTGTTAGGGTGGTGAATATCACCTACATTACATTGGAAGAATCCCATTTCTTGCTTGAGGTTACTAAAAAATGTTCAGGTGTCACCTGGTAACTCGGTGTTATTCCTGATAATGACTTTCAGGACTAATATGCATTGGTTTTCTCTGCATAGGAAACTTTATTATAGGGAGGCTTCATTGAAATAGCCACTTCTCTATGTGTTAGAAGTAAAAATCCTTCTGAGAGTTGAGAAATACTCTGCTGTATTGACTTCCATCAGCTTTCTATTTGTGAAGTGTTCTGGATTGAACAAAAATTTGGGGTTGAACCACAACATTGAGGTGGGTTACAGGAACCACCATTAAAAAATAGTGATAAAGTGATAGCTTCAGGCTTTTACTCTGCTTCCTAAAACAACTCCAGGAGAATTAGAGGATATTGAAGACTGCTCTTGGAGCTGGTTGCACCTGATATGCCTAAAAACTCTAGTTGATTTTGTGAGTAGTGTACAGCATACTATGTCTTAGAGTTCTGATTCTTACCTAGAACCAGTGTTTTGAAAATCCTGAAAAATAATAGGAAATACATAAAATTCTCTAGGAATGGGTAAGGGAGATCACAAGACATGAATCACAGCATTGTGCTATAAAAAAGTTACACTGCACACTTCTGTGAAGGCTTTTCATGAGACAAGAATGAAGAGATGCTGTGCAAGAAAGAGATTATTTCAGATGCAACTTTGAAATATTTTCATCCCTTAAAATTGTCCTGAAGCTGAAAGTTTTACAGTCACTTATATTGAGCCCAAGGGCAAATTTTATACTAATATTTGTAACCCATCTCTTCTGTTAAGCTTGGAGCAGTAATGAGAAACCTCAGAGAAACCAGGCCAGCCAGCTCTCAATGCTGCTGAAATACAGGATGCTTCCATAAGAACTTCTCTGCATTGTTAAGATTTCTTGCCTCTGGCTCCTTTTGTGTGTCTGCTGATTGCAAGGGGCAAATAAATGCTGAACTAGGCAAAAGTATTTTTTACAGATTGTTAGTTATAAAAACTTGAGGGATGAGAGCTTAATTTCCATTAGTTGTGACTTCACATGGAATTAAAAATAATTGTGCACAATAATCTGTGTAGGGCTCAGGACCCACCTGCAGTGAGAGCTTTGTCATTCAGCCCTACTCATGATTGTGGAGGAAGAAAAAAAAACACCATCTAAGCAGATCACATTGATAGTAATGATAAAATCCTAAATTACAGAGACATTTGAATGCTGATGTTAAGGTGTGACCAGTCTTCCTTTCTCAGCACAAGTGTGGTTGTTGAAAAGGAGGCAGGCTGGGTGCCAGTGAGGATGGTGGCCTCTGGGTATCTACTCACCAGTATCTGCCATAGCCAAAGTTCTCAACAAAAAAAATTATCTGCAATTAGCCTTAAGCCAGTTATATTAGCAACTCATCTCTGATAAAGTCTTATATACATGAATACTCAGAATTGGACACTTCATTGATTAGATTTTTACTGGACTCTCTCTTTTTCTGACATACTGTTTCCTCAGAGAACACAGATTAAATGAAGCTCTTTTAGAATAAATGGTGGAAGTCTTCAGAAAATATAAAAACACAGTTCCTTGCTGAAAATAATCCATGTCAGTCCTTAGAAACTTCACCTTGCAGGCTTCTTGATGCCACTTCCATGAGTTAAACAAAACTCTTTATTTATTTAACTTTTATATTTTCATATCCTCCAGTTACTTCTCTAAAAGCTTTTGTGCATCTAGGTAAGCATAAACCTTGTAAAACATTGGATATTTTCTTTCTATCATTTCTATTCTACATCCTTAAATTATTTCCTGCTATTTTTACATTTAGCTCTGAGTGCTGTTCTAGATTTAGTAGTGAGACACTTGGCATCAAGTTTTGCCATGTGAATGGTACCATAATCTCATATTGGAGATTACATGTTGCTAGGGACAGCCAGACCCTGGGACATGAGGAGACAGCTTGCTGTTTTCCCTAAAATACAGTGACTTTTATTCCCATGTCTTTCATAACTGCCTGGCATGAACTTCCTCATGAAAAAGCTGATCCTACTTGTGATACATTGCCTTTTTAGGAAGACACAGTCAAAATTTAAACTGGGAATTTGCTGAAATGGGATTGTATAACAGACCAGGAGAAAAGGGATAAACAAGAATCCTGAATAAATCTGTGTGAAAGGTGGCTGGAAATAAGAAGCATAGGAAATGTGAGGCAAGTGTGGAGGCTGTGTCAATATGAAAAAACTAACAACAGCTTGTGTAAGGATTGAGAAAAGCTGGTGACAGTGGGAGTGTGGGGATGAGAATGAGGTGTGGTGGAACTTGGCAAGTCACACTGGGCATTTTGGAATAATTCTGGGCAACCTGAGTCACTGGATCAGCCACTGGAGAGGCAGGGGCTTTCTGGCTGAGTGACACATGTGGACACAAGTGGGCAGTGCAGAATGTGCCAAGAGTGTATCTGTGCTAATCTGTGTGGTAACAGTACCCCTGATATCTCTTACGTTTTGTGTTCTCTGTCAGGGCTTGTAGAGACTCCAGCTGATTGAGTAGAGTTAGGAACATGATCTGTGTTTGTTCCAAAGATGAACATGGAGTGGAAGAGACCCCCAGGAATGATGGAGTCCAACTTTTAGTCCTGGTCATCCCCAGGATTGACAGCATTTGCCCAAGAGAATTGTCCAAACCCTTGTTGAACTCTGTCAGGCTTGGTGCTGTGATCACGTCCTGGGGACTGTTCAGTGCTCAGCCATCCTCTGGGTGAAAACCTTTCCTGGCATCCAACACAAACCTGTCCTGACTCAGCTCTAGCTGTTCCCCTGGCTGCTGTCACAGGTCATGAGAGTGAAGAAATCAGTGTCTGCTCCTCCCCTTCCCCTCACAAGGAGGTTGCAGACTGCAGTGAGGTCTCCTCAGTCTCCTCCAGGCTGAGCAAATCAATGACCTCAGCTAATCCCCACAAGGGAGGTGTTTCCCCTCCAGACCTTTCACAATCCTCCTGGCCTCCTTTGAACTCTGAAACTTCACGTGTTACCTTGTGCTGCCTCAGCACTGGAGCTGAGGCCACCCCAGGTCAGAGCAGAGCAGGACAATCCAGTCCCCCCTTGCCTGGCTCCCCTGGCCTGTGGCTGCCAGGACACCTCTGACTCACATTGAGCTTGCCTTCCATCCATCAGGACTTGCCACAGCTGCTCTCCAGTCCTGCTCTCCTCTCCAGGGTGGCCCAGTCCCAGTGCAGAACCCAGCACTTGCCCTTGGTAAAGTTCCTGTGGTTGGTGATTGCCCAGCTCGGTGCTGTTCAGTGAGGGAGGGATGCCATCATTGTCACTGCACCCAGGAAAAGCTATCTCTACCACCTGATTAAAATTCATTATCTTCTTTAGTAGTCCCTGTGAAGCTATGTGGATTTTTGTTTTCTTCTTTTTAAGTTTTGTCATTTTACAGCTCTAAAACCAAAGTATCTGAAGTGACCCCTCAGCTCTAAGGTTAGCTCTGGTTCATTTCAGCTGGGAATATGACCAGGGTACCTGTGTATGCTTCTGCAGGAAATAGCTGAGTAGGGAAAGCAAGAATGTACTCAAAGCTTATTTACAAACTTCAGTGCCAGAACTTTCCAAGGGACTGATCCTTATCTCACACTGAAAATACAAATTGCCACTTAGTTTTGCTACTCACAGCAAAAGACTTTTTGTTGAAAACAAAACACTTTTTGGGGGAAGACATTTGATTTTTGCTGTTGAAAGTATAAATGTGTCTTGCAGGTAAAGTAACTGTCATGAAATTTTTTTATATTCATTTATAATGGGAAGGTTTTTAGGGAGAGATTTTCTTTTTAATTCAAAAGTATTAGGACTGTTAAGTGTCTTAGCTTCAAAAAGCACACCTGTAAGTATGACAAGTCTAGCTATAAAGGAGAAATCTAAAACTACTAGCAATATATTTTGTCTTGTAAAAAGTTTCACAGACAAGGTTTGACAATTGTTCTATCCCAGACAGTTTAGATTACTACTTGTAATTATTAACTCAGTGGAAGCTTCTGATATTTCTAGTTCTGCAAAACATTATTTTGATACATTGCACAAGCTGTCCAGTTCAATGCATCAGCTAGTTATTAATTTTATTTTTATTATATTGTTAATATAATTATATTTTAAAATATAGACTATATTTTCTTAATATTTTTCATATTGTGTATGCATTGATTTTGCCCCACTGGATTTATATAGTGAGAGCTATTCCAGATGTAACTACAGCCACTTAGAGAAGCAGTTCTATCACTGCAGTTTAATTTGCTGGTGTAGACAAGAACTGCAAATACTTTACTTAAATTGTCATTGAAGACAGAAGGTGATGTTCATCTGGTTTTGACCATTTATAGGAATTTTATCTGAAACTTTTTACTCACCAAAATTAGTTTTTAAAGGGAGCTCACCATATATAAATATGAGCCTGAAAAGCTGAACATTAACTATAACAGGACTGCAACAAGTGCTTCTTCCAAGTCACCAAGATCTTGGAGGGTAAACTTCAAATTTTCATTCAAAATAGCTAAGGAATGTGTTACCTCAGCTGCTTAATATTGGGAAGAAAAATACCTTTTAGTAAAAAACAAACCCAGCTTTCTGTGTGTGTTGGCAGATGGGTATTTTCTACCACATGTACAATAGGTCTTTTTCTCTGCCTGTTGATTTAGAATGATGGAGAGCATTTAAATGCTGTAGCTATTGTATTAAAATCTTTATATTTTGAACTTCATCACTTAAAAAAAATTCTCTAAAGAGTGTCATAATAACCTTATAAATTAGTAGCTGTAATACTGCTGTAATTACTGTAACTATTCTAGTTCTCAAAGGGTAAAATTAATAGATGAAAAAATGGAGCTCAGGATCCTATTATTAGCAGCATATTGTTATATGCTGGGGAAATCAAGTCTAAATAATTATACAATACTTTTAGACTTGAATTTCTCTTTATAGCTGACTTCCTTCTCTCCTCTCCAGGATAGCCATATTCAGCTTCATTTTTTTCTCTGTGTTAAGATTTAAGGAAGGAGTAGCTCTGATACATATTTAGAATCCTCAGAATTTGGATAGAAAGACCTTAACACAAAGCCTGGTGCTCCTTGAGATCTATTTTTCATCAGAGATTGAGGTTCCTACTGGCTTTATAAATAATCACTACCTTCAAAGACTAAAAAAAGTCTCAGTGTCATCTTGGGATTCAGTGAAGAGCTGATATTCCACCCCTCCATCCAGCCTTCTGTGGGAGGCACTTGTCCCAAGCTGTTTGACAGAGTAAAACATTCTCCTTTGAAAAGGAAATTTTCACCATTTTTTAATATTTGGAGATATGTAGCACAAATTGTTGTAGAGATGGTATTCATATGTAATTTCCCGCTTAAGTACAAGTTTAATGGGAATCCTCAGAAGTTCAAATGAGTTCAGACTCACTGGTGTTCTAGATATGTAGCCATTATAAAAGTAAATATTATAGTAAAGCTGAAAGTTCTAAAAAAGAAAATAGTTTGTCTCCTTTTGTCTCTGTTTTCCAGTGGAAAATACATTTAAAAGGCCATTTTCACTGCAGAGATGATCTCATGTTCAGGGTCTTTTTTTTCACCTGTTCTCTTACTAGGGCAGTAAAAGAGTAGGAGAGCTTTGCTGAATTCTAGGGCTTGTGCTGTCTCTGTCCTTGAGGTTTTCAGGCTGAACCTGGATAAATCCCTGAATAACCTGCTCTGACTTCATAGCTTTGAGCAGCTGATTGACCAAGAGACTTTGGAGATTTCTTCCAGCCTGACTTACCCAGAGCTCCTGGGGTACTGAATTAAACTGAATTCCCCTGTTTTGCCAAAGCCAGCAAAAATCCTACTGATGTAGGATTCCATATGTGACATAAGGAACTGATCTTGAAAATAATAAACATTTTTTTCTGGCAGCTTTTAACATCCTTGAGGAAATGCACATTGTGTGGATTGGAAAGGATTCATGTTTAGTGGGTCCTTTTTTTTTTAGAGATGCTAAATGTTTCATCATTCCCTAGGAACTAACAGTATGTTAGAGTAATCATCACTGAAGTTTCAGAACTTCCTGTGTCCTACAAGCATTAAAACCTTGTTGTAAATAAGATGGAAGGTGTGATTGTGTGCTGTCAGCATCTTTAAAGCTTCTGCTGATGTAGTCAGTGAGGTAAACCATTACCTATTTATATATATATATGCACTAAATATATAGAACTGTTACATTTGCATATATAATTTTTATATAAACATCTGTAATGGTCCCAGTGGCACATTTTATCACCTTAATACTTGTTTGCTCCTTTTTTTTATGTGTCAAAATTATGCAGTCTTGAAAAAGACTTTGCAGGTTGTGTTGTAAAGGTGTAAAATCCATGCACAATTAAATTGAAAGTGTTTGCTTTAAAAGAAAAAATAAGAAGAAAAAAGTGATTTAGGTAGGTGCTTTACTCCCTGGACCAGAGCAGCCCAGATTAGTCTGTGTGCATTAGTGCTCCTGAAGCTGCATTTCTGTAAATCACATTCCCAGCTTCTCCAGAGGCTCCCTAGGTAGCCCTGCTGTTGTTACAAAAATGAGCCTTTACATCCAGGTGAAATGAGTGTTACCTATCTTTTTTCTTCTTTTTCTTTCAATAGCTGGTTTACAGAGTATATATTTCACTGTTCATTCTCACACCTCTTCCAGGTCTTGACTGTAATGTCTAAACCAAAATTATTTCATTTCTGAGTTTAAGCATTTTAACAGAAGACTGCACATTACTAAATATTATTTTGAGACTGCAGTTATCTTAAAATTTAAAAAAAAATTAGAAGTTGTTTTGTCTTAAAACATGGAAAGTGCAGGCCAAATTTGTCTTGGTGTTTTTACTACAACTGAGTCTAGAAAGGAGTAACCACACATTTAAAAACTTGCAGACAAAATTCTCCCATTTGAATTGTAATTATTAGAGAACAAGGTACAGTTGCACATGGGAAATACAATCTGGACAGCTCTAAAGCTTATTTCTGTACAGCTTAGGTACTTCCAATTGTTGGCAAGATATCTCTGTTTTCTAAGGATTTACTGAGTCTGTAGCTTGATAGAATGATGGGTGTTACTGCTTGCTGTTTGTGCCTGGTCAAGAAGAATCTGCTTTTCTTTGTCTGCCTTCTGTTCCTCTTACCCATGCATAATTCATAGGCAGAAATAGTGGTTTTAATTTGACCAGCTGATACACTGAGAGAAAAGAGTAGGGCTTTGTTGTTTGGTTTTGATTTTTTTTTAAAGGCTAGACCAGCCCTTCTTAAGGATACAGAAACTTGCTTATTTTAGGTCAGCTGATGTAGTTGGATAATAAGATGCATTTTCCCTGCAGATGTTGCTTTATGCCCTTAAATCTTCAAGCAACAATTCCTTGTTGCTTCCACAGCAGGGACTCGCCTACTTAAAATGACTATAAAAGTTTTTTTCTGTTTAGCCATACAAAAGCATTATTCTCTTGGCTGCTTTGCTAAATGTAGCCCTTAGGAATATTGATAATATTGATGAATATGGATTTCTCTTGATTGCCATTCTCCTTTTGGGAAGTCCCTTGTTCTCCAGAGCCTTACAAGTGAGCACGTGGTGTTACAATTACAAATGTAAAAAGCTAAATTCAACTAGGCAGCTTTTTAATTACATTTAATTACTCTGCAATTATTCTTTGGGCAAAGGTAGGTTCTTTGTTTCACACTACTAGTTTGTCAGGAATATCCCTTGCTCCTAAAGGAACGGAGGAAGAAAAGCTCATTCCAGTCACCTACACGAGCATGTTGGAGGTGTCATTTCTGTAGTACAGATTGCATTTGCAATTTTTGAACAGGGCTTTCCTAAAAATACAATCAGGAATTTTTGTGCTTGTATTGATTTAGAATTCCTGTGGTCACATAAAACTGGAGCTTTAAATAGCAGGTGCACTGTGCCAGGCATGTTTGGAGGGATGCAGCCACCCCTTCCTGGCTGGAAAAGCCGTGCTGCTCGCTCCCAGGCTTTGCACACGCTGCCTGATGCTCTCCCCTGCCATTTTCTGTTCCCTGCATCACAGAATTCATCAAGGATTATCCAGTCTTTGTCCCTGAGAGCACTTAGTGTGGGTGTTTCAATCTGCAGTTTCACCACAAAGATGTCTGTTCCCAGTAAGCCTGGCTAGAAATACTGGCAATTCATCTGCAGTGGTTGAACTGCATTATTTCCTGCACAACTGTCATCTCAGCTATCATCCCTTCCACAAGTGTAGCAAATCACAGTAATTCGCTGGAATTTAAGGAAGGTTTGAGTCATGGGGATTTATTCCACAGTAGTGACTTACTGGGTATTCCACAAGTTGTTTTTAACCCATTGCACAATATTTAGTTACCAATTTAATGACTTGTTCCAACAGAATGTTGGTATTTGAAGAAGTTCTTTTTAAACTTTTTTGTAAGATGGAATAATTTACTTGGTAAGTAAGTTTACTTCAACTTATTTTGCAAGTAAGGAATAGGTATGAGGCAATTTTTCTGAGAAATACTTAGCAGCAGCAATTATCACAAATAACTAACAAGCATAGTTCATTACTGGTATATGAAAGGGAACAGTGTGGGGAATTTAAATTAGAATTTATTTTGACATAAAGGGACATATTAAAAACCTTAGAAATTAATGTTGCATTTAATAGACATGAAGAATATATCAGAATGTTTTTCCTGATGTATCTACTCCTTGCAGTCCTTGCACAGGAGGAACTCCAGCTTAGGGGTGAGGAGATAATTAATTTTTCAGTTTGTTGCTGTCCATGGCTCTTGGATTGCAGTTACTGTGGGCTGGACATCTACAGGGCTGGGAATGGTCACCCAGCTGCTTCAGGTGATGTGATCTGCTCACCAGATGTTTTGTCCTAATTCTAGTTCCAATCAGCCTGAACAAAGTACCTGCTAGTGAAAAATGATAAATTGCACTAATAATTCTGAAAATCTATCCCCCTTAAGAAAAAAATAATAAAAGTTTAATTCACAGAAGAGCAGCAAAGCCTTCCTAAAACCACTTGATAGATGATCAGGCTCTATAAGTTTTAAATACCAAACCCTTCTGGGAAGGTTAACTCCTTTGTACATGATGCAGGAATATTTCCTGCTGCTTTGCCATGGATGTGTGGCACGCAGGCTGCAGAGCTCATCCCCAGGGCTTTCTGGTGAGTGCAGGGCTCCAGGGGCACAGGGGGTGCTGTCTCAGGGCCATCAGGGCTCTGCTGCTGCTGCCAGCCCAGGCCCAGCACAGGGAGCTGCTGTTTGTAGGGTCAGCTGTTCCCAGCCTGCTGCCCTGTCCCCAGTGCAGTGCTGCTTGCAGCTGCTCCCCACATATTCACATGGGAGTGGGTATTCCAAAACCAGACCAGCCTAATTGAGGTGTATTCTCTGTACTAAAACAAGAACTGTATTTTATTTGCACTGAAAATAAACTGCTGACATGGGATTATACCTGTTAAAGCTTCTTTTTTTTTTTGGCTGTTTTTTTTTGGGGGGGGGTTAACTTTTTAAAAATGCACTTTACTCCCCAATACAGCTTTGCTGTGTTTACAGAAATATAAAGAAAATCAAAATGTAAATTTGGCAGCACTTGCATCCTTTGGCCAACAAATATATTTGGTTTTTTTCAGTTTCTTCAGTGGATTACTTCAGTAGCAATGCCATGCTCTTGCCTAGTCCTTCTTAAACAGAAATGATACCATCTTCTCTCATGACAGTCATCTTTCTTTGGTCTGTGCTTATGACACTGTGTATGGAAATTTATCTGTGCAAGTGAAGAGGTGACTTTTTCTCTGCCTCCCCCACAGCACTGATTCACTTAATCAGTAATTTTATTTTACAGAAGATTTCTAAAGTCCAGCTTCCTAGAAGATAAATCCTGCATTTTCACATTCCTCAGCTTAGCTACAGTCCTCACACACAGCACTGTAAAAGGTGTTTTATTTGAGGAGCACAGATCAGTTCCCTTCCAGGCCAGGGGAGCAGCCTCATCCTGGCCATGACCTCCCCCTCATTATTTTTGTGCTTAACCTACTTCCTTCCTTCTGCCTCTTATTTTCCATATTTCCCATCTTCCCAAGAGCACTTGCTTTTTAGCTGTCTCCAGTCTCTGGAGCTTCATATATGGCTCCAGTCCATTGTGGTTATGGGAACTGCTTTGTACGTTTCTGAGACTGGAAAGATATTTTGTATTTTCTTCCTTTTGGTGTGTCTAAGATGAAATTTTTTAAAAGCTGCTACAGAAAGCACTGAGAGAAATCTAAAGATTCCTTAGGAAAAAGCTTCTTTCTGAGCCACATCATCCCAGAAAACAACTTTTCTTTTTTGCCTTTAATTTAAAATTTATCGTATAGTTGATGTTTTCTTTTGGTGGTTTGAGCCACATTTTTTATACAGTTGCAGATGATTTGAAGTTTAGCAGGTATCTTTTGTGGTGCTGGTTTTGTATAATAAATGCTCCAAAATCCAGGCAAAAAAAGCCCCATAGATAATTTGTTAACATTTTCAACTTGTATTTCCAGAATGGTGATCATTAAAATATCTGGTATTAATATTCCTCCTGTGATGCTCATCCCAAATCAAAGAAGACTGAGTTAAAATTCTGCAGGAAAGATCATTGTTTCAGAAAAACTGAAAAGTTTCTTTTTTCTCAGTGTTGCTGAAGAGATGGTCAAACTTCTTTTTTTGTTCTATGTTCACTTACAAATAGATGCACATTCTCTGTCTTGGCTGTTCTTTTAGCCATGTCACATGACTTTTTATGTATTTTCTAGAATTTTGGCTCTATGTATTGTTTAGAAATTTTTATAAAATTTTTATTAATTTTTTAAAAGTTTTTTTTAAAGCTCTACAATAGCTTTAGTTCATAAAGTACTTCAGGCTAACTTATTTTTCCTCTAAGTGTAAGATTTTTGACTAACAAAGTTTCTATTTAAGTATTTGAAAAATTTTCATTTTGAAATATTAGACAATGTATCTGGTGCTAACATGGAGGGGTGTGCAATAACAGCCAGGAGCTGTTGGTGTAGCACTGAAATTGAAGATTTTTCTGCTTCTGAGGAGTAATTTTCCTGTCCTAATCAACATTTTTTCCTGTGGAAGCTCTGATTACTTCATGAGAACATAACACTGCAGTTACAGTTTCAGTAGGCTTTTAGGATTATTTCCTGTCAAATTCTGCATAATTTCTTTTTCTTACTTTGGGAATTTGTAACATGCTGCTGAGTACATGTCCCTGTTGACTCAAATACAAATTCAGTTACAACCTGCATCACAGAGGGGAACAATAGTCTTGTCTTGGCTGATGTTTTCACTCCTTTGAGGCCAGCAGTGAAAAAATCAGTGAAAACCTCTAACTGCTAATGACTTGCAGAAGCCCAGAAGGGCTGGAAGTATTTAGTCTCTCCATAGCCTGGTGTGGTGGGATGTTTGATTCCTGTCTCCTCTGTTCTGCTCTTGGAAGAACATTCTCTGATACGTTGTCATAGGAAACTGTGTCACACCTATATATATATATATTTTTTACACTAAGAAGTAATAGCAGCAATATTTTCCCCTGCTTTAACTTTAAAAATTGCATCTCTCTTGTTTTGTTCACATCTCTGTGTGATGTTAGTAAAGGAATCTGAGGACAGGATTTTCCACAAATTGTTTGGAAACCCACTTAAACTGGTGATAACCCCTTTGCCTTTCTTCTCATGCCCATATATGTTATCTTTACATGTTCTCCATATCTGTCCCCCCTGATTTTGATATATCTGAGTTACTTAAGTATTATTTGGTTGTTTTATCCCATTTCTTCCTGTTGACATCTCTCCCTTTCTTTGTTAGGTTTTATTGCACAAAATCCCTGGTAAGTTTTGAACATCACCTTTTTCCCTGTCTCTCTGTTCAGTCACATGTGAAGAACTTTGTTTCAGATCCATTCATGTGCTTGTAAAATTTAAAATTATACATAGGGATGCACAGAATTTTAGCTTCATAAATACTTGTACAGCAACACTGCAAAACAGTTGTTTAATAAGGGACCTCTATTTAGAATTAAAAGATATTTGTATTTCTCTGCTTAGGAACTGCAGTGTTATTTTTAAATGTAAAAGAGGGAAAGATTTTCTTAAATTTCAGAATTAGTAGTTGGCAAGAAAGAGAGGACTGGGAGTGCAGTGGTGATACAGGAAAGTCAGGAAAATAAGAGGAAATGAGATCACTGATGGTGCAGAAATTTAAAGTAAGACAGAAAACATTCCTTCTTCTGTCTCTTGCCTGACCTCATCTCTGCTGCTTAAAATTTCAAATGAAGGGTTTCTCTCTCTTAGGTGTCTGCAACATTATTCAAATCATTGTTTGTCTCCTGCATTTCAATTACACTTTTTCACTGAGATTGTTATTTCTTTTAAATTTTGCTGTGTTTTTTCTCATTAGCCCCAAATCACAGCTAAATTAAACATACCCATATAGTAGTGGGATATTACATATGATAATTACATGCCAGAATTTTTTCTGTTTCTGTTCATGGTACTCTGTTCATTAGGTGGGGTTCTGTCCCTGTCATTTTTCAGCCCTTTTGTATTTCAGTTGCTTGAAAATTGGCCCTTTTTGCTTGAGCTGAGAATTCTGTCTGCTCAGGAAGAGCAGTGCTTTGTAACTCAGTGCTCTGCTTTCTGCCAGCAGTTTATTGCAGTGCACCTGCTGTTCCCCCTTTGCTCAGCCTTGGTGGCATTGCAAAATGCACAGAGCAAATTGAATGGCTCTGTCTTCATATCCCTTCCTGGATCTTTTACACTTGCTAATTGGATTATTGACTGACACAATTCTTTTCCTGCAGTCTATATAATAACCTTTCTGTCTGCCCTCTCACCTCACCCCAGGCCTGCTGCTGTTTATTAATACTGGGAGTATTGGCAGTCATGCACTTTTTGCTCTCCAACCAAAGAAAATAGTTTTCCCAGCTTCCCAGCTTGCCATTATAGTGGGCTCATAATTATGAAATATTTTGTAATGGTAAGCTGACTGTCAGAAATAGCTTACATGTATTTTTTTGGCCAGCAAGAAGAAAAACAGCATTTCTGTAGAAGTGCTGGCCCTTAAAGTGAGCACCTGGCTGGACAAGTGCTCATCTGGTGATCATGGCTGCTTTAAAAGTCATTGACTTGACTGACAGGTGATAGTTCTTCTCTCAAAGGGATGTTAAAAAGGTAGGAGGCTGCCCTGTCATCTTAACCATGAAAAAATTCTTCCAGTTAAAGAATATCAAGTTAACTGAAAGATCTTGGTAGTCCTTCTGTATTGGGTGGTTTTATTAAAATATTCTGGGTTCACTTGGCAGTAAGGGTATATTGAGTTACATCAAAGCAGTAGACTTCTTGTAACTTCTTTTATTGAGATCTACAAATACTTTTTTTAGTTTTTTACATCTTGCTGAGAGAATTCTCTGGTCATAAAGAAACCCACACAGGGGTTTCTTTGAAACTTGAATTAACCTCTAAATTAGGTATTTGGGCTGTTCTTTTCTCTTGCAACAGCCATAATCACCAGCAGAACTCAAATGAGTATCCAGCAGGATGTTAAAGGAAATAATTACTGGAAATTAATTCTAATGGTTACTCTTCGATTTTCTGGAAGTCTTTGTTCTCTTCCCAGAGCTGGGAGCTTATTCTGATTTTACCACTTAGAACCTTGACCAAAATTTTGGTCAAAGCAGAGAGCTAGAGGCAAGGAGGTACTAAATTCTGCAGTGTCTGCCCTGATTTCCTTCCTTTCCCCCTCTGTTACCTAAATTGCCAGTCTGAATTTTGGGATGCACCAAAGTTCCTTTATTAGCTCCAAGTTAATTTCAAAATACATCCAAATTCATACTGTGGTTTTGGCATTCCTTCTTTGCATTACTTACTGTAGTTTCAGTAAATCTGTCAAACTTTAGGTGTCACAAAGTGTCACAAACTTTTTGTGACACGGGTGTAACAGGCAAGGGCTGGGCAGAAGAGTGCTGGTGGAAAGGTGGGGATTGTGACTCCCTGTTGGCAGGAGGTAACCACACCAAGTTATCATTTTCAAGAATTAGTGCCCAGAACTAGTTTCTTATGTGTTTGGAAAACCCCACTGAAGCTACTCTAGGTTCTGTTCATCTTAAAATCCCATCAGTTCCTGAAAGCTTCAGGCACCAGTTTTTAACTCCTGCCTCACTTCGTTCTTGATTCATGAAATACAAGTGTGTGTTCTGATTGTTCAGTAGTTACTTTGAAATAAGCTGTCACTGTGAGGCTTCAAATTATTTGATATTCTTATCAATTTTTTCTGATTGGGCTTTTTTTAGTTGATGGTACAGGCTCTGGCCAGACTCCAAAACACTTGTTTGGTTCATTTTTGGAGGACTTGACTGGGAACATTTTCATGCAGAAAATATTTTGGTCTATTTTTACAAAACAATACTGCTCAGCAATTTGATTCTGTACCCAATTATGGGGCCACAAAGCAATCAAAACTGCAGACTCATGACTGACAAAACAATGGAATTTCTCATCTGTTAAGTTGATGCCGTTTCTGCCCTTGAAGGACCAGTGTTGTTCCACTCTTGGGCACAGCTGAACCCGCCCTGTTCTGTTCTCTCCTGTTCTCCCCTTGCTGTGTGGATGAGCTCAGTCCTGCCTGGGGCTCCAGACTCTCAGCACTCCTTAGGGGCAGTGCAGCCTTTGTCAGATCCAGTGCAGGGACTCTAAGGAAGGGGCCAGAAAACAAGCAGTAGAAAACTCTGGGACACTCTTCTGAGGGAGTGGGGGTTTGGCTCCTGCCAGATGTTGATGTTGTGAAGCATGAGAGATTTTCTTAAAATTGCTGTTCATTTTTTAATGTTTCTTGTACGATATTTTTCTTATCATTAAATGTAAATGCCCTTGTAAATAAATATTTTCTGTCAATGAAAAGCAAGTGTGTTGCTGCTTTCAAAGTAGGCTGGCTAATTTTTTAACAGAAAAGAACATCTAGTCCCAGCTACTTTACAGGTAATGTAAACAGCAAAAAAAAAATTGGTTCCACCTCTTGCAATTAAAAAAACTTCCTTTTAATTCTCTGATAAGTACATGCAAAGAAATCCTAAATAGCAATGAGAATTTTAGTAGATAACAATAAGAATTTTAGTAGATAACTGTGCCTGAGTGCAAAGTAGAATCCAGTCTGCATTTCATAAATAATTTAACTGTGAGGAAAACCTGTCTTGGTCCTTGAATTCAGCTGCATTACTGCTAAGCACTCTCATTTCTATTTGGAATAAGTAGGTGTTGGAAGTTTTAATGTGGTATATCTTCTCTTTGGACACTTTCTGCCCTTTTTTTTCCCTGTCATTTCTTCTGAGCTAGCTCTGAGCTTTCTAATTTTATTTTTAAGATCAGTAGTGACTTTTTAAGTAGAAATAATGACTGCTGTATTGCACTAAAACATTGTGCTGCATCTAAAGCATTATCACATAGGTGATCTCCACCACAGAGATGCTCTTAATGATATAAATAGGGGATTAAGTGCATAAAATTGGTGCTAAGTTAAAATATCTGGATGCTAATTAAGCAAAACTAGTGACATTTTAGTAATATTTTTACATACTAAAATAACTTAGTGTTGATAATTATCTGTGGTCAGTCTAGATATGACTTAACTGTGTCTTATGATTAGAAATTGTGAACCATGCATATTTAATTGATTTTTTTTTTTGTTATTGTTGTTCTCACAAAGAGAATGTTAAACAGCTTTTAATGTTGTACAGCTACTGGTCTCAGTCAGACTTTTTTTGTCCTGATATGTTTTACAGCACAAATAACCTGAGTAGGTGTAGGTAGTGATAAAGCCCAAAAATAACTTCAGGAATTAGGAAAAAGAAAATATGTCTAAAAGGAGAGGTATCTTTAGGGTGTTTGTAAACTCTAGCATGAACATAGTCAATGATTAAAAAACATGGACCTGCCACCACAGACCTAAACTAGCAAGCATCTTCAGCTCTGTGATTGTTGGTTCTGGTCAAAAGAAATCCTTTCAGCTTTGGGAGTTGCTCAGCCTCAGTGAATTGAAGAATTCAAACAATCCCTCTAAGTTGAACATGTGGGTACCTAAAAGCTTAACCCTTCGTGACCAGTTCCCAGATCCACTGGAACTCAGCTGCCTTTCTTCCCCTTGCTATAAGCAAGCCCTTGCAGAAGATACTGTCATTGAATTTCCACAGGTGTAAAGAATTCACTTTACTGCTAATTACATATGTAACAACTCTAATTCGTTATTCTTGCAGTGCATTTACCATTACCAAGCTGTGCAAACACACAATCAGCATTAAATTTAAATTATTTTGCCAGTTCATGAGGGTTTTGTAGAATTCAAACTGTTCACTGATTGGTTTAAGTTTGGGATGAGCACATACAAACTCTAAACTCATTTATGGAAACACTGATTACCTATTCTGGCTGATCTTGGGGAAAGTAATGTTTACCCACACCTGTTTCATTAGTGTTTTGTGATTAGTATTGTTTCTTAACCTCCTGATTTCACAGATGATAAACTGTCCTGTTACAAGAGCTTCTGTCTGGATGAAATTACTATTACAGAGGTGTAAAAAAAGAAAATTATTCATAAATTTTTAAACAAATATGAATTATGTCCCTTTCTGTTGCTGAATTAGTGGAATACTAAGGATCTGAAGATATCCCCTGTAGGTTGACTAAAACTTCTCAGCAATCTCTCTGCTGTTGCTCTAGATAACAAGATTAATAAACTAGAAGAGAGCTAGACTGAGCAAACAAAGGACAGCAAAACTTGTGTTTGTGGTACAGAAGTCTGAAAGTAGGATGGAAGGCATTATTCTTAATCCAGTGAAGACTGAAAGGAACTTTTTCTTTAATTTTTTATGCGCAACCTCCCACATGATGCTAAAAAGCACAAGCTGGCTGTGTATCTCTAGGGGAGGATTTCTGTGGTATTCATTCTTGGAGTGCAGAAGAGGAAGTGCAGGAGCTCCAGGACACCTCTTGGGTGAGGACAGTTCACTTAACTTGATAGGACAAAGAGCACTAAATTACTGAAATTAAATAGAAACCTGTCCTTACTGCTGAGCTGGTCAGTGGGACCAGAACAGTGCCCAGTTGTTTTAGGTGTGGGGAATTGAGTTCCTCAGTGAGCTGTGCATGGAACAGGGGATTTCTGGGGAGTGGATGACTGCCCCATGACATTTCAAAAAAGCCTTTCATAAAAATGGAACAGAATAATGGCAGAATAATCTAATTTGCATAATAGGCTGGAAGCAAATAGTAAATTCTAATAGAATTATGTAGAAAACTTAGAATTCCTTTCTGCTAACATTGTTCCCATTATCTTGGACTTGCAGGTCTCTTTTTTTGTCCCTTCTTCCTTGCCCTCTTTTATTTTTTTTAAGGGTGGAGAACCTTAGCTTGGTTTTTTTAAGACCTAATGCTGTCCAATAGTTACTTTGACATAAAATGTCACTGTGAGGCATCAAATTATTTGATATTCTAATCAAATTAATTTTTTCTGGTTTGGCTTTTTTTAAGTTAATGTTAGAGGCTATAGGCAGACTCCAAAACATTTGTTTGGTTCATTTTTTGGAGGACTTCTTTGCAGATCCCTTGGAGATAATCCTGTGCCAAGGCCCTGCCCTCTGAGAGGTGTGATGTTGTTCTGGGGACACAGAGAACAGGAAGGTCAATGTCAGTGTGTGGTGACAAAAAAACTGATCTAACCAGGCTGGGTGGGGGATACACAACTCTGTTTACTCTCCATTTAGAACAGAATTTAAAAAATATCCAAACAAATTGAATTCTAAGTGACAAACAGTATCATTGCAATTAAATGATGGTTAATTCTTTAAAATATAAAAAGTTATAAATACCCATTTTCTTTGGAATGTGGGTGTTAAAATATGAAGATGCCTTAAGACTGGCATCTTAGTGTGTGTGTCTACATTCACATAATTGCTGAGAAGGATCTAGAAGTTTTCCAATATCATCTATAAAATTCTCTTTGAATTGATGTGCTTTCAGAATTGGGCACGTCCCATGGGGAAGGAATATAAAACAGGAAAGTTAAGCTACAGCAATAAACCTGATCTATCTATAACTGCTATACACAGTTGCATTATAAAATATGTGGATATTTTATAGACTGTAATATAAAGACAGTGATTCAAACCAGCTTTTTTACATGGTAAGCTATGTTCAGAAAGTCATAAATGCAGAAATTGGTGTGAGGAGGGAAAAAAAAATCATATCCTTATAATATGTGTACTTTTCAGACTTCTGACATACTTGATTTATCAAATACCTTTATATATAATCTTATTATTCACTAGCCAGGATTCCTGTTCAGTGTCTTTTAAAGAACAACCCTTCAAAGAAATTGGCTGGAAGTACTAACAATCAGTATTTTAATTAAGAAGATTGTGACTAAGGGCACTCAAAGCATTTATTATGCATGTGAAAGGTAATATTGGGGAACTACTTTTGGTTTTAAGCTTTTCAAAGGTGCTACATTTGCCTGCCTTTGTTTTTCTGCAAATTTTTTAAATGGTTGGAAAAAGTTGTAGTAAGTAAAACTAACAAGTGTTTGTATATAGGTTTATGCTCAGACTTTCACTCATGATTTTAAATTACTTGAGTTTCTCAAAAATCTTTGCCTTCAGTCTTTCATGTTGGTTGGTTTGTGGGATTTCTATGGCCACAACTCCTACACAATTCACACATTTCAATTCATTTATCCTTAAAGTGTCCCTACAAGACAGGGAGTTGATAATAAGGTCCATGCAAAGGAGAAGGAATTGTTCAGAGAAGAATTCTCACCCTGCAGCTCTGAGCAGAGAGGCAGATATTTGTGTGTGACTGTTGAGCAAAAGCTTTGCCAGCAAACAGGGAATGTAAACTGCAGAGATTTGCATGAATTAAGGTTTTCTGAGCCTGGTGTCTGGGGACAAGGGGGTTTTGTACCAGAGGAGGAGAGGCTGATTCCCAGCACTAAGAACTGAAAACAACTGTGAAATAAAATCTGTGAGGTGGCTTTTTCTCTGGAATGTTATTTTAAATGTATTTTCTGCATCGTGTGTCTCATTACAGATAATAGTGTGCCCATCTCTCAGCAGAAAGAAGGAAAAGCAATATACAACGTCAGTTGCTTCAATATAAAAAGAAATTAAGAAAGGTCTGATTAGATGATGCTATTCAGTTATTTTGGTTATGTAAATGTTCTGAGTTAGTTCATCCCTTGAGAATAGTGTATTTAAAGCATAATTGTTGTCGGGAAAGATTTTATTTTCTCTTGAGAAAGCTTCGTTGCATTGGGAAGCTGAAGCTAAAAGTGTGATGGTCCCATTTCTGCAGAGCTGGGGCTGACAGGCTCTGTTGAGGGCAGGATCCATCACTGGTTTGATTACACAGGAGGCTCCCAGCTTTCTCCTCTGCTGCCATAATCCAGAGTGCACTGGTTGAAAGAATGCTCTCTGCAGGAAATGCCAGTTTTAAACAGAAATTACCTGTTTAATCATACAAAGATTATAACAGTTATGGTTTTAAATATTATAAGTTCTGATCCCCATGGACAGTATTCATGTGCTGATAGCCAAAAGCCTTTTGATATGTTTTGATAAACCAATGGTTTTTCTGCTCTGGTTACAAGTTCTGAGTGTCCTGGGGTCTTCTCCTGCCTCTCAGCTCTGTCAGCCTGTGCTGTCTGTCACTGCCTCTCCCTTCTGAAGGCTTGGAAAGGGTGGGTGCTTCAATTGCTCTGTTCAACATTGCCCATTCTAAACCTTCTTTTTCTCAGGGTACATATTTGTCTTTGGGCTGGCTTAACTCAAGAAGAGCCTAAGGCAGGGCCTTGCTCAGGCTGAGCTGTCACCCAGAGATGGCCTTTCACCAGCATCACTTGTTTTCTGGGTGCAATCTTTCCCATCAAGCATAATTAGCCCTATGTTTTCCTGTGCTTTTCCATTGCTAGTTGTCTTTGTGTCAGGAACAGCAATGGTGCCAATGTCACTCCATGCAGGCAGCAGATTTTTATGGTTTTCATAGGCTTGGTATATTTCATATCTATGATAGTACTCAAGCATTCTAGTCTGAACACATTTTCATATGGTTCAAAAAAGTATTAACTTTAATGGGGTGTTTTTCTATGAGGGACTTGAATTAAAATCTCTTTCCCTGGGGGGACTGCATGATGACAGCTACCTACAGAACATCCTTAGCTGGAAATCTGCAAGCATGGATTCCCCTCCCCTGTGCAGGAGGAGCACTTTCTCCCTTACTCCTGGCTGAATTGTTGCTTCCAAATAAACACTGGGAAGCAAGATTTGTTCAGCTTCATGTTTTACTTGAGAGATTTAGTCATAGCAAATGCACTCAGTGCCTGTCACTTCTTTCTGCATTAGAAAAGCCAGAGAGGAAGGAAACCCTACATCTCAGAGGGCCTCTCTTGGTAGCCCAGACCACCAGAGTACATTGATGGTCTTGGCAACTTGAGGCACTTGCTCTTCCCCGAAACCCCAAATATTCCAGAGATAATTCTGCCTGCTGTGCCTGGGGAAGAGTTATGTTCATTCATCTACATTGTCAGTCAGGTCTTATAGTTGTTCCCATATACTTGCCAAGGCTGGATTCATTTCTTCTTTGGTCAGGAACCTCTTCCCTGTCTGTCCTTTCTTCCAGAGAGGAGGAAAATTGCACTCACTTGAGAGTGTGCTCTATATGTTATGAGTTTGCTTCTATTTTAAGATGCAAGTATATTCTTTATTCTGATGCCAAAAGATTTTTGCTTTTTAAAATATTTTTCATATATTCCTAGCTCTGCAGACTCTTATTGTATAGTTACATGGTTTCTTAGCTAGCATTCAGTACTTTTCCAGCACTTGTTAGACAGACACATTCCTGGAATCCCATTCTAATCTCACTTCTTCAGTGAACCAAGGCCATTCTTCTGCTTCCCCATGTGTGTAGACATGAACAATGTGGGGCTAGGAGAAAGGGAGGAGGCTTCAGTCGGAGGCTGAACCAAGGGGGGAATTACTTCATTAACTGTACTTTTGACTGGGGATTCTTGTCAATTATGCTAATTTGCTAAGCTTATAAAAGTGTCATAGCCCTATATCACATGTGCATTTTGCCATAAGTGCATCCTTCAATAAACAGTAACCACCTTTATCCTTTTAATCTTTGGCTTGTGATTTCAGGGCTCAGAAGGGCATCAATTCTAATTTGATTTTTCTGTGGCCTCAGGAAAATTTCAGCTGATGCTTATTTTTAATGTCTTGTCAAAGTGAGATGTGTGTTAAGACAGCTTGTGCTGCTTTAACTTACGTGTTCCACTGTGTAGCAGAGCAGTCTGTGTGGGAGCTGTCTGACTTGATGGCAATCCTTAGTTTTTCCTGGAGTGTGCTCCCATTCTTCCATGCCATTTATCACTTCAGTGCCTTCATGTTGCAGGCAGACCCTCCTTTCTCAAATTGCTTTTTTCTTCAGTTACTGCATGCTGCCTCATTTTCTGGGATGGACTATTACTGTTGGCCCTGCCTTGAAGTGGGCTGGTGTGGAGAGAGATTGGAGAAAGAAATTATTGCTTCTTATTTCATTCTTATAGATAACCTCAGAAACCTCATTTTGTCATGCAGCAGGAACAGGCTTTTTTTTTTTTTTAATGGATTTTAGCTCATCTGAACAGCACTGATTCTCTCTCAAGTTCAGTCAATTCAAAAGGAAATTATATCACAAGGGTTTTTCTTTGCTAACTCTTAAGCACTGGAAAAACTGAATTCCTGTAAACTGGTAAGAGATCACATCTCTTAAGGTTTCTTTTCATCATATACTAATTTAGTTTTCAGATCCATTATTTAATTTCTTTACTTATTTTCTGACAGGACAGCAAAAGGATAGTACTGATAGGATAGGAACAAATAGGTATTTGTTTTATATTTCCTCAGTTTTTCACTGAAAGAAGTGTCACACAATCATTTTACCTCACCACCTCCATATAAATGCTTCATCAGTGCTACATTTAAAATACTGTGAAGTTGTCTAAGGCCAAAGCCTAAAGAAAAGAACAAATTTAAACAGAAACTTCTTAGATAATTTTTCCAGTGAGCTTGATTTGAGGGCGTAATCTGAGGAGAAAGTGCTCCCAATGATTAGTGGGAAGAAAGGCAAGCTAAAAAACTTGGCAGGGATTTTATTCACTTTATGTTTTGTAACCTGTGCTCTGTGATGTTTTTCATTCAGTTTTAAATTAGTTATAAGGTGAGCACCCTGTAATTTTTCAGTGTCTGTGAAATCTCAGAATGGACAATTTTTATCTTAACAGGCCATGGAGCAGATGTGAAATGTGTTGACTGGCATCCAACCAAGGGATTAGTTGTTTCAGGAAGTAAAGATAGCCAACAGCCCATCAAGTTCTGGGATCCAAAGACTGGCCAGAGCCTTGCCACACTGTAAGTTCTTACCCACAGATTTTTGATTTGCTCAAATATAAGCTAACTTTATAAAATAATTTTTTCTTAGTTCCCTCCTTAGCTCTTTTCCTCACAACTTTTCAGCCATACACAGTTGCTATACACATGAAGCTGGTGCTTTAGCTGTGCCAGAAAATCCAGAGGTTAGATGAGGACAACTCTCTACTTGGAAAATGGAGTCTTTAGCATTTGTTATTTAAATTTACTTTGTTCTTCTGCACAGACAATCTAACCACACAGTTCTCATACAGACTGAGATAGGGAAAAACAAACAAGGTGTTTCATCTGGCTGATGAAAACTTTGTTATGCTGCAGTAGAAACATGCACAGTAAGTGGATACTGTCTCAGTGAGTGCTACCAGTTGCTTTGCAGTACAAAAGACCAGGATCAAAGCACGGGGCCTTTGCACAGGAAGCCCCAGTGTTCTGCTTTAGTAGCCTGAACTGCCCTGTTATTAACCTGAATATTTGTGACTAGCAAACAACACATTTAGATCTGTGTCTGAGAAACCAGCTTCAGGACAAACAATCTGTTTGTTTCCCTCTGCTTGCAGGCATGCTCACAAAAACACAGTGATGGAGGTGAAACTGAATCTCAATGGCAACTGGCTGCTGACAGCTTCTCGTGACCACCTCTGCAAGCTCTTCGACATCCGCAACCTGAAGGAAGAACTTCAGGTCTTCAGGGGGCATAAGAAAGAGGCCACAGGTCAGAATTCTTTTTATCATGTAGATTGTTATTATTAAGCTTAGATTTAAAATGAAAATGATTTCCATTTATTTGAAATCCTAGTATTATACCTTGTGATTGTGGCTTGCTGTGTGTTTCAGCTGTGGCCTGGCATCCTGTTCATGAGGGGCTGTTTGCCAGTGGAGGCTCTGATGGGTCCTTGCTGTTCTGGCATGTTGGGTATGTGGCATTTTCACGTTGGAAAGGTGTTGGTCAGCTGTGCAAGCTGTTAGACAAAACACAAAATACCTCTTTTCCCCTTTGGGTCCATATTTAACCTGAGTATTTATGATAATGCTTCTTCTCTGTACCTGAGGAATTTGTTAATATGCTTCATTTAGGAATAAGTTTTCCTGTAGAAATGTCCTTTAAAGGATACAATTGCTTGCACAAAACTAGCCATGTGTTTTGTGATGAATGGTTGAAACTCCTAGTTTCTTAAAGCTTGTTCTGAGGTGCTGTAGTTATTTTGGTTTTAAAGGTACAACTAAAAATCCCTACATTACTGAGCTGCCTGTTAAAACCACAGGGAACAATCAGTTCACCCAGTAGAAAATTGACAGAGGCTTAAATTTGACAAAATATGGGATAGAGGATGAAGAACAGCTGGATAGCAGAAGCTTTCTGTTGTAACTCTAGGAGATATTCAGCTGTGTATGGTTAATTTTTATTTTTTTTAATGCATCAGGGTTGAGAAGGAGGTTGGTGGAATGGAAATGGCCCATGAAGGAATGATCTGGAGTCTGGCATGGCATCCCCTTGGACACATTCTGTGTTCAGGCTCAAATGATCACACCAGGTAATTTCAAGTATTTAAAGAGAAGGTCTAAGGGAACATATTTACTTTTAGAAACTAGAACAGTGTTTGGCATCAGTGAATAAATAGATTGGAATGGTTCTGTTACACAACCAGTGGCCAAAGCAGAGACATAACTTATTAACATAAGTTAGGAAGCACTAGGCAGCATTGACATTTCATATTTCAAGGTAGAGTCTGACCTCTTGTAACAAATATTATGATTTTGGTTGGTGGGAGCTTTTAAATCCACTGAAGAAAATTTTTTAAAAAGAATTCTTGTCGTTTCTTGCTGAAGAAGTACTATCTCCACAGCAATTTCATCTGCTGGTCATGTCTTTTCACATTGCAGACACCTTCAGAGGCTGTAGTTTGTATTTTCAGTTTGGACATGCTATAAACACAGTGCATTTTATAAATGCAGTAAATTTTTGTGAGGGCATGTGTATATTTAGTGTATATGAAGAATATACTTGAGCAAGAAGGTTTTGGAATGAACTAGAAATATTTTTTTCATTATCTGATGTTGATGCCTTGTACTTACACCCATTATACTTTGAAGTATCTTCTAGGTTGTAATGTTGAGTTTTTTATTTTTTGTTTGAAGCTCGTACCCTGTGTTCAGATCTAGAGCTAAACTTGATTTAGTAAGAGTTGAATCCTTACATAATCAAGATACTATATTAAAAATCAAAGAACTAATTAGATTAAAAGTTGTTAATGCTCTTGACCCTTTAATGAGATCATGTAACTTCCTTTTGACAGCAAGTTTTGGACTAGAAATCGGCCTGGAGATAAAATGCGAGATCGTTACAACTTGAACCTGCTGCCTGGGATGTCAGAGGATGGGGTGGAATATGGTGAGGCATTTTTCCTCAGTAGGGAAGGAAGAGGATTGGGGTCAGGAACAGGCCTAGGTCATTAGGTAACACTTTTGGGTAAGATGAGGAAGCAGAATTATAGCATTGGGGACCACTTGGGCAAAAATACCTTTTTCTAAGGATGATTTTACTGCCTGTGTTATCAGTGATCATCATTCCAACAATGGCTTTTCTTCTGTTTCCACAGCTCCAGGAGGTAAGACCTGCTCTGTCAATCACAGGAAGGAGGTTTGGCTCTTCCTCTGGCAATATCTCCAGTTTCCTTTTCTTTCTGAAAACTTCATCTGTCTTCAAGGCTTCCCACAGTCCTGAACTGCAACAGGAAAAGCAAAAATAATTCTACTAAAACCTTTAAACTTTACTCTTAAGGATTTATCCCAATAATTTTAGGCTGCTCAGGACTGACCAGTTCAATGGTGACCAGTTCAACTCAGCCACCTGTAGTTGCATCTGTTTCTTCAGATTTTTGATTATATGTGTTTGTTTTTTTTTTTTCTTTTTGGAGGAGGGGGGATTAAAATTCAGCACTTTATACAAGTTAAATTTTAAAATATAAGATTTGTTTAAACAAAAATGGGACTGGTTATGAGTTACTACTTCTTTTTCTGAGCTTCTACCCTAAATAATCTTCCTGAAAGGACGTAGTTTTTTACCTTTTGGGGTGTATTTATGAACCTGAACTTGCAGTTCTTTAAATATCCTGTAATTCATACATGAAACTAAATTGTGACCTACCAGTTGTAAATATCTATTTACTATTGGAATATGATACTAATGGCAAAAGCATGTGAGAATCCAAAGGGATAAAGTAGTAATGTAAAGAAATATTTTCCAATTATATATATTTATTGTTTTTTTTTTTCTCTAGATGATCTGGAGCCCAACAGCCTGGCAGTCATTCCTGGGATGGGAATACCTGAACAGTTGAAAATAGCTATGGAGCAGGAGCAGATGGGTAAGTAATAGCTATGGAGAAGCATTCTCCTGAGCAATCCAGATACTGTGGCACTTCTTTTTCATATTCTTTGGGAGCTCTTTTCTTAAGTTCTGTATTGTTCATATTTCCTGTGTAAAGAATGATGAGCTGAAAACCTCTGTGAAAAAAATAAAGGATCTTTGTGTAAGCCTGCATTGCTCTGACTGTTTGTTTCCCTGGTGCCAAAGGGAAAGATGAGTCCAATGACATTGAGATGACAATCCCAGGACTGGATTGGGGAATGGAGGAAGTAATGCAAAAGGACCAAAAGAAAGTGCCACAGAAAAAAGTTCCCTATGCAAAACCAATACCAGCACAGTTTCAGCAGGTAAGTACCTGACACAGAGTGAACAGAACAACCTGTTCTTTTCCCAGCTTCAAAAAGTGTGTCTTTTGAAATGTTTTGGATTTTACAGCTCTCCTGTATCAACACCCCATACAATGTACCACAGTAGCTAGTTTAATAACTATTTAAACATAAAATATTGGATTAAATACCTTCTATCTTGTATCTGTACCTAGAAAGAACTTGAAGATACAGGAGTTTTTTATTCAGTGTTGTTTTTACTTTCAAGTATCCATACTACAAAATGTTTCAGCATATCCTTTTATGCTTTCTCATTGCAGCAATGTGTTGCACACATGTTCTACAGAATTAATCTTGTGTTTTCTGATCTTTGTAGGCATGGATGCAAAATAAAGTTCCTTTGCCTCCCCCACCTGAGCCATTGAATGATAGAAAGGAGGATATTAAGCTGGAGGAAAAGAAGAAATCACAGGCAGAGATTGAGCAGGAAATGGCAGCACTTCAGTACACAAACCCACAACTCCTGGAGGTATGTGTGTGTGGAAACACAGGGATTAATAAGTTTGCTTCAGTCCTTTCTGTGACAGATTTGGACTTCAGCACTAAAGTGAGCAGCTTCCCGCAGCAGTTTCACCTGTTTGGCTGTTTTCACTTTTTCCAAAAAGACATCTAATTGAACAGGATATTGCACTTAATGTGTGATGATGTGAATCTCTCAGCGAGGCCCCCACATCTCACTTTACCAGTGGTTCTCTTCAGTTGGTGATTTCTGTTAGTTACAAGGAAAGCATTCTTAAATTCCTGTGAAATGGGATGACTGCTTCGATTTTTAGTTGTAACATACTTCTGCGCTTAACTGATTTTCTGTCTCTCTTTTTTGGACAGCAACTGAAGATTGAGAGACTTGCACAAAAGCAAGCTGAGCAAGTGCAGCCACCACCCCCAGGAGGATCTCTCCATGGACCTCAGCCTTTCCCAGGGCAAGGCCCAATGTCACAGATGCCTCAAGGCTTTCAGCAGCCCCTTCCACCTCAGCAGATGCCAATGAATATGCCTCAGATGGGACCTCCTGGCCCACAAGGACAGTTCAGACCTCCAGGACCCCAAGGACAAATGGGACCTCAAGGTCCATTACACCAAGGAGCTGGAGGTCCACAAGGGTTCATGGGACCACAAGGACCTCCAGGCCCCCAGGGGCCTCCACAAGGAATGCCACGGCCTCAGGATTTACACGGACATCAAGGAATGCAGAGACATCCAGGCCCTCACGGGCCGATGGGGCCCCCAGGCCCACAGGGCAGTGCTGGCCCTCAGGGACACTTGGGACCGCAGGGCCTGCCCGGCTCCCAGACTCATTTAGGACCACAGGGCCCACCTGGCCCACAAGGTCACCTGGGTCCTCAGGGTCCCCCTGGAGGTCAAGGAATGCAGGGGCCACCTGGTCCACGAGGAATGCAAGGACCTCTTCCTCACGGCATGCAAGGAGCTCCGGGATCCCAAGGCATGCAGGGCCCTATATCTCAAGGGCCTTTGATGGGACTTAATCCAAGAGGGATGCAGGGTCCACCAGGACCCAGAGATAACCAGGGACCTAATCCACAAGGGATGATGATGGGTCATCCACAAGAAATGAGAGGTCCTCATATGCAAAGTGGTTTACTAGGACATGGTCCCCAGGAGATGCGGGGCCTTCAGGGACCCCCGCCTCAAGGTTCAATGCTGGGACCGCCACAAGAAATGCGTGGGCCGCCAGGTCCCCAGGGCCAGCAGGGACCTCCACAAGGCTCCATGGTGGGGCCTCAAGGAAACATGCAAGGACCTCAGGGACAGCCAAACCCTTCGAGGGGGCCGCACCCTTCCCAGGGCCCTCTGCCCTTCCAGCAGCAGAAAACGCCTCTGTTGGGGGATGGGCCTCGCCCCCCCTTCAGTCAGGTACGTGGGGGTCTCTGGAACAAGGGGAACTCTCAGAAGGTGGGAATGGTAGCTGGGTGTGCAGGAGAAATGCACAGCAGGAGCTGAGACAAGGGAGGCTGGGTATTCCTGGCAGGACTGAGGCCTCAGGGAAATTGAAGTGATGATAAAAAGGGTTCTGTAGCATGGAAACAGCAGAACTGGAAATAGGTGATCTTTAAGGTCACTTCCAACCCAAAGTATTCATGATTCTATGACAGGAAACTGTGGAAAAGGGATTATTGGGAATAGTAGTACAGAAACCAGTCTGCTATGAAAATATGTAACCTTAAGAGAAACTCCTTTTTTTTCTTTTTTTTTTAAATTAATGAACTGAACTGAACTGTCAGTTCAGTCTGAACTGTCTTAAGGGGGTATTTCACTGGGAGCAGAGAAGCACAATAAAAGTCAAATTTAAAGAAACTGAACATAAGAAAAGTATTAAACATAATTAATGTATTAATTAAAGCAAGGTATTGCCAACTCTCAGTTGTCCAGAGTAGTTAATCCAAACTATGGGATGGATTTACCATAGATGCTGACATACCTGGAACCAGCTTAGCTCTGGTTGCACTTAACAGTTGACTCTAAGTGCAGAGGGATACAGAGGGACACAGCACTTTCCATTTTCTGCTCTACTGCATATCACACAGAGCTCTCTCTCAGTGGTTATTGCCTCCCATAAGTTCCTAGCTGCATAGCACCAGTTCTTACTTTGTCTCAAGTGTCTTCAGTTCTAGGTGAGTTTTGAAAGGGAAGTTTGGGGGAAAAAAACATACCTAATTGAAAAAAGAAAATGTGTGGTGTTTTTTAACCAGAATTGTCTCTTTTAGACCTGCACTCAATAGTTTCAGTCAAGGCTTTAGACATGCAGAGGACATAGTGTGTACTCCAGTAGCAAACACAATGGGAAATTGAATATTCAAATGAGCTTTAGCTCAGGGATTCCTTTTCAGATTGAAGCAGAGTAGCCCACAAGTTGTGGCTTTATTTGAATATTTTTTCCTTACAAATCAATAATTCCCTCCAGAAGGCTCTTCATGTGCCAGTGCTGGCAAGATTTCAAAAGCACCCAAGTTACCAAAGGAATGTTGGTTCCCCAGCAATATAACTTTAACCAGCAGAGTTGTTTCTCATTGCTGTCCCAGGGAGGCTCATTTTTCTTTGAGAATAATTGCCCTGCCCTTGCCACTGACACTTTGGAATTCATTAGAGTGCTTTGGATGGGTGGCTGGTTATTTTCTTTGAATAACAAGCCTGTCTTAAAGGCTTTTATAGATACTAAAAAATGACACAGTGAGGTATTTTAACCCATTCTTCCTTCCTTGTGCATCTTTAGTATGGTAATGGCTTTTAAAAATTAACATATTTTAAAATTCACAATGTCAGGTTTTGCTCCATTTTGCTTCCTTGTAATGTGAATACAGCCTAGTTCCTGTTTAAAATGGCCCCATATGTGAGGGTTTTTTTAAAACAATAGACTTTAGTTTGTTTTGTGTTCTGGATGTGGCTTTTTTCTTCTGTAAACCTGTACAAATCACTTGTCTTCCTTTTCAGTAGCAGAAGTATGTGAATATCTGCTTTATCAAGGGCTTGTGACATGAACACAGAATAATTACAGATAATTGCAAGGATTAATCTCCATATAAGATAGCTTTGTTACCTGCCCTGGCTGTACACTGGATTTGCTGGGATGCACAAGTCCATTTTCAGCTTTTAGTAAAGTACCTCTTTCTAAACTCTGCATATTTCCCAGTTTGAGGCCTGGAATGATTTTTGAAACAGAAAGCCCATGAAAAGGCAGAGTTAGGGCTCTGTGTTCCCAGCCTGGCAAAGCAGGGCTTGTTTGTAATCAAGGTTTCTGCTAAGGGGAGTTATTTACTGAGTGCTAAAAACTGCTGCTTTGGTGAAACACTTCCATACATGGAAGAAGTTCCATAAAATTTATTTTAAGTAAGCATCTGCTAAATATATGGGAAATGCTGAAACTCCAGCAAGGTTTTGCTGGGGAACAACAGAGTCACTGTGATAGCTGGCTCTTACTTACCTAGTCAGAGGATGGATTTGTTCTGGACTCCAGTCAACATTCCATCACTAGGAAAGTATTTTTGGGGATTTTGGGGGTTTTTTTTAATGGACATTAAGCAAGATCTTTTATTTTGCTTATTTTTCCAACATTCTTACAAAATTAATCAATGCAAATATGAAGTTTGTAGTACATATTTGTGTGCTTTCTTGTGTTTATCACCTACACTGCAGCTGAATATAAATTTTTAATTTAAAACAATATTTCAAGATATGATGGGGTTAAATGCACAAATAAACTTTCTGCTTCCCTACAACCAGAAACAAAAGGTAGTGTTTCTCAAAAATAAATTTAGAGCATTAAAATGATTTCACTTTGATTCATGGAGAAGTTAAGCAGTGTAATTATGACCCATTTGTGTGCTGGAGTACAGGTCTTTAAGTATTTCCAGACTGCAGTCTGGAAGGATTTTAACAAGTTAGTGTGAAGGCCAAGCCTAAATGTTGCATACTAAACATGTCTAGGAAAAAAAATGACATTTTTAGGGGTTTCTGGTAAGGGTTTGGGGGGGGATTGGCTTTTTGGTCATGTCAGCATAGGAAGGTTTTCTATTGCAGCCCTGCAGGATTCAGCTCTGTCTGGTTCATATTTTTATTTGGATTGGATTCTTTATCTGTGGTGTAAATTCTGTACATGTCCCTTTTCAGTTCCAGTCAAGCACAAACCCCAAGTGATGACTTTTTGTCAGCCCTGTGCTGTTGAAAGGCAGAATCAGAACATCATCCAGACACAGTTTTCTTGCCAATGTCACCACAGCAGGTCCTGTCAAAATCATTCATGAGTCAGTGACAGCAGCTGAATTTAAACATCATAATTTTATCCTTTAAAATTCACCAAAAAATGAGAAAATTATACCAAAAACCACTTATATACTTTATTTTTTTCTTTGGGATCACATAAGGCACACAAAATTCTGCCCACTCTACTTCCTCTGCTTATTTTTTAATCCTAAAATGAAGAAAAATGAACTTTGCCATCATGTTAAAAATTAAACTCATGTATTTCCATGTTAAAAACTTAGAGAGTTTTAGAGAAGAGGTTTCCTTATGGCCTTGTTGTTGTCCCCTCATCCCAACATTCTTGATACTTATTTTGTATATATAGTTTCTCTTTTTTGTTCATTTCCAAATGAATTCTTTGGTCTGTGAAGCTCTTTTAACTGCCTGTAAATCAGTACCTGATATTTTTCAACCAAATTTACATATTTTCCTCAGGAAAATTCCTCTGTTCTTCCAGAGGAACAGAATATTTGTATCAAATACTCAATAAATTCAATACATTCTTATAGAATATTCATACTTAGGAAGAATATGAGCTTTATCATCTTTGGCTGTGACAGATAAAATGTGAATAGCTGCAAAGCTATTCCTATGAATGCTGTGTTTCTCGGTGACTGAAGCATTACTGATGGGAATGTCTGCAAACTGAGGCTGAAACCATTGGAACATGAGCTGTTTCTGTGTACAACCTGTGCAGCTGCAGACCTTCTGGAAAGAAAATTGTTTTGCACTCCTACAAACATTTTTCATTACTCACACATGGAATTCACGTGGCTTTTGTTCTTCCATGCTCACAGGATGGACAGAACCCAGGTCCTCCTCCACTGATACCAGGCCTGGGCCAGCAAGGAGGACAAGGTCGTCTGGGCCCTCACAACCAAGGACCTGGTCTTAATAAAGGTAATTTAACATATTGTCTGTTCTCCTGGGAGTCAGTCTCCTCAAAGAGGGGCTGTCCCAGTGCAGTGCACCCAGGGAGAAATGGCTGCAGCACAGTGCAGGCCCTTGGCTGAGAGAAAAGCTTCCAGACATGTGGGGTGGGATATACAGGAAAAATTTTCTCAGAAATATTGTTTCATGTGAAAGCTATCCCACATGCTTTCTAGAACTGTTTGAACTAGAGCATCCTGAAGTGATTTAGAAATGGTTACAGAAACGTGCTGTGATTTTTCTTGTCCCTCCAGGCGATGCCCGTGGGCCACCCAACCATCACCTGGGCCCGCTGTCGGACCGGCGGCACGAGCAGAACAGCGGCGGCCCCGAGCACGGGCCCGAGAGGGGCCTGTTCCGAGGGGGCCAGGACTGGGGCGATGGCAGGGACAGCAGGGGCATGCCCGACAGGCGGGGACCTCACCCCGACTTCCACGACGACTTCGATCGGCCCGACGACTTCCGGGATGATTTCCACCCTGACAAGAGATTCGGCCATCGCTTACGAGAGTTCGAGGGGAGGGGAGGCCCGCCATTGCAAGATGAGAAATGGAGACGAGGTGGACCTGGGCCTCCCTTTCCTCCTGATCACAGGGAATTTGAAGGAGGTGGTTCCAACCGGGGGCCTCCTGGTGCTTGGGAAGGACGGAGACCTTCGGATGACAGATACCCACGGGATCCTGAGGACGCGCGCTTCCGAGGAAGGCGAGACGAGAGGTAAGAATGAATCCCTTTCTCTTTCTTGGGTTAAAGGGTAAATGGAGGGAACTCTTTCATTCCTGGTTTCCTTTTCATTAAGGAGTCTATCTGTTTCAGATTTATAAACTGGAAACCAATAAGGAAATGAAAACTCTAATATACCTGAGTGTAGAGTCCATAAAAATCATTCAGTAATAGAAGAAAACTTGAAAAGTGGTCATTGTACACAGCAGCTTCCGTGTCTTTAAACAGTAAGTAAAGAGAAGGGGGAAAGTTTGTAGAGAAGATCCAGTGACACAGGATGAAGATCTGAGACCGTTTTGATGAAAATTGAGAGGAGACTTAAAGGTTAAAGTGACAAACTTTTGAACACTAGAAGTGGATTTTGAGATTCTGTCTCCAGTCACAAACTACAGTATGACTGTAGAGACTGTAGGATGAGATGCAATGCCCTTGTGAGGAGCAGGAGCAGTGATGTGACTGCCACATAGAAGGGCCAGACTTACAGCATCTGTTGGACTGTCGAGACTTATTTTTTCATGCATTTGCTTGTAGAAATTTTATTTCTCTTTCTGACTTATTTCTTAATGCCAAGCGAAGAACTCAAAAATAATCTGATTTACAGCAATGCCCTTGTCATTGCTCACAATCTCCGAATAAATCACAAAGGGATAAATTTGCTTTTAGTTACCAATGTAAATATGGAGGAATTAATGCTGTCACTGAAATGAATTATCAGTAAAATTGCTCCAGATTTATGTTAGTTTAATTAAATGAAATTTGGCCTCCAAGGTCTAAGCCTCTCACTGACCACCAACTCTCTATGTATAAGAACATGTGCTTGTTACAAATATGCTGTGGTCTCCACATAATGTGAATTTTGTGTGTTTTAGTTGCCTTTTTAATCATTTTCTTACATTCCTTTTACTTTGCATCTATACAGCTCTTCTTTTAGCTATTTTCTACCTAGCTCTGTAAGATGTAACTTCCTTTTGTGTGAAGAGTATGAAAAGAAAAGAACAGTAACTTAAAGAAGGTAACAATTAAAGCCATTTTTAAAAAGTAAAGCCAGAGAAAATCCAGTTGGATGGTCCAGTGGTCCAATGGTCTGCATCATAGAACTCTAAAAGACACAGCAGACAAGACTTTTAGAAGCTCAGTAGAGATTTTTCAGATCTTATATTGAAAATGTTTAGGGACTGGCAAATATTTTATTATGGTCCTGATTTTTAAAAAGTTTCAGGAAGGGAAACAAGAACCTTGTGACCTGCAAATCTGACTTTTGAACTAAGAGTATTCTATTTATCAGAGTACAAGTGTTTGCCCAGAAAGTTTGAAGTGAAATGGCACAGGGCTCTAAAAGGCTCACTGTGCTTGTAAATTTGATGATTTTCTTAGAATGAAGGTGAACTAGGTGCCATTTACTGCAGATGCTGTGGTGGACTTAATCCCAACCACTCGTTTAGCTGACTTGGTTTGAAATTGAGATTGTAACTGGTTTGATCAAGCATGAGAGGCAAATGTGTGTATGTGTGTTTCTCTCTAATTTCCCATCCTTTTCATCCCTGTCCTGTTCTTACTCTTTATCAACATGATGCTTCTACTGCAGAGACCTGCCTCTTCCTGCCTGCTAATCTGCACAGTGTGTAGTTGTGTACAGTAAGGTCCTAGGCCTCGGGGAAGAAGATGTGAGAGCAGTCAAACAGGAACTGAACCCGATGCAAGGCAGGGCTTTATGTGTGACTGATATGAAAAGGCAAATAAGGATGTCCATAACACAATATTAGGAGCTGTGGCTGTGTCAGGCGTAGGTTTCGTAGATTTCAAAACTCAAGCTATGTCCATAAATTGCCTGAAATAGGAAAGGCCCTGTTCCTGCAGCCCTGGGGCCTCATGTTGAAAATCTTGGTAATTTCCAAGCTAAGTTGAATCACACCATATCAGTATTAAAGCAGGAGGCCCTCTAAGAAACCTCTAGAGGACTGTGCTCTTTCAAGGCTAAACAATATTGCTCTGTGATTATTTGAACCATTTGTACCTGAAACTGTTGAGTTTGTTTTCCCAAACCATGCAGGTTAATGTAAATGGTTCATGGTCCATACAAAGCACTCCTCCATCCACTGTTGTACCTGTACAGGCACAGCAGCCTCCTCTCTGTATTGTGTTTGTTTTCTGGGAGGTGGAGACAGACCTATTGTTTTTTATTAAAAACAATGTAAAAGTTTAAGAATATTGTATTGTGTTATGACTACTGTTAAAATATTTAAATTTGTAATTAAAAGGTTAATGTTGTTAAAATTCTAAATAAAAGTATCTAAAGTTTTGCTTGTAATAGGATGCACTGTGTCGTTAATGAGCTGGGGAAGGGGACGCTGCACACAGCCAACACCACGGGAATGCTGTGTGCTTCCAGTTCAGCCAGTGTGGAACTGGGAACACTGGGGAGGTGGGAGGCATCTGTGACGGGGCAAGGAGAGCTCCACACCGTGTGCTGTCACTGAGGGGGGGCAGAGTAGCGTGGGTGGCACGGTGGGGACACCAGTGTGCCTGCACCACCGGAACACTCAGCCGGGCTGTGACAGACAGGCGTCCTCACAGGGCAGGGTGAGCTTTGCAAACCCTCCAGGCGTTTGAACTGCTTGTGTCAGGAACAGAACTGCTAGTTACTGACACAGCCAGCTGCAGGCTTACCTGGCATGGCACTGACAGCTCAGCAAGAGCCATTCTCCTCTCTGAAGGGCTGTCCAAGGCCTCAGTGCAGTGCTGGAGGAGCTGTACTCAGCAAAGGTGCTGTGCAGAACCCAATCAAATTCCTGAAAGATGCCCTTGGTACTTACTAGACAGCAGTTATCAATATCAGGCTCGTAATTATATTTTGCAACACAAAATTCATTAGTGCAGTTGGATAAACTGCTCTTCAGGTTGCAGAATGCCACTGTGCACTGTTCAGCCATCGCTGTGCCTGCAGATCCAAGGGCAGTCTAGATGCATTTGCTAGAATTGTAAACTTGGAAGAATGGAATGAAAAGGAGAATTGTCTGGCAAAAGAATCATAGAGCTAATAGGAATGAGATCCTGTAATGTTTTGTTACAGCCACAACTCTCATTGCTTCTATGTTTTCAGTTTATGATGGAAATGGAAAGAAAAAAAGGGAAGGGGAATGTAAGAGCATCAGAGTTAAGGGGAACTCACACTTTGCCTTGCCTTACCTCACCTTGTATCTATCATCACTCATTGACTGTTTTTCCCACCTTTTCATTAAATGAATGCACTATGTTTAATAATATTTTTCTTGTATGAAAAGCCAACATAATCAGCGGAAGGAAATATGAAAGGAAGATTACAAAGCTTACTATCAAAGTGCTCAAAGGCAGAAATGGGCACTTTTCCACCTACAAATCCTGTTCTAGTAACTGTATGTTCTGTAGCATAAAGTGAAACAGTTTAGAAATGAGTTGATCACTAAGCTGCTTCAATTGTGCCTAAAAGCCACATTTGTATCATGTTCTTTGTTGTAGCTTCCGAAGAGGAGGACCCTCGAGGCACGAGGGCCGGGGACCCAGGGGCAGAGATGGCTTTCCTGGCCCTGAAGATTTTGGGCCAGATGATGCTTTTGACTCTCCAGATGAAAACTCCAGAGGAAGGGACCATGGTGCTCGGGGGCGAGGTCGAGGTGCTCCGAGAGGTAAGGGGAATGTTCTTCCACACAGAAACACAAGGATGAGGAAGGAAAGGCGTTTCTTGGGCAGGTGACATTATTTTCATGAATACAATGTCTCTTCTCACTCCTGTCCCCTGCTTCTCTTACTGCTCAGGAGCTCGGAAGGGTTTGCTTCCTACTCCAGATGAATTCCCACGCTTTGAAGGAGGGAGGAAACCAGACTCCTGGGATGGAAACAGAGAACCAGGTAAAAAATTTCATGAGCTTTGTAGATTTCTACAATATAATAACTTTAAAAATTATTTTAAAAATCATGTATTTTTCCTGTACCTCACGTTTGTTACCAGTATTTTACCATGAGAAAAGCCAAATGCAGTTCTTTGGTCTTTTAAATTTAGGAAGAAAGAACTATACAGAATTTAACTGTCTCTAAATACAGTGAATAGAAGTGATTGTGGCCTCAAAGCCTTGATTTTCAGTTGTGTTCTTGTACAGTCCAGAACTGCCCAGGCAGTTGTCACCTCTGGATGACTGAATCACATGTCATGGGGTTTTTTAAATATCTTTATTAATGCCAACAGGAATCTTTCTCTGTGTTGCTATCTCTTCAGCAATGTCTGACAACTTATATTTGCAGTTGTGTTACTAAAGGCAGCCCCATATGGGGCAAGACAGAGCTGTAGAATGTCATGGAAAACAAAGCACAAATGGCACATGAATAAATGAAGATGTGATTGTCTCTAAAATACATGGAGGTATTTTATACTGGAAAGAAGACTTTACATCTGCCACACTTTTCTTTCCCATCATCTTTAAAATCTGTTTTACCTTTAGCTTTTTTACTAAAAAATGGGACAGAGGAGAAGCTTTACATAATTTTAACTCCAAACTGTGTGCCAAACAGTGTGGGCAGTTTGTAAATTTATGTGGCTGCCTTCAAAAATGAAGAATAACAATCCAATAAACATTACTTATCTTGTGTTTTCATGCACAGGTCCTCGTCCAGATCACCCTCCTCATGATGGGCACTCTCCAGCCAACAGAGAACGTTCCTCTTCACTCCAGGGCATGGACATGGCCTCACTGCCACCACGGAAACGTCCCTGGCACGATGGACCAGGAACCTCTGAGCACAGGGACATGGATGCTCCAGGTGGACCTCCAGAGGAGAGGGGCAAAGGTAAAAAGCCCCTTTGATTACAACCCTTAAGTAACACTGGCATGTATTTTCAGTAGTAAGTGTATCCAGAAGTTTCTCGTTCAGAGGGGATAAAGCTGAGCTGGTAAATATCTGATTTTACCAGCTGGGAAGTTACAGACCAGTCTTACAGGAACATAAGAACAGAGGGATTTTCAAACATCAAATCCAAATCTTGTCTCCAGCATCACAGAATCCTCTTCTTTATTGCCCTGTTGAAAAGTAGTTGGTTTTTGGTTCCCTGTTACTCCAGCTGGAAAACTCATTAAGAACATTTTTCCCTCATTTTCAGAATAGTTGTTTATAAATATTAATGCTTGTGATGTTATTCTTTAACTCAAATATAAGAACATTGAGCCTGGAGTGATATGTCCCTGAAGTGCTCTCTAAACCTCTGAAGATCTCACTTACTAAAACATTATTTTTATATTTAATGGCTTTCTAGTTACCTTTTGTGTACTCCTCTAATTGCTTGAAGAATCATGTAAACTTTTGATATACACAACATCCATGGACAGACCTCTAAAACTTAATTGAAGTAGACTGTGCTTTAAAAAAAAAAAAGAGGGAAAATGTTTTTCCCTTGATCTATGCTTATCATTCACTAATTTAATTTGATGTCTTGTGTTGTAATTAAGTTGAATGTTGGTCCCTGTTATTACTGAATGCCACCTCTGATTGCACTGAACTCCACCACTTCCAGCCTGAACCAGCTCTTCTCCAAGTCAGAGCTCTGATTTCTTTATTCTTTCTAGAAATTGTTCTGTCTCTTTCACTATCCATGTTACTCTGTATGTGCTATTTTGAATTTTAAATGTTCCTTTTCTAAATTCAATGAGATAATTAGGAATTGCACACACTGTTTAAGATGTGGTGTAGCCATGCATTTCTACACTTGTCTTGTACTTGTTCCACTTTCTCCATTCTTTCCTCACAGTTCCTGGTGTTGTAGTTCCCTCTAAGTGGTCCCATGTTTCTGTAACCCACAGAACACATTCTTCTGGAGTCAGTGCTGTTAGCATCAGGCCAGTTCTTGATCCTATTTCTTACAGATCTCAGGGCTTCTGTTTTCTTGTGTAAATACTGTCTTTCTTTAATGTCCTCACAATGACTACCCACCGTCAGGTACTGATCAGTGACAAACATCCTTCTCATTTGCTCCTAGATGCTGAGCTGGCAGCCTGCAGCTGAATTTGTTGCTGTTAGGCTGCACAGCTCTGTCTGTTGCCACTGAACACTGAAACCCAGCCCACTTCTCTCAGCACTGTCCCAAAGCTCATTCAGTTTTAACTGCTTGCCACTCCTCCTCTGCATGGACTCTGTTCCCAGGTTTTATCATTCCTTCACAGATGTTTTAAATGTTATCACAGATGTTTTACATTTTATCATTCCTTCACAGATGTTTATCTGCTGATAAACTTCTCTACCAGTATTTTTCCTTCCATATCACATGCTGTAGTTCTCAACTTAGCCAGCATCTATCAAATCTATAAGGATTCCTTTCCAGCTTCAGTAATGATTGTGGTAACTCTGTCAGATTCTTTGTTAAAGTCAAAACAATTGTTGTCCAGGCACAAATGTGGTAATATAACATGCTAAAGAAAGTTTAGAATGATGGCAGAAAGCCTGATAAACAAACCATGAACAACACTTCATATGAGGGCTGTGTCACCTTCAGTTGTATTGGGAAAGTCCTTTGAAGATTAAAACTCCATGAATGTTTCTGTGAAAGAATTTGGTGACTGTTTTACATGGAACCAACCACAGTCAACAAAAATCACTTTGCTAAAGTGCAGCAAAAATACCTGAATTTAGCTGTAGTATGTGTCCTTAAAACAAGGTTACCACTGATTTTGTTTTCTCAGAATACTGCTTCTTATTTTAGGCTAATGAATTGGGTTGGGGTTTTTTGTTGTTCATAGCAAACATATCAAAACCAAAAAGGTATGTGAGAATTAGAAAATTCTATTCTGTGAGAATTAGAACATTCTGTTCCTGGCAGTAAGAGCTTGAGTACTTTTTGTTCCAGGTTAGTGTAGTAAAATAAAGCATTTTTCTATTATTTTTAGCAAAAAATTGAAAAGAACAGTAATGTAACTCATGATCTTCACCATCAGCCTCAACTGTCTCAATTTGTCAACAGTGCAATGTCTTTGTTTAGGATTAAAAAAAAGTATTTTGCAATAAAAACACGGAGAGAACCACAGTGTTAGCACAAGAACTGGCAGTTTGGAGGAAAAGCTGTCATTATTCTGACTTCATTTCAGTGCCTGCTGACAGTATCAAATACAAGCTCCTTTAATTCCAGAGGAATTGCTTGATTGTTGTCCGTTTTCTGAACTGTAACGGAGACACTAAATCTGTATAAGAAACTTGTAGTGAGGGAAGAGGCATAAAATTGCAGGTCTCAGCTACAGCTGCTTTATGAATGATGACACTACAGTAGAAGCAGCTCAGTATCTGGCATGTCTGAGAAGAGACTCAGCTCAAACTTACACCAGTAACTGGTTCTGTGCTTCCTTTGCAGGACGAGGAAATTCGGGACCTTCACAGAGAGCGCAGAAATCTGGGAGGTCCAGTTCTCTAGATGGAGACCACCACGATGGATTCCACAGGGAGGAAGCCTTTGGTGGAGGCCCTGGGGCAGGCAATAACCCTTCTCGAGGAGGAAGGAGCAGCAGCAACTGGGGAAGAGGAAATAACATGAACTCTGGCCAGTCCCGGAGAGGAGGATCTCGGGGTGGACGAGGCCGATAGAAGAGGCTTTGACTGGGTCATGCCCAGTCCTTGTGGGACAATATTTAAATAGACTGCTACTCTGGACTCACCTGCAATGCCACGAACCTGGATTCTTAACTGGGATAACTGAATGTGCATTAGTTCCTAACAAGGGTCTTTCTTTTCCTGAACCAGTCATTTGCCTCTAGCTGCAATATTGTGGCTACCTTTGTTTTGTTCTTTCCACTCCCATCCCCCTCACTTTCTTGTTTTGTCAAGAGCTGGAATTTCTTTTAAGTGTTGTGGAACATGGAGCATCTCCACAGATTTCAGTTCACCTCCAGACAGAAACTTGTTTCTATATGTACAGTTTGTCAAAGAGTTACGTTGGTTTTGTATGAATACAGAATGTAATTTGAGCAAAAATTAACAAAAAAAAATCACAGTGTGTGATTCTTTACTCACCTACTACTACAGAGGGTTGTATTTGGGCAAACTTGTGTTTCAGATGGAGCAACAGAACTACCTCCTGAAATCTCAGCCAGTTAAAATACTGAGAGATGATTCCTAGGGCTTTGGTTTATCATGTACAGAGAAGTTTCATTTTCACCTTTAGTCACAGCTGTCTACAATGGTGCTGAGGTCAAAATTCCAAAATGCAGGCAATCACCACTGCTTGCTAGTCTGCCATCCTGAAACAGAAAAGAGTGGAATAGTGTTTAGAACAAGTTGTCAAAGACATAGAGTGAGTTACATAACCTGGATCCTAAGACAAACATCACAGCAAAGATTGGCATTCTGCACTTCACCTAGGCAAGCCACAGATTTTTGTTGAGAACAGCATCTGTTTTCAGAAACTGAGACAGAAAGTTTAGCAGCTTGATTGGTATGTTTTACAGCAGCTGTGTGACACACTGTTTAAAGCTGTGGGTGTTCAGCAGAGTCTGGTGCATTAATTGCTGAAGTGCAATTCATCATTTCCAGAATAAGTTTTTTTAAGTGTCTTTTTCTTTAGGCTATTGTTACCTGGTTTTACTAAAGGAGGGAAATGAGGAGGAGGGGTTATTCCCATTTCCCACATTTCATAATAAAGCTGCTTACAACCACAAGTTTGTTTTCCCCATAAATCATTCCTATTAATCATCTCCAGCCACCATGTTATCAGAAGGCTCCTTTAACACCTAAAGCCTCAGTGAAAATGTTATCACATAAGTACTTATTGTACAGGTACCCCTCAGGAAGGTCCTGTATTGTAAGTAGAACATATAATGAAAAACCACTACCAGGCTTCCCTCTCTCCTGCCTTGAAGTTCAGGCTATAATCAGGATGAGACTTAGTTCTAGAGGCTCCTGCAACCCAGTAACACATGGCAGCTGCTGCATCTTCTCATAAGCAGGTTTACCAAAGACTGGCTCAAGTCCTGATGTCCCATATTCCTCAAAGGCACCAAAGCACAGATGCTTTAACTGCTGTTCTCTTGGTTCAGTCAGTCACTTTTTACTTAGTTTTTAATTTGTGGTGTATCAAATCACATTTGAAAATTGTAACTGAAAATCCTATAAAATCTTTTCCATGGAGCTCAGGAGAGACAGAAAGATCTAAAAGGAATTAACTAGAAACAGCTGAGATGCATCTGATATGACAGTTTGTCCCTTGAGAAAAAATGCTTTTTAGCTCTATCTGAAGGACTTTGGGCACTTTGGGTGTTGGTCTGGGAGTTGGGATTTGTCCTGAAGTTTTCATAAGAAATACTAATGATTTAATCACTGGCAAAGAGGAAAGCTTGCCCTCTTTTTTTTTTTTTTATTTAGTAAGCTAAATATATGTTAAAGGGACTAAAAGAGGTCTAATTCTTAGACCCTGTGAGTCAGAGGGTGAGCTTTAGGCTTTAATTAAACCACAGTCCTCTACCAAAATAAGGTAAAGTGTATCTAACAAGAGAAAACCCAGCTTTATCTAGACAGCTTTTATTTCCTCTGATAATTGTTTAATTCCTTAAACAATTGAGGTACTTAAGTAATACTCTTCAAGGGGCAGCTTTTTAAATGGAGTTTTGAAGTATTTCACAATCATATGCTCAAAAAGTCCTAAGAAAATTTGATATCATTTCTACAAAACCTTAGAAGGTAACAGCATAGCAAAGACAGAAGCAGCTTCCCATTCTGTGATACCATGACCCACTATTACTGGGAAATGGGCACAGTTATTTAATGGGATTATACCTCTGTACTCCTCAGGTCATGTTATTTTACCAGTGCTGCACACAGACTCTTATGCTCTACCTGTTAGTTCAGAGGTTGTCTCACATTTAATTTTACACTGCTGTTAGGAATAAAATTAATTTTATATACTGTAATTTAGAAATTGTAAAAACAAGAGAGCTAATTTAATGCTATTCTGATAGCTCTGATCTACATTCTTAATGGAAAAAAATTACCATTAGTGAAATGTCTATACTGACAATTGGACACAAATATTTTTATTAAAGCAATCTATGTACACTTAAGCACCCCCTTTAACAATTTCAGTTTAATTCAGAAAAGTATTTGGTAAATCTGTTAAAACTAAATAGTGATAGCAGGTAAGTATTGCAGTGACTTTATTTTCTCCACGAGGCACAGCTGCTCAGTGAGAACTCCCTGGGGGCTCTGTGCAGTGAGGCCCCGGTGTCCCATTTCCTTGCACGGGTCCAGTGCCCGGCCCAAAGAGGAGCAGCCAGCCCTGCCAGCCTGAATTCAGCACCCTCCTAAGGCAGCTCAGCTTCTGCACTGGAGCAGAGCTCCAGTTACTGGCAAATCTGTTTCTGAAGGTCAGGCTGGGACAAGTAAGCAACTCCTGCCCAAGTTCAGAGAGCAATATCTATACACAAAAATGAAGTTCTAAGAGCTGAAGCTCCCGTTTTAAAGCCCAATTTGGTCCCTAACAGCAGTACCTGCAAACGCCAATGGTCTTGACCAATATCAGCACTTAGCATCCTCTCATCATCATGCAGGAACACCCCCCTCCCCTTACAATTATGGGCAGTGTTTGTGACCCACAGCCCCAGGAAAGTTTGTTTCACTTACTGGAAGGTTATTTTAAAGCTGCTTTATAAAGAGAAATGCAGTTCAGTGGCCACAGTCTTCGTATTCACCACTGGTCTGAGGTGACAGCAAAACCAGTATGTGTTCATAGTGTAGGGGTCAGCACAAAATGAGGTAATACCAGTTAATTTTTCAATGTCCTCCCCTAGCCTCGATGGCATTTTGCTAAATCATCTTCGTGTTTCAGCATCCGTCAGCCTTGCGCACCTCAGCCGCTCCTCAGTCCTCAGTGCCGCCGCATGGGCTCCGACCGCGCGGTCCGCAGCAGCCGCAGCAGCAGCCGCACGGTCCCGGGCTGGAGAATGAGCGGGATGCTGCCAGCTCCCCACCCAGAGGTGGAGCGATGCCAAGCCGCGGCTATGGAGCTGGCAGCGCGGTAAGGCAGATAACGAGCCCGGGGGCGGCTCGGCAGGCTGACACCGCACACAGCACCTGCAGCTCCGAGTCACCGGGGCCGCTCCGGGCTGCCAGCCCCGCTGCTGCTGCTCCTCGAGCGCTGGCGAGTAAAACGTGCCGGGACGCGGAGGAGGCGAAGAGAAGCGGCGTCCCCGGTCTGGGAGTCGGCTGGCGACAGCGCGAGGCTCCGGCTCCGTGTGTGAGGGACTCCCGCGGGGCCGCGGCCGCTCCTCCCCGGCGCGCCGGGCTCACAGAGGCAGTGCTGCCTTGCCTCGGCCGCACACGGCGGCGCGGAGCAGCCCGGCGAGGCGGCGCAGGCCGGCGGCACCTCCGGGCAGCGCGGCCAGGAGCGCCGTGGCGGCGATGCCGAGCTGCGCGGCGGCGCCCAGCGCAGTTAGCGCGGTGCTGCGCAGCGCCAGCGCGGCGTACAGCGTCCCGAAGAGCGCCCCGAGGTACAGCAGCGCCCCGCGGCCGGGCTCCCGCAGCAGCCGGGCGGGCCCGCGCAGCAGCGCGGCGGCGCCCAGCGCGCACAGCGAGCCGAGCGACCAGAGCAGCGCGAACTTGCGGGCGCGCAGCAGCAGCAGCGGCACGCACAGCCCGGCCAGCCCGAAGCACAGCGCCGCCAGAAGCACGCACAGCCCGCTGCCCGCCAGCCGCTGCCAGCGCGACAGCCCCGGCAGCCACGGGTCCTCCTCTCCCGTCCAAGGCCACACCGTGGCGCCCGGGGCACTGCCCGGCGGGAACGGGTTCAGCGCCCCCAGCCAGGCCCGCAGCCCGCCGCCGTTCCCCGACTCCTCCTGCGAGCCGCCGGCCGCCGGCACTGCGGGGACCGCGCTGGGACCGGTGGCGGCAGCAGCGGCCTTGGACTGCGCGAGGTACTCGTGCAGCTGCCGGCCCAGGTCCGCCATGGCGGGGACGGCACCGGGCGCTACAACGCTCCCTCCGCCCACCCCGGCGCCGCCATTTTCCCGGGCAGGGGCCACATCCGGGGCACGGCAGAACACGCGGCCGCAGGCCGGGGAGAGCGGCGCGCATGCGCCGGGGAGCGTGGGGCGCAGGGCGCGTGCGCGGCGGTCGTGAGGGCTGTGGGGGCTCTGAGGGCTGGCAGAGCTGAGCGGGCGATGGGGGCGAGGGGTTCTGTGAGGGCTGTGGAGACTGCGAGGGCTCTGCTCTGTGAGGGCTACGGGGACTGTCTAGGGCTACGGGGTCTGTGTCGGCCGTGAAGGGCTATAAGCCTGGGATTAGCCTGTCAGTGATTGACAGGCAGGACTAAAAGTGATTGACAGGTGGGATCAGCCCAGGAGATGGATTGCCAGGCGGTACTAAGAGTAATTGAAATGTGGAGGCATCCGCTCAGAGTGATTGATGGGCAGGGCCAGGGGGGATGAGGGGCAGGCTCAGCCTCCGAGGGTGAGTACAGGCAGGGCCATGGGAGTGCTCTCAGCTGCCCGGAGACACTGGGGCACTGGAGAGCTCCTCTGTAGCCAGGCTTCTGTGGCTGAAATTGGGATTCCATCTCCCAAAACTGAACATCCGAGGATTACTCCCAGACAAAAGCTGCCAGACTGACAGGTCTCGCTGGCCTTGGCTTGCTGGGGATGGCCTCTCAGCTGCCCCACAGACACTGAGGCTTTCCTTCCCGTGGAAAAGGGCCATCCCTCACAGCCGGGCACCCAGGGCTGAACGTGAGATTCCACATCTCTCGCCCCACACAAGAGCTTAGCTGTTGCTTGTTAAGTGGTCAGATAACTCAAACAGGACAAGCTGTCTTGCATTGAGTTATTTTGGTGCCATGGGGTTAAGACTGGTCTGGCATCTGGAAGATAAAGCTGGATTTCTGACTGACAGACACCTCACTTTATAAAAGCTACACCAAACTTTGACAAAGCAGACATTTTCTGTACTTTTCCTGGAAATGTGTAGAGTTTCTCCCACGAGCGGGGCTGCCTGCTTTGCAGTTATTCCCCTGAAGGTTAAGTGAAAGGAATCTGTATACATTATCATCATTTCAGTGGTCAGTTACATTTGACTCCTAATCAATACTATTTCTTTTGCTAGCTTTAATATGGTACCTTGATATTCTGTACTGTTTTGTGTTATGCTGTAATCTACTTGTAGTACTTTTTAGTACCAAGAATTGTTCCCAGACAGAAGTTGCCGGGACATAGTGGTCCCACTGGCCTTGATGCCCCTGGGCTGCCTCTCATCTGTACCTGAAACGCTGGGGCTGTGAGCTTTCCTTCCTGTGGAGAAGAATATTCCTTTTTCCCCAGGAGCCCATGGCCAAAATTTGGATTGCACCTCTAAAATTCAGTATATCCAAGGCCACCTTTCAAGTGCACCTGAAACACTGGTGCTGTGCGCTTTCCTTACCTTGGAAATGCACTGTCATTCTCATCTAGGAGTCCGTGGCAGAAATTCTGAATGCCCCTGTACCTCCAAGGATTTCTCCCAGACAAAGCTGCTGGGACAGATGGGTCTGCCTGGACCTTTCCTCCCCTGGGTCACTTCTGACCTGCACCTAAAGTACTGGGCCTCTATGCTTTCCTTCCTGTGGAAATTAGCTGTAATTCCCATCCAGGAGCCCCTGCTGGAAATTTGATTTGCACCTCCGCAAGTGCAATGTGCTGGAGTGCTTCTGTGCAGATACAGTGTTCTGCACCACAGTAAACTGACAGACTGTGTAATGCTACATAAGGCTGAGAATTAACCTGCAGAGCACCATGGTTTAAAGGCTGCAAGAGGAGAGTGACTGCCACAATTGCCTTCCAAATTCTGGTTATCAGCCATGAGGGGGAAGGTCAGTGAACACTGTGCTGGCACAGGTTCCCAAGACTTATGTTGAAACAATTCTGTTTAGCTTTAGACTCTGAGATTCAGCAAATATTGTGGTAGAAAGCTGAGAAGAAAACTGCAATATTGCACCAGTGTGTTTGCATGGCTTACATGAGGCAAGAGGAAGCTGCAGATCAGCACAGGCTCAGCAAGCTGGTGCTGTCTCAACATTTAACTAACATCCTGTGAAAAGCAACCACACCCTGGAGTCATGAATTTTCCTGCTCAGCCTCATGTACTATCACATTTTTTCACTCTCCAAAACCCAGCTTCAAAACTTAACATGTCCAGCAATGCTTCTTCTACTGTCAGTCCTAAAACAAAAAGTAAGCACTGGCCTTCCCTTTCCCCTTGCAGCCTCACAGAGTCCAGTTACAAAACTAAGAATGTTCAGCAGTTCATACCCCAGAAAAGGTTCTAGAGGAGAAAGAGGCCGTGCTGGAATTGGCTTTTCTTTTGCAGCCTATAAAGTGCCCAGTCAACAGTGAGACGATTCCTTCCCAGTGACATGCAGGATGACATTCTTTCAGTCTCGAAGATTCAGGATCCCCAGCGGTGCCCCTACACCAGCTGCTCCCACACTAATAGTGCCGGGACAGAGAGGGTGTGACTCTTACCTGGGCGCTGTCAGCGCTCACAAAGCACACCACACGATGGCGGTGTGTACTTGCAAAAGAAGGAAATTCACCTCTTCTAGCTCTAAACCACCCAAAATGCAGATGCAGGTTCAAAACGTCGCTGCTCTCAAATAAACTGAGTCAGGACAGAAAGATTTCACTGACCTTCCCCTTCCAAGAACAAACTCCTATTTGCACCACACTCAAAACCAACTCCTCTGTGCTAATGAATTTTTTTCTCTCTCATGGAGTCCAGCAACAAACTTGAAAACCACGAGCAAAAGTGTAGCTCACAAAAGTGCCAGAACTGCCAGTGCACCCATGGAGCTGTCCCCACACATCCTGCTGTCATTCAGCACTTTCCTCCTCAGCTCTGTGTACCATCAGCATCCTCCAGGCTCTCAGAGTCAGGAGCCAAACAGAAGGCACAAGCAGATGCACTTGGCTGAGAAAACAAAATGGATTTGGATCTGATAAAACACCTGGGTATGAATATTAAATATATACATGTATGAAATCATGGTACATGTGTGTAAGCTGGTGTGTGAAGAGGCAGAGGAGCAGCTTGGTCACTTGCTGCAATGATTGATAACCCCAAATTTTATGGTTTCTCTGAGTTTTCTATTCACTTTGAGGGCTGTGAACTGCTGCTGCTCTCAGGATGCTAAGACCGTGTTTGTGTCCTGGTTTTGCTGAAGGTTTAGCTGTCTCTGAGCTAAACTCATTTATTATGTGTTTTTAAAAACATTTGGGCTTTGATGTAATGATGTGTATATGGACACTGAGAAGGTGGGGCTGGGGGAAGAAATGCTCAAGTCAGCAAAAGATGAAATGGAGATGAACTGAGTAGAAACCCCTTGAGTTTGGAAATCAGAAGAAATAAAGGTCAAGAATGTCCCTCCAAAGAGCTTCAGGCAGGTATGTGGGGAGGGTGAGCAGAGCCAGAACTGCTGATTAAAGACCTTTCAGTTGTTTATTCCCCTAATTTGCCCATGGTAATCCAATATTTACAGCTCTCCTCCTGCTTCCACACCTAAACCACTCCACTTTGCACCCTATAAACTGTAAATGCTGTTCCCTATTTAGCAGTCAGTGAATGGAAAACTGGCATGTTGTGACTGTTGTTGTGTCATCAGGATTGCAAAGATCCTGCTGCAAAGATCAGGAGAACATTGAGGTTCTTGCTGCCTCTCACTGTGGCTTGACTGACTGATGGATTTTTGCTGTTCTTGATTTTCCCTTTTCCTGTTGTACTGTCCCTCCCCACCTCAGAGAGCTGGAACAGGGAATGCTGGAGGTTTTAATGAGGCTGATTCCACCAGTGTTATTCTCCTTGTCTGGGATAAACACAGAGTGGTAGTTACTAAGTCAGCAGCCTTGGGATGCTTTCCAAAGCAGAGCTGGAACGTTTTACCTTTGGATATTTGCCCTGAAGCTACCCTGAGACTGGGCTTAGGAAGAAAAAAGAGGCAAGGGCACAAAGGCCACCTGACAGCAATGAGGATTTCACTGCAGGGAGGGTCAGTGCCATCCAGGACCATCTGAAACCCAAAGGTTTATTGCATGTGCTGCAGCTGAATGGAGGGCAGGGGGTGTTTGGGATGAAAACAGGGCAGAAAAGGCTTGACTGAGGCATTAGTTGTCCTGCTCTTTTTCCTGTGGGATGCTCTTGTCACAAGGAAGGCTGGCCTAAGGGGCAGGAGAGATGCTGAAGCAGATTAAAAAAAAAAAAAAACAAGTCCTAAAAACAAGGATTCAAATGAAAGTTAAAAGCTTGCAAGTTTTTTAAAATAAATACAATATTTGCCTAAAAATATTGACTAAAAATATTCTTATGTTGTAAGAATAACAACATAACATTGAGGTGGCTATCTGGTGTTAGGATATTGGGGAATGAAGGAGGAAGAGGATGTGAACGCAGGCAATAAAAGGTGATGAGAAAACGTGGATGTTACCAGCAAAACCCAGAGGTAACAGCAGCCCCAGCAATGCCTGGGGGCAAAGGGGATGTCTGGCCCTTGGGACCAGGTGTTCAGGAATCCTCATGACCAGTCTGACAAGTGACTTGAAGACCTGAATTTAAAGGAAAGGAGAAGGAATTTGTAATTGTGAGGTTTTGGCTGCCAGGTCTGTTTTTTCCATGACAGGAAGGTGCTTCACTTCACTCCTTGAATTCTGCACTCATTAAGCTGCTGCCTAATCCTCAGCAGTGGAGAAAGAGGAGCAGACAGAGCTTAAACTTGTCATCACTCCAGCCAGGTTTTGGTCAGTGGGGTTCCCAAAGGCTGAGTGTGCTTCTCAGCTTTCCTATTCCTCTGATCCATGGAAAACAAGGAGGAGTTTACATGACAAGCTCTTTAACATATTTATGTGAAAAAACGGTAATATTTTAAGGCCAGTGGGAATTCTGTCCCAAAGCTACAGGGAAAGAGGCTTTTCCAAAAAAAGAAAAAAAAGAAGAAGAAAAAAAAAGCACTTCAGGTGTACTAAGGAAGGATAGAACTACAGAACTTCAGGCTGTCACAGAGTGTGAGATATGGTGCAATGTGGAAAATTCTCCTGAATTTTACCGAGGAGTTCATCTTCAAAGCAAGTTCCACCTAATTTAAGGTGGTTCAGGCGAGGCAGCACTTGCAACAAAGCGATAACAGTACCAAGGGAGACCAAATCATAGAGGTCAAGGCACAGGGTCTCCAGGTGCTCCAGGGTCACAATAGCCACCAGCCCCCTGTTTGTCAGGAAGTAGGCGTTGCTGATTTCCAGGTAGCGGAGCTGCTTCATGTGCCGCCCGATGAACACCATGGCAGCATCGCCAATGATGCAGTGCCGGAGAGTCAGGCGTTCGAGCTCTTCCAGGTGTGGAGCTGCCGCTTGGATCCCCATATCAGTGACGCGGTAGGTGCCGCAAAGGCTCAGCGTCTTCAAGTGGTTCTGTGAGGAAATGTCAAGAAGATGATGGTCAGAAAAGGTGGGAACGCTATGGATAGCGAGGTGTTGTACCTGTGGCGGCGGCACCGAAGGGGACACGGAGAACCAGGCATCGGGGATGTCGCAGAGGCTCAGCTCCAGCGTGGTGACAGAGGCGGGCATGCTCTCGTACGGCACATGGCGGAGGTCAGTCTCGGTCAGGCACAGCCGATGGAGCTGGGGGCAGCGCTTCCGAAGGGCAGCCAGCAGTGCCGGGGAGAGGAGCCGCTGCTTGCCGCCGGAGCGAGGCACGCCCCGCATCCGCAGCGTGCACAGGCTGTCGGGGAGGCGGTGCCGCACCAGGTGCCACAGCGTGCGGCGGCTGATCTGCGGGAGACAGGGCCCGGATCCAGGCACGGCTGGGGAAGGGCACCCCTGTCCCCTCAGCTTCTGCCCGCAGCGGGGTGATCTGGCCCGACCCCCCCCCAGTCAGTGTCTGTGCACAGTGGGGTGATGCCGCTTCCCCCCATCCCTCCCGCCCACAGCGGAACTCTCCCCGCCGCGGTCCCGGTGCGGACGGGCGACCCGTACCCGGTGAGGGCTCAGATCCACATGTGTCCAGACCGCTCGGTCCTGCGCCAGCTGCTGCCACCGCCGGCACACCCTGCGGAAAGGCGATCGGCCGTCAGCGCCGCGGCGGGGAGGCGGCAGCCGGCCGCTCCCGCCCGGGCAGACCCTACCTGGCCGCTCGCAGCCGGTCCCGCAGCGGCAGCAGCGCCAGGACCTGCACCAGCACCGAGTCGGGCAGAGCCGGCCGCGCCGCCATCGCGGCCGTTACTACAACAAACCCCTCACCCAGCCCCGGCCCGGCCCGGCGGCACGGCCAGGGCGCGGCCTCGGAGGTACCGGTAGGCCCCGGCAGCCCCGCTGGGCTTGGGACCTCCCTGTTTAACCCCCTTCCTTACCGACAGCCCCTCCCGGTGCCTTCTCGCTCCTCCGCCTTGAGCCCCGGTGTCTCGTCCAGTCTTGCCCGTCCCACGGTGCCTCTTGTTCCCGTGTCACGTGCTGGGTGCCTCTTGTCCCCGCTTCTCCGTGCCTCTTGTCCTGTCACCCCCCACCACCCCACCTCCGGTGCCTCTTTTTTCCTGGCACTGCCCCCCTTGGTGTCTCTCGGAGGAGAAGTGGCTTAGCACTGACCACTCCTGGCCCAGTCACTCTCCCTGACGTGTTGTTTCTAACACCCTTCTAATGTTCACATGGCACCAGCTCACATAATTTCCTCTCTGAATGCCCAGCAGACCATTACAGGACGGGAACAGCTGTCCTGAGTCTCAGAGAAGAGCCTGGAATATCTGCAGTGTGTAATTGCAACCCCGAAAGAAGAGAATACAAAGTAATAAATTCAACACTGACCTTAAGAGGATGCTTGAGCAGGTAAAATATTCTGTCCTTACCTCTGCGAGCTTCATTGTCCTCTCGAACACGATACATTTCACCAGACAGTACTTTGGAGTTGTCTGCTTGTTTTCTTTCCTCTCCCTCTCACCTCTGTGGACACACACTGTTGTATTTTCTCTTTATTCTGACACTCCATGGCCTTCACAAGTGCACTTCATACTGATGCCAACCTCCTTGCCCCAGCGACCCCAGACACACACTTGTCTCTCTTTTGTAGCCCACACCCAGTGCTTTTTGCCCACAACTAATGGTCTCTGAGCAGAGATCTCCTTGTCCTGATGTTCAGAAATTGTTTTGCTCCATTTGGTGGCAGGTTTCTCTGATCTTCTGTGACCGAGCACAAATCCCCACGGCTTTCAGGCAAAGACATAGGAAAAGGAATAACAGTTCTTCACTAATATAAATATATATAAAACAAGGCAAACCAACACCAAAGGCAGCACCAGCAGACCGAGCACAAACCCCGGGCCGCTCCCGGCTGCGGGCGCTTTCCCCTCGCTGTAGTGCCGGGCAGTTCCGGGCACGGCCGCCAGGGGCGCTGCCGGCCCGGCAGGGACGCGGCCGTTCCCCCGCGCCTGCAGGGGGCGCTGTGCCGCGGCCCGGCCGCCTCCCTCACACGGTGACGGCGGCTCCGCTGAGGGCGCAGAGAGAGACCAGCGGCTTTGCTTGGCAAAACCACGGAGCACAGCCGGTCCCGGTGCCCTCCGGATGGCAAAACAGGATGTAGCAGCAACCCCGCAGTGAAGCCTGAAACGGCAGATTTGAGAACCCAGGAAATTCCTCTGGCTGCCCTGGAGGGTTCGAGCCCCTGCCCAGGGGGCTCAGAGGCCTTGGCAGAGAGCCCAAGACCCCTGTGCCTCTGATTTATCCCTTGGAAAAAACAATTACCAACCTTATACGAAGAATTACAAGCCACGAAAGTTTCAGTAGAATGATAGTGAATTTATCACAGGGTGAAAAATAGATTTTTTGGAGTTTTTAGAATGGGGGTTCAGGGGGCAAGATGGAGGGATCTGGGTGTGTCCAGCCTTTCTCCTTCTTGGCCTCCATCTTCTGCTGTGATGTTTGCACTTTTAGATTGGTTTAGAGTAGAAGCTCATTGTCTAACATAGGTGATAGGTATTGGGAAGTAATTGTAAATACTGTACACGTAGATTTTAGTATAAAAAGATAACACTGCCTCTGAGGCGGGCAGTGTGCTTCAGCCTGACCTGCTAGACAGACCTTGGTGGGTCGGAGAAAGAATTTTATAGAAACAATAAACAACCTTGAGACCGAGAACAGAAGAGTTCTGACTCCTTCTTCAACTGCCAGGCTAGAGAAAGAGAGCTTCTAACGCATCTTGGGGTCACTCTGACCAGCTAAAGTCCCGAGAGGCAGAGGCGGGCACAGCCAGGGGGCAAACAAAGTGTAGCAAAAACTACTGGCAGGAGCCTCGGGGGTCTGGGCAGACATGAGGTGTGGGGTTGAAGTGTAGTGAAAAACCCAAAGCAGCAGCAGAAAACAGCAGGGCTGGGCAGCCGGGAAAAAATCACAAGTTATTTTATTCTTGTCCAGATTTAAGGCAAGCATAGAGAGTGTTGTGACATGTTCTTGTGTATCTATGGCCTCAACAGTCTCCAGTACTAATTACATGGGACTGGTGCTTACCATGGGCTGTTTTTTTCTCCATTCTTTCTCTAAAGCTTGGCACCAATTTTCACTCTCTGTTTTAACAGATTTATTGACATAAGTGATTTTTACTGAATCCTTCAAAAGAAAAATAGATTACCAAAACAAGCTTTAAGGTTCTTCGAAGACTGGCAGCATATGATGCCCAAAAGATAGGCTGGAAATAAATCCCCACAGACCGATGTCTATAAAGCAGGTGCTTGTTTATTTATTTTCAGTAATAGTACTATTTTTCATTATTATTATATATATTAGTACTATTTTTCATTAGACTATACTTATTACTTATTTATTTCTAAAGCTATCCACCTGTCGAGGTTTTTTTCGGTTTTTTTTTCTATTCAGCATTAAGCTACTAGTTAACCATATACCAGCCATTACATTGTATAAAAAGTTAGTTATGTCAGGTTATTAGGTAAAAAAGTTATGATTCAGGTTATATAGGTATAAAAAGCTATGATTCAGGTTATGTAGATATCAGGTTATTTAGATATATAAAAAGTTATTATTTAGGCTAGATTGATACCAGGTTATATAGCTATATCAGGTTATATTGATATCTTATAACTTAAGTTATATAAGAATTTTGTAACTTTGGTCTAAGTTATATAGTCTGTATAACTAATAATAGTTATATAGTGTATATTTCCTTAGAACTCAGGATTAGGATTTACAGGATTTACAGCTCTGCCAGATTTTCTACCCTTCGAATGTTTTATACTCACATTTTCAATAGCAGAATGATTGTTGTGTTTTGTTCTCCAGGGAGAACCAGGGAGGTGGCAGCATTAAACACTCAACAGCCCCATTTCTGCAGCTTTTTGCTGGGCACTGCAGCAGAAATGTAGCAGCAACGCCCTTCTGCTCCCTGATCTTCATGGGACTTTTGAGCTCCTGCTTCACATACAGCCTTTGGCAAAGAATGGGGCCCACCCAGCAGGGCTGGGTCTGCAGCCAGTGCCCTGCCCCAGTGTGTGGGGTCATGCCTTCTCTTCCTGGGATGTTCACTGAGTGATTCCTCCTGGCCTCTTTTACTGCTCCGTGGGCTCTCCAGCTGTGAGAGAAATCTGTTCCCTGAGCACCCTTAGTAACAAAACAGAAAGCTTTTCCCAGTCCCTCTTCCTTCATTCTCTCAGCAGCAGTTCTGCAAGGACACAGTCCTTGGGGAGACTCCCAGATTTCATCAGTCTCCCACTGGCTGCCTCACAGGATCAGTTAGACATGAAGCACTAAGTTTTGCAAAGTATAGAAACAGGAGGTCCTCAATCCCTCATTCCCTTGATTTCCACTGCTTTTGAGATATCAAAGATATGACATATAAAGTTTAGAAACCAAACCAAGAAAATTAGTCCTAGTTCTCTATAGAATGGCTGAGACACCAGAAGATGATGCTGCAGCCTCAGGGATCTCAACAGGCTGGACAAATGGGCTGATAGGAACATCCTGAAGTTCAACCAAGGGCTGAGCAGATTCCCCCCCCCGGGGAGGTGCAGCCCCAGCACACGGCATGGAGAGCAGCTCTGCAGACCAGGTCCTCTGCAGGTCCTGGTGGGTGTGACTGGCACAGCAGGGACCGCCTGGAAGGGATCTGGGCAAACACTGAGGTGTGCAGCCCACTGCCAGGTGGGCTTTGTGCCACAGGATCTGCCTGTGGATGGGGGAGCTCCTGGCTGTGCCCCTCAGAACCCCGTGATGTCACCAGAGCCAGGATCACTCACCTGCAGTGGGTAACCATAAACAAACTGTGACCAGCAGTGCTGGGCAGTGCCAGAGCACCCAGGCTGTGACCCACGGCAGCCGAGGAGCTTCAGAGTGACAGCAGTGACTGAGGAACCTCTGAGTGACAGCAGTGACTGAGGAACCTCTGAATGACAGCAGTGACTGAGGAACCTCTGAGTCCTGCCAGAGACTGAGGAATCTCTGAGTCCCACGAGAGGCTGAGGAACCTCCGAGTGCCCCGAGTGGAAGCCAAGCCTTCGAGTCCTGCCAGCGGCTGAGAGCAGTCAATTCCGGGAGCAGCAATGTCGGAGGCCAGGCAGGAGCCGGCGGCGCCCCGAGCCGTCCGGGTGTGCCGCATCTGTGTGGATTTCCTGCACGGCCCCGCTGCTGCCGTGGAGCCCTGCGGACATGTGTTCTGCCACGCCTGCATCCAGCCCCAGGCCGCCCCTGATGCCGCCGCCACCTGCCCGACCTGCCAAGGGCCCATCGGGAGCATCCGCGTCCTGCAGGATCAGGAGAGCCGCCCCGGGCCGGTCCCGCGCCGCCCCCGCCGCCGCCTCCATCCCTTCGTGGTGCGCTGGCGCCAGCGGCAGCAGCAGCAGCAGCAGCAGCAGCAGCAGCAGCAGCAGGAGTAGGCAGCTCCTGGAGGTGGCCAGCCCTGGACATTCTCCGATGGGGACAGGGTGCCGAGCCCCCCTGGCCCCAGCAGCATTCCCAGAGAGTGTCAGGGGAGCTGGGCAGAAACGGGCCAGGGCAGGCCTGGCCTCGGGACCACGTGCACCTTCCTCCCCTTGATCCCATTTGATGTGGATCCTCCATGGCCCCTCTGAAATGAAAACCAGGATGCTGAGAAGGGCCTCGCCTGGTTTCTTCTGTTCCTTTCTCATTAGTGCAGGACTGGGGGAGTGGGAGCTGTGGGAGAGAGAAGGATATGGCTGTGGGAACTTGGACAGAGGGTGGGATAAGGCTGAAGAACTAGTGGAGAGGGAATAATGTGGATGTTGCAACTGGAGAGAGGCTGTCCGTGATTGGTTGTTTCTGTGCTGCTTTGCTCATCCTTCTGGGTATGCAGCCAGGAAATGGAGAAGGGAAAGGGAAAGGGAAAGGGAAAGGGAAAGGGAAAGGGAAAGAAGGGAAAGGGGAGTCCCCCAAGACTCTCTGAGCAGATCCCAAAGGGCCAGTGCCTGCTTTCCTGAGAAACAGGGTGAGAAAAGAAGCAGAGATGGAGGTTTAGGGTAGAACCTCCTCTCCCCTCTCATGCTCCTGCACACCCTTGCACTGTGGAAAGCTGAAATCCCGGGAGGTGCTCTCCAGGCTGGAGGAGACAGCCCTGGCACAATCTTCTGCCAAAGGGCTTTCAGCAAATTCCCCCCTCCTACAGCAAAGCATAACCTGCTCATGCTGTGGCTCTACTGCTGGGCAGCATAAGCTTATCCTCCCTGTGAGAGCTGGGTGTCAGCCTGCACTGGAGCCAGGGAAGCTTGGGAGGCTGACTCTGTAATGGATCCTCGCCAGCTAATCGGTGTTTATAGGCTTAGATCTGCTGCTTCTTAATTTTATTCCAGCCCCTCGATTGAATTTCGCACATGTAAGTGAGCCCCACGAGTCCATCCTAGCCATATATAATGGATGGTGGTGGAGGGAAAGAACACAAATGTGGCTGAATGCCAGTAACCGATGCCCAGGCAGCAGTGCAGCAGAACCCTCTGCTGAGCATCCCCCACTGCCAGAGCCAGCCCTCAGTGCCCCTGGGCAAGATGTTTCCTTTGTCCCCAACACCTGGCCTGGGGCCATGACCAGCCTCGGCCATTCTCCATCGGCCCCAAGAGGAGGACAAGGCTTGGAGCCAAGTCATCAAGCCACTATCTCCAGGAACGGCGCCAGTTCCACCCACTGAGCCCTGGTGCTGCCACTCGATGCCCCATCAAATATTAATACAATGCTCAATGCCTCTGTGCCCTGCCCCAGCACTGCAGGGCTGCCCGAGCACTCCGACCTCCCCTCCTGCCCTATATTGCTCATTGCTCCCCACACAGGGACGTTGGGGGTGCAGCCACACCACCTCTGGGTGTTCCCTGAGCAGGGCACGACAGGACCCGACCCCCTTCAGCAGCCAGCTCAGCCCCCCGCAGCAGGTAAGACCCCACTGGGGCTGGGGGAATGGGCACCCCCATCCCCGAGGAGTGCCAGCCTGTCACCCCAGGGAGCGGGAGGACGGGCTGGGGGCGCGAGATGCCCGGAGAAGGGATGGCAGCCATGAGGCGGCCCCGGGCTCGGTCCTTGGCTGCAGGGGGATAGCGGGCAGCAGGGATTCCCCAGCTCCGTCCTGTCCTCTGAAGGAATCAGATCCACCCGTGGCTGTCCCCCGAGGAGGGTTCTCCCTAAGGTCCGGGGTGATGTGTCGGGTCACCCCTCAGCTGGGGGGGGCCCTGGAGGTGTCGGGGCCCACCTCCCGTTGCTGCCCTCCCTCAGGAGGAGGCCCGCGCCTCTGCCCCCAGCAGCCGCCGGCCCGGCAGGGGATGGAGCCCGGCAGGTCGGTGCCGGCGGAGCTGAAGCTCCGCAAGCCCTCGCAGCGGGCCAGGATCCCGGCGCCCTTCCTCGCGCACTCGGTAGGTCGCTGGCTCGGCCCGCGGCCCCCGGCTCGTCCCCTCGGCGGCCGTGCCCCTTCGAGCCCCCCATGACTCTGTCCGCACAGGACGGGGCGCCTGGGCCGGCGGGGCCCCCCAGGCCGGACCCCGCGGAGGTAGACGCGGAATCCCTGGTGCCCACGCACGATGAGCGGGGCCGGCTCATCCCCGAGTGGAAGCGGCAGGTGATGGTGCGGCGGCTGCGGGCCCGACTGGCGGACGAGGACCCGGCGGGAGGGCAGGTACGAGGGGCACGGGGAGCAGAGGGGGCGCGGGCTGTCGGAAGTCGCTGACCGCCTCTCTCCGCAGGATGCAGGCTCCTGGAGCTTCTCGCCCGCCCACCAAGCCGTGCTGGGCCCGTTCGGGGAGCTGCTGACCGAGGCAGACCTGCATCAGTTGGAGAGGGCAGTGGAGAGCCTGCGGCTGCGGCGGCGTGGCGAGGTGTACCAGAGCGAGCTGCGGCGCCTGGTGCGGGAGCTACGCGCCCTCTTGCCCGCGCCGCTGCTCAGCATCTCCGTCCGCAGCCCCCCGCCTGCTCCGGGGCAGCCCCTGCCCCTCTGGTGCGGCCGCCTGGCCGGCGCCGTCAACAGCCTGGCCGCGCTGCTGGGCAACATGGAGGGGCTGCCGGATCCCCGCGCTGCCGTCGCCGCGCCCGCCGCACCCTCCGCTCTCCCCGCGGCCGGCGGGCAGCCCCGGGAGCCAGGGGGCAGCCTGGCACAGCGGGAGATCCGGCAGTGCGGAGTTTGTGTCCGCAGCCTGCGCGGCGCCTTCGAGCCCGCCTGGGGGGCCGCGGGGAGCGCTCCCGCCGGGGGCGGCGAGGCGGAGGCCGCCAGCGACTCGGGCATCAGCTGCGAGGAGGCGTTTTCCGACGGCGGCTCCCCGCGGCAGGGGAAGCGGCCGGGGCCGGAGTGGGGCAGCTTGAGGAAGGAACGGATCGTGATGCTCTTCCTGAGCCACTGGAGACGCTCCGCGTACGCGCCCTTACGACCCACCGGGGCCGGGGACCCTCGGGAGACAGCGGGGAGCGGGGCCCGGGCTGCGGCGCGCCTGGCCCGGCAGAGAGCGGCCATCCAGAAGCTGCTGAGCGGATGGCGGGACGCCGCCTCCCGCCGCCCCCCGCCGCCGCCCCCCGCCCGCACCCTGCTCTCCCCGGAGCAGTTCGTGTCGGCGGCGGGGGGCGGCCCGGCCGAGTACGAGAGCCTGTCTCTGGAGCTGTTCATGCTGGGCTATTTCCGCATCTTGGAGCAGGACCTGTCCCCCGAGGAGCGCCGAGGCCGCCACCTGCTCTGTTTCGAGGTGTTTGAGCAGCTGGGCCGGCACGGCTGGCGGGCGGTGCGGGCCTTCCACCGCGCCGTCATCGACGAGATCGCGGCCGGGCGGCGCGGCTGGCGCGACGGCTTCGACGACATCAAGGCTCGGTACTTCGGAACTTCGCACAGCCCGGCCCAGCGGCCCGGGCAGCTCGGCGAGGAGGGGGACGAGATTTGTCGCTACATCGATCGCAGCTTCGCCTTTTGGAAGGAGAAGGAGGCCGAGATCTTCAGCCTGGAGGAGTGATGCCGAGGGGCTCCGGAGGCCGCGGGCTGCAATAAAAACCTTCTCGGTTCTGTCCCAGCTGAGCGAGGCTTTCCGGGGCGGTGAAGAAAGCTGCTAAGCTGGGCGGGCCGCTGCAGCAGCCCAGCTCCCCCTCTCCCCGGGCGGGTGTTTCAGGCCTCGGCTGCCGCCGCGTGTTTACGGCTGTCGCGGGGTGAGATAAAGACCTATATTTATAGCGGCCCCGGCAGTGCGAGCCCGAGGAGCGAGGAGGGGCATCGCGGGGACCCCTGCTGCCGATGGGGTGCAGGGAGGGTGCTGTGGGAGCTTGCCCCTCCAGGCTCGGTGCCCAGCCGACCCCTTCGCGAGGGGGAGGCGTTCCTAAAGGCAGCGACCGAGGATGAGCGGCGGCGAGAGCTCTGCCCGTGCGGTGCCTTTAAGAGCAGGGAGCAGTGTCCAGGTGCCGCCTAAAAATAGCGAGTGCCCCCCGTCCCGGCTGATCCCGTGTCATGCGGCGTTTCCCTGCCCAGCGCCGGGACCGCGGTCCCTTCCCTCCCGCGGGTCGGCCGGGCTGGGGAGCGCTGCTGAGAGCGGGAGCGACCGCGCCGAGAGGGCTCAAATCACCCCGAGAATCATCCCCAAAAGGCCGGGGCCCGGCGGGGCAGCTGCGGCGTGGTGAGGAGAAAACGCGGCCCCCGTGGGAGGGGGGTGCGGGAGGCGCTTGTGCAGCCGCTGCTGTCCCTGACTCGGGCGCTGGGAAGGCGGGAGGATGTCGCGGCAGGGCGAGAGGGAGACGCCGTCGCCTTTTCCTAGCAGGGACCCCCTCGCCTCCCGCTGCTCGGGCACCGCCCGCCTGCCAGCCCCCGCGGCCGTCCCCGGCACCATGGTGAGGAACATGGACGACTTTGATTTCTGCCTGCCTTCGCACGCCCAGGGCGTGCTGGAGGGGCTGCAGCAGTTCCGCACCAACCCCAAACTGGCCGACGTGACGCTGGTGGCGGGCGGGCGGGAGTTTCCCTGCCACCGAGGCATCCTGGCCCTCTGCAGCCACTACTTCTATGCCATGTTCTCCGGTGACTTTGCTGAGAGCATCGCAGCACGGGTGGAGCTCAAGGAAGTAGACCCCAGTGCGCTGGAGATGCTGCTTGATTTTGCCTACACGGGAAAGGTCACCATCAACCAGGGCAACGTGGAGGGGCTGATGAGGACCTCCAGCCAGCTCCACTTCCCTGCCATCCAGAAGGTCTGCAGCCGCTACCTCCGGCAGCAGATGGATGCCACCAACTGCCTAGGTATCTGTGAGTTTGGTGAGAGCCACGGCTGCCCTGAGGTCTCCTCCAAGGCCTGGTCTTTCTTGCAGGAGAACTTTGAAGCCGTCTCTCTTCAGGAGGAGTTCCTCCAGCTCTCCAAGGAGAGGCTGGCTGTCTACCTCTCCAATGACCAGCTGCAGGTGCAGGAGGAGCGGAGCCTGGTTGAGGCTGTGCTGCGCTGGGTGCGCCACGACCCAGGATCCCGAGCCCAGTTCCTGCCGGAGCTGCTGGAGCTGACCCACCTTGTCTCGCTGCCTGACCAGTACCTGCAGAACCTCCTCGCCACTGAGCCTCTTGTTCGTGACTCAGATGCCAGCAAGGCCCTCGTCGCCCGCTCCCGCACCATGGTGGGTACCCCCTTCCCTCAATGCCACTCCCTGAGCTGGGAAGGAGGAGCCTCATGGTCCTGTCCTGGCCTCTTCATCAGGGACAGAGTGGCACCGGTGCCCTGAAGAACCCCCCAACCCCACCACAGAAGCTGGAGGAGGTGCTGGTGGTGGTTGGTGGCCGTGTGCTGGAGGATGGTGAGGATGAGGAGAGGGGGCTGGAAATGCCGGCTGCCACCAGGAACTTTGCCTTCTACAACCCCAAGAGCAGTAAGTGCCCCCCACTTCCTCCAGCTCCCTCCATGTTAATTAACCATCTGCCTACCCCAAGGCCACCTCTTGCCAAACTAGTGTCAGTTTAGAGAGACACTGGTTGCGTTGGGATGGGCTTGAAACACAGGGGTGGCTTACACAGTGCCATCACTGGCTGTGGGGTGATTGCTTGGCTCTGCTGTGTTTCAGGGCGATGGATGGCTCTGCCCGACTTCCCTGATTACAACAAGTGGGGCTTTTCCCTGGTGGCTCTGAACAATGATGTGTATGTCACAGGTCAGTGCCAGAGCTGCTGGTGCAGGGTGGGGGCTTCAAGGAGCAGGGATGGGGGACAGGGAACAGTGATATGAGCTCAGAGGCTCCTCTCTGAGCAAAATCCTCTCCTTACTCTCTGCTTGGGCAAATCTGGCCACGGGCAAGGAATACCCAGGGACAGCTGCACTTGGAGAGGGTGGCCCACCTGACCTGTCTCTCTCTAGGTGGCTCCCGGGGCTCCCAGAATGACACATGGTCAACAACACAGGCCTGGTGTTTCTGCCTCAGGGATGGGGTCTGGCAGCCCATCGCATCCATGCTGAGAGCCCGGACAAACCACACCAGCGCCGTCCTCAACGGCGAGATCTACGTGATCGGGGGTGAGGCTGCAAAGACCCTGGGGGTGCTGCTGGGGTGGGGCTCCACGGGTGCCCCAGGGTGGCTGCAGTGTCCTGTCACCCTGCAGGGACAACGGTGGACGTGGTGGAGGTGGAGCGCTACGACCCATACAACAAGAGCTGGTGTGCCATCAGCCCAGCCCTCAAGTACGTGAGCAATTTTGCAGCTGCCAGCTGCTTGGGCAAGCTCTACCTGGTGGGCTCCTGTGCCGTCAAGTACAACGCGCTCACTCTGCAGTGCTACAACCCCGTTCAAGGTGAGAGCTGGCCCTGCTGCCACCCCCACCAGTGGGACAGGGACTGAGGGGGACCCCCAGGCAGGTGACAGCCCTGGACTGCCAGGCACGGTCCTGTGGGATGTGAGCAGGTGCTGACAGGCTGTGGTGGTGGCTGTGGTGGGGCTGTTAGCAGCACAAACCTGAGTCACGGGTGCCTGACACACCCCAGAGCTGAGCTTCAGTGGAGTGCAATCTCTGGGGCATTGGGATGGGGCAGGCTGCCTGCCTTAGGGAGAAACTAACACCCTGTGACAATGCCACCTCCTCAAGTAGACTCCTTCCCATCCCACAGTACCAGTACAAGCCACATCCCTACCCCCCTGTGCAAGACCCTCGACTGGGATGGGGACTGTGGTGCCTGTCTGCCTGGCTGGTCTGCCCCCTCCCTTTCAAATTCCCCCTGAAATAGCAATGCTTTTTTCAGCAATGGCAGCTGCATGGAGAGCCAAGGGTGGGGTGCGCTGCTAATGACTGCTCCTTGCAGATCTGTGGAGTGTGATCACATCTCCCTTCATCCCCAAGTACCTCTCAGCCCCACGCTGTGCCACTCTGCGTGGGCTCATCTACCTCATCGGGGATAACACCAAGAAGGTCCATGTGTACAACCCAGAGGCCAACATCTGGCAGAAGGTGGGATGTGGGATCAGGCACGATCAGCCTCCCAGGGATATGGGGATGGTGTTCCCAGCTGTCTCCCCTCAGTGCCAGCACCCCCTCTCCCTCCTACCCACTCATCCCTTGGTTCTATTAACACCTGCAGAGCTGAGGGTGCCCCATTCCTTCCTCCCCTGCTCCCCATCACACAGGCATGAGGCACCAGAGGCCCCCAAACCCCACAGAAAGAAAAGATGGGGTAGGGAGACACAGCTGGGGGGGGTCACTGTCCTCTGTGGTGGGAGTAGGAGGTCACCAAGGAGTCCCTGCACGTCTCACCCTGTCCCTCACACAGGTGCAGCTCCTACACACCCTGCATGAGAACGGTGGGATGGTGGCACTGGGTGACCGGCTCTTTGTCACCGGTGGCCACTGGAAGGGCATGGACGGGGACTACCGGGTAGAAATGGAGGTGTACGACTGCTCCAAGGACCTCTGGACACGCGAGGGCTCCCTGCCCTGCCTCTGGCTCTTCCACAGCTCCTCCTCCATTTTCATGGACACCTCCAAATGGACAGAACCTTTCCAGGGTGACCATGGGTGGTAGGAGAGCCTCAGTAATGCTTGTCACCCTATGCAGCCATGCTCCCCTTTTCTCTGCTGCCTGTTCAGACTGGTGAGTGGGAGGTGGAAAGCCCTGTGCCAGGCTGGCTGGGGCACCAGGAGCATGTTCTCCCCCACCACTGCAGGGAAAAGGCTTTTCCTTATAAACACGCTTTGGTTAATGCTCTCTTCTTTTCATTTGTGGGTTTGTGTTTTTTTTTTAGAATTGCATTTCCCGCCCCCCCCAAACCCTAAAGATTTTAGGGTATTTTAAGTGTGGTTCATCCCATCAAAACCTGACATTGCTGCTTGTGCATAATCCTGGTTTCTCTGCTGGGATACACAGCACGCACCCCAGGGAAGTGATCCATGGCCATGGTGAAGCAGCTGGCACCTGGGTGAGCCCCGCTGGTGCGGTGGCTCCTGCCCCAGCCGGTGGCAGAGGAATGGGCGAGCACAAGTTGAGGCTTCCCCGCCGGCTGGGCCCACAGCCAGCCCCGCAGGACGGCTCAGCTGTTCCCGCTCCGCTTGTTCGGTGCTTTCGAGGCGTTACAAGCACGGGGCGCTGAGGAGCCCCGGGCCGGGGCTGGCACGTCCTTCTCCCGGCGCTGCCCCGCTGGGCCCGCGGGAGCTTTTCCCGGCGGGGCGGCCCCGAGGGCAGAGCCCGGTGGCGAGGCGGGCCCGAGGCGGGGCCGGGCCGCCCTCCGGTAGCGGCGGCGGGATGCGGCTGCCGGAGCTGTGCCTGGCGCTCCTCTACGCCGCCGGCAGCGGCACCGAAGCGCCGCGGGCAGCCCGGGAGCGGCCGCTGGCCCCGGGAGGCGGGGAGCCCCGCGTGGATCCCCGGCAGGCGTGGATGCTGCTGGCCGGGAGCCCCGGGAGGGGCAGCGGCGAGCGGGGCCGCGGCGGCTCCGGGGCTCTCACGGCAGCAGCGGGCCCCGGCTCCCCGGGAAAAACAACCGCGGGACCCGGGGCCGGCCCGGCCGCCCCCGCCGTGCCCGAGGAGCTGCTGAGGGAGCTGCAGCTCCTGCTCAGAGGTACCGGGCTGGGGACACAGGGTGGGAGCTGTGGGGACAGCGGGACAAGGCGAAGCAGGGCTGGGCAGCAGAGCCAGGAAAAGTGAAGGTTCCCTTCCTAACGTCAGACTCGGTGGGGTTCGGGGTCAGGCACGGCAAAGATGTGCAGGACAGCTGGGGAAGGGTCTAAGGAGGAGCAAAGCAGCAAAGGCAGCGGCCAGGCCGGGGCCCAGCGTCGTGTGGAAGCAGCTTTCCATTGCCAAACGCGTGCAGACATCGCTGTGGAGCAGAAGGCGTGGCAGGAGCTGGGACTGTTCTACATTGTGAGTGCCCAGCCTGCCCCTTTTCCCTGTCTGCAGGGGCACCTGTCCCGGCACAGGGACTCCTCCTCTAACTCGAGCCATTCCCTATGCCAGCCTGAGAGGGAGGAGATGTTCCACCGTGGCCCGGGGCTGAACCTGACCAGCGGGCAGTACACAGCCCCCCTTGCAGGATTCTACACCTTCAGCAGCACGCTGCACATCGGTGAGGCCTCCGACAGCCCCGCGGCGCTGCCGGGGCAGGCTGGGATGGCCTCACCCCCCGCTCTGTCCCAGCGCGCAGGGAGCCGCGGAGGAAGAGGCAGGGATGCCGAGGGAGCCGCCTGCGGGTGCTGATCTGTGTGCAGTCCTGCTGCCAGCACAACAGGTACGGGCCAGGGCCAGGGCCAGGGAGGGGGGAAGGAGCCCAGCATCGCTGGGAAAGGAGGGGCTGCTCCCCCCACCACTGCCCTTGCTCTTCTGCAGCCATCTGGAGAGTGTGTCCCAGCTGGAGAGCAGCGGGGACCTTTTCACCATCTCTGTCACGGGCACCCTTTACCTGCAGGTGAGTGGGGCCAGTTCCACTGGGACAGTGCTGGGCAGGAAGGTGCCTTCCATGGCCCCAGGCCAGGGCTGGGCATCAGGTCCTAGAGACAGTCAGGTCAGAGCTCTGCTAGGGCACAGCCTGTGGCTGGGCTGCCCTAAAGGTCTTGTGCTGCTCTTTTCCCAGAAGGAAGGGTAGGGGCAGCTCCTCCAGCTCTTGGTTGCTGTGTGCAGGCAGAGCTCTCTCCTTGGCCCTGCCAGGCCATGCCTGGTGCCCAGGGGAGGTGTCCTGCTCTGCTAACCCCTCTCTCCCCCCAGGCTGGCCAGTATGCCTCTGTTTTTGTGGACAACACTGCAGGCTCTCCCCTCACCATTCAAAGTGGCTCCGATTTCAGTGCTGTGCTGCTGGGAGTGTGAAGAGGCTGAACTGTGCTGAACCTGTGCCAGGAGCAGCCAGACCCTCCCCTCTGCCAGCCACCATCGTCTCCCCTGCTCAGCACCCAGCCTAAGGAAGACCATTTGCTCATGCAGGGAGCTGCAGTCTGGTCTGATACTGCTCGTGCTGCAGAACCAGCTGAAGATGGACAAAAGATCATGAAGAAGAAGATGATGATGATGATGATAGTAATAAAGCAGCCTGAGCAGGACCTAAAGGCATTCACTTTTATCTGAAGGCTAGGCCTAGAAGTTTATCTTGGAAAACACTGCTGACAGTGGCAGCAGATGGCTGCCTGGGGCTCAGCTCCCACCGTGCCTGGTACAAAGCCCCACAGGTCCATTTTTGCCCTTGGTGGACTTCCCTTCCCTGCCCAGACTTAGTCTCAGCAGCCCAGGCCAGATTCTGCATTGCTTTAGCTCCCTGCAGTGTGTGAGCAGGGGCTTCTGGCAGGAGCCAACATCCTTCACACCAATCACCAAAGCAAAGTCCCAACAACGCCGCACGTTGGATTAAAGCAAATTCCTGCCCCGTGGCTTTGCAGAGCAGGCACTCCCTGCCTGTGGCACAGGGCCTGGCTGTGGCAGCCCAGATAGAGCCCAGCTCTTTGCTCTGGCAGTGATAGCTGCCCCTGGGCTCAGCAGGGCACAGGCTACGTGACACAGCCAGGGCTGCACCAGGAACGGTGAGCGTTTGATTTCCCAGTAGCACTCAGAGCTGGGCAAGTGGTGCCAGCAGCACTGCGAGATAGCCTGAGCTAACAGCCCCACCTTCTCCCAGGGATGTCCCTGCCCTTCTCCACGGGCTGCATCTCCTTGAGGAGCCTGGTGAAGGAGCTGTTAAAGCAGCAGTTCATGGGTAGGGGTGTTTGGGTCTGGAAAAACGGGGAGCTGAGAAGGGAAAGCAAGTTGCCTTTCTGAAATTTGCCATCAGGGTTTATTTTGCCACAAACAGAAGCAACTCCATGCTGCTCTGGGCTCTCCAAATTTGCCTTTCAAGAGTAGAAACAGGAGTGTGCTGCTAACAAAGGCATTCCCTCCCAGCTCATCCTGCACTGCAACCTTACACCAAAACACACAGGAATGGCTGGGAGCATAACAAGCTGGCAGAGGACAAGCACTACCCAAAATCTGTGCCAGAGGGCCACTTCCTTCCTCAGTGCTCTGCAGGAGATGCAGAGAGTCAGTGTACACCCTCAGAGTAAGCCCATGAAGTGTAACTCACTACTGCTGGAGCAGAAATAGAATTAAGATGGTCAAGCCACCTGTCCCAAACAGGACAGCCATCGTGTGCTCCAGCAAACAGCCCAGGAGCTGGGACCAAATCCCAGAGTTCCAGGGATACAGAAAACAGAAAGGAGCCAGGGAAGCCTCACAGCCCTGCACAAAAAGCAGGCACCACCCTGCCCTTGCCCCCATCCCCTGGGACTACAGCTGTGCCTCATCAGAGCAAGGAGGCAACCACAATGCACATCCCTCAGCCCACCTCCCTCCCTGGGAGCCCCCTCACACACAGGGTGGGAAATTGGAAACTTCAGGGCTTAGGTAGCCCAATCCATTTAGCTTTCATTCTCTCATTTGGTCTTAGGCCAAATTTTCTCTGGAAAACAGCACACTGACTGCAGCAACAGCTGGCAGAGGCACTGAGACAGGCTGAGACACCAGACACTAATTAGTACCTAAAACCTGAGATGCCTTCTCCTCAGATAGCACAGACAGACACAGAGCCTGCCTGCAGCTCAGCTGCCTTTTCACCAAGTCCATTTGGTGAAAATTTTTTTCCCAAAAAACATCAGGAGCAAACTCCAGCCATTTTTTCTATACAAACTTTGTGGTAAAACTCCAACGTGTTCTGCAAGCACAGGGCAGGTATGCTGCTGCTCTGCAAGGGGTGTTTGTGTCCCTCAGCTGCAGGCAACCTCGCAGCCCAGCTTCAGAGTCAGATTTCCTACGCAGTGTGAAGGACAGCTCATACCAGATCCCAAACCGGTGGCTTGGAGGATCTCACAGTCTGTATGGTACAGCCTGTCTGAGTCCTGGAACTCCTGACTCTCCCAGGGTCTTGCACAAAGCTCAAGGAAGTGGACAGCAGAACTGTCCCATTAAAAGCTGGCACGGCTGATGCCCCCAGATGCCTCCTCCTGGTAGCACCCCTGCCAAGTGACTTCACTGTGTTTGCAGAGACATTCAACCCTAGCACTAAGTGAGCTAAACCTGTAGGAAAGGCATTTTGTGCTGTTCTTGTGAGCAAGCAAAGGCTTCCTAAAGATAAGGAAAGCCCCATATCTCTCTCAAGGAAGACACCAAGGCGATGTGATGGAGGAGAGAAAGTCAAAAGATACAGACTCTAGCTAGCTCACAGAATGATGTGGCTCCTTGTTCACCTTCTGAGAACTTTGTTTCTTTCTTATGACCAATGGGCAGTGAATGTGCCTGTTAAGTGAAATGTGAATATCTTTGAAAAACTATAAAAGCAACATGTTGCTCTAATAAATCTCTCTTGCACACCCTTCTGATGGAGCCTTGGTGCTTTGTGCTGTGCTCTAGAGTGACAGCAGCTGTCAGAGACATTTTCTGAAAAATCCTTTCCTTAGGATTTTTTCTCCTGAGAAGCTGAGAGGCCCCAGGAACAAAATGTAAACATTGATTATCTGCTGCTGTGGAATGCAACAGGTGCATCTGGGATTGGGCTCATGGGGATGTTTGTAATTAATGGCCAATCACAGTCAGCTGGCTTGGACAGAGAGTCTGGGACAGCTGCCTTTGTTTTCATTCTGCCCTTTCTATTCTTAGCTTAGCTAGCCTTCTGAGGAGAACCTTTTCTTCTATTCTTTTAGTATAGTTTTAATGTAATATATCATAAAATAATAAATCAAGCCTTCTGAAACATGGGGTCAGGATAAGGAAAGAGACGAGGATCTAAGACCCCTGCGAACACCGTCACAACCAAGCTATTAGAAAAAACCCCATCTTTATTTACACTGGAGAGCACCCAGCAGGAGCCAGGCTCCTGCAGGCACACATGCATGCCCACAGAGCTCTCCCCTGGCTGAGCAGGTGCCTCAGTGCTCGATGCGCACCAGCATGACGGTGACGTTGTCGGCCGAGCCGCGCTGCACGGCCTTGCTGGCCAGCCTGTTACACGCGGCCTCGTAGCGAGCGTCGGCCTCCAGCCTCCCTTCTCTCATCTGGATATTCTTATCCTGTTGGGACAGAGCAATCTCACTGCTCCCAGCAAAGGTGGGGTGTTGTATTGTGTTCTTATATGTTTTAATTGCATTAAGTTGTACTTTGGTTTATCCCAGTTTCCCCCCTGTTATAATGGTTCTGCCCCTGCTGCCACCTGCGACAGTGGGGTTGTGTTTTCCAAACATTGGGAAGCAAAACAAATGCAGACAGCCTAGGGGACACCTAGAGGACATTCTGGCAGAAGCCCATTTTGTGCCCTCTGCAGTGACAAACCCAGCACCCCCATGCCACTTCTCCTCACCTCCAGGCAGGACACAATGAAGTTCACAGCTTCTTCTGGTGTAAAGACTTTAAAGAGGCCATCACACGCTATCAGAATGAACCTGGAAATCAAGTGGAGACAGATTCCAAGGCTGAATTTTTGGCTTCTCAACCACAACAAAATCACTCCAATCTATTTTATGAACATCCACGCTTGGATCCAAAGGGAAGATGCTGTAAAAGCTCATCTGAAAATCCCTTGGGATCTACTATTCATGGCAATTCAAAATACAGGGCAAAGAGCCAGGCAACTAATGTAAGACCTTGATCAGGACATCCTGGCTGTGCTATAACACTGGCAAGATCATGTATGATCCTGGTCAAATGCTCCATTGTTTCTCTAAGAACTGCTTCTTTCCTTTGAGTCCTTTTCATTCATGTATTTTCCCTGTGAAGCAGCTAATGCAAGGAAATAGAGAAAAAGCTGAATCCCTCATGTACATCACTTTACATTTCCACACTCCTGAGGTATGTGGTAATTTAAATATGAAAATTCAAAAGAAAAGCACATGACACAACTGTGATCAGAAAACTCTGACACAAAATACTGCCACAGGCTGCAGAAGGTTGAGGAGATACAAAGCCCAAGGCAAGGGCAGCACCCCCCTTAGGATGGGGAGGCAGCTTGCTGTGCACTCCCTGCCTGCACAGGGAATTGTATTAACCAGGAGCCCTAACCAGAGTCCCCAGGACAAGGAAAACTACAACAAACCCACAGAAGTGGTCAGTCTGCACATGCCTCTGAAGACATCATTTCAGTGCATGATACTCAAGAGTATCTTTAGAAATATTTTAGTGGATCACTTGATATGGAACTCTAATCCCAGAAAAAGCAGCAGTACTGGGTTACACTCACCTCTGAGAGTCTGCAGGGCCATACTGACACAAAAGCTCACTGCAATTTGTTGTTGCCAATCATATCATGGAAAAGTATCTCAAATCTTCAAATATCACAGCTGAATGCAAAAGTCTTTATTGGCACCACAGCTGCTAAAAACAACTCCTGGACAGAATGGAGACCCCAGAACTCAAGCCTCAACTACCTGCTTGAACACTGACTTGTGAACTTAATCAGAGCACAGAGGACATCTAAGGCCTGTGTATGCCATTGCTGTGAGGCTGGTCCTCCAAGAGGAGCCTGCCCAGCATCTTGGCAGAGCAGCAGATTATCCCACTGTTGTAATAAGGAACAGAAACAGAGAGACAGCAGCAGTAAGAGCATCCTCTAATTCTGGGGGGATCAGTCTGAAGTGCCTTGGCTCTCACAGCAGAGCAAACAGGGCTGGGACAGACTCCCCCTGTGCAAGGGCACACGTTACCTGTCATTGTGTGTGAGCTGGCAGCGTTTGATGTCTGGCACAGAGATGACACCACAGCGCTTGTACTGGCCATCCCCAATGGAGCGGGACACCTCCAGCACTCCCAGCACTCTCCCGTCCCTGCACGAGGAAAGAAAGCACTCAGAGCCTCCCCACGTGTGCATTTCACTGCACTGCCTGCTGGGCACATCGAGCACCCATCTGCTTGTACAGATAATGACCCACTTCCCCAGCAAGCTCAAATCTTCCCTTTAAAGTCCCCTTCCCTTTCTGTATGTTTGTGTGAAGCTCTGGGAAACAAGTGAGGAGGAAATGAAGTCAGGAGACTTCAAGGCTGTTTTCTGTCACCCTGCCCTAACTCAAATCCTGCTTAGCCTAGCAAACTGGGGCAGTAAAATTATATGTGAGCTGAACTCCCAGTGACATAGTTTGAATAGAGATTATTTTTTGGCAAGATACCCAGCAAACTGCTCTTCACTAGAAGCAGAGTGGCAGAGACAAGAGGTCTGAGTCAGCAGCCCCTCCCGTGTCCTGTCTGAGGACACCAACCCCTACAGACTGGCCCAGCTGCAGGCAGTTCCCAGGAGTGAGAAACACAACATGCTCCTGATCACTTGGCCTTTAGTAACCACTGATTGCAGCCAGCAGTTTCTGTGAAACCCACATTACAACACCCCTCAGGAAACACCTCAAGCTCTTCTAACTAACAAAGCTCCCTAGGAAACAGCTTCCCACACTTCACCTTTCTAACCATAAAGCATCTCTCCCCAAAAAGGCTCTTCTGTGCCCTCTGAGAATACACAAAGCTCATTCATCTCATAGTCCAAGCAGCCCCACTTGAGATAAAAGCAAGAAGCAAGGCATGTCACAGAGAAGAGATCTGACACTCACACACTTTGTGGCTTATCTCCTGGGCCCAAAATACTGAAGTGCAAGCAGTGGGAGAGGCTCCCAGGCAGTCAGGGATCAGTTCTGAAAGGAGCTAACAGACACTGGGCCATCTCTTTGCCATGTGCAAAGAGAGATCAGTGCTGAGTGTAAGTGGCAGCATGTGCTCCCCAGAGATAAGGGGAACAAAGCGCTCCAGACACGGCAGCACAACAGAACTGAGCCCACCCCTCTCCAGCCTGGGTGCATTTTGCTTCCACAGGCATGAAGATACTTCACCTCCACTGAATCCTTTCTTTGTGAAGATGCCACTAAATCAAGAAAAAGCCCTCAAAGAAGATAGAGAACCTAACTACAGAAATAAGGCTCAGCTGCTGTGTTTGGCACCCGCTCCCCAAACAGCCATGAACTCCTTTTTGCACAGGAACATTAAGATAATCACATTTTGGCTCCAGAAAACTCCCTCCTAATGCACAGAGCCTCAGTGCATACAGTAACCCCAGGGGAGCAACACCAATGGACATTGAGGGCTTTTTGTGCTCTCTCAAACCATGCCCCCTATCACAGGACAAGGACAGAGGAGTCACGCTGCAAGGAAATGAATTCTGTTCAGCACCACAGAGTGCAGAAAGCACTTCCTCAACAATCCAATCCAGCTCTGTAGGCCCAAACCTGTAGGTCAAGCTTAAGCCTGCCAATGCTGGTATCCCACTGCCAGGCCCTCACATGGGACCTGCCCTGGCCATCCTAAGGCTCTGGGAACCACCAACCAGCCCCAGTAACTGAATCCTTACAGGCCTCAAGCAGCAACACATTCTCTCATCCTGCATACTGGGCTCAGGAAGCTTCAAAACCTCAGTGCTCAGGCCCCAAATCAGGCTGGGGTTTGGATCAGCTCACTCACACCTCAGGCACTCACCTGACATTTCCCCCAGCTTTCTGTATCGCATCCTCTCCTCGTACTGGGTGGGGTTGTGCTCCTTGCTGAGGCTCAGGGCTGTGTGCTTCTGGCTCTCCTCATTGTAGCGACACAGAATCGCCTGTGCTGACAAAAAAACACCATCAAACAACAGCCCAGCTGCAGCACAGCTTCTGGAGACAGCCCCAAACTGCACTGAATGGTGCCACATCAGGCCAGGGACTGGTGGCCAGGGGTGATTCTCAGGGCTCATTCCTAGGCAGGAGGTGCTGCTCTGTGCTTTTATCAGTGATCTGGATGCAAATGTTGAATGCAGCATTACCAAGTTTGCTGGTGATACCACACTGTGAGTGCTGTGGGCTCTCTGGAGGGAGGAGAGGCCTTGCAGAGGGCTCTGCACAGATGCACCACAGGGCAATGCCAGTGGCACAGAACTGCTGAGTCCAAGTGCTGGGCTCTGCACTCAGGGGGAGCAAGGCTGGGCACGAGGCTGAGCTGGGAGGGGAGAGGCTGGGGAGCAGCCCCTGGAAGGGTCTGGGGGTGCTGGGGCAGCAGCTCAGCAGGAGCCATGGCCAGGAGGGCAGGTGGCATCCTGGGGACACTGACACAGGACAGGGCATGGCCTGGCTGTGCTCAGCCCTGGGCAGCCTCACCCAGAGAGCTCCAGGGTCAGGGATGGGGGAAGGGGCTCGAGTGTGCCCAGAAGAGGAGAACCAGGCTGGGGCTGGGAGGTGTGACCTGGGAGGAGGCTGAGGGCTCTGGCTTTGTCTGCTTTGGAGAGAAGGAGCCTGAGGGACAGCCTCATCCTCTCTGCAGCTTCCTGAGGAGGGGGCACGGAGAGGGAAGGGCTGATCTCATGGGAATGCTGCTCTCCAAGCAGGGCCAGGGAGGTTCAGGCTGGACATTAGGAAGTGTTTCTCTATAGAGCAGATAATCAAACACTGCACCAGGCTACCTGGAGAGATGGTTGATGCCCCAGACTGTCTGTGCTCAAGAGGCATTTGAGCAGTGGTGTAACTTTAGGGCAGCCCTGAACTGGTCAAGCAGTTGGACCAGATGGTTGTCATAGGGCCCTTCCAACTGAAATATTCAAAGATTCTCTTCTTGATACTGTGAGATATTAGCACCACCAAGAGAGAACCTTCACACACCACTGCATTACACTATGGGAGACAACAGAGAAGTACTCTGTACCCACCCAAAGCAAGATGCTTTGTAGGAACAGTTGAGTAGCTCATGACAACTCAGACATCCCAAACAAACTAACAAAAAACCCACAAAGCTCTGGGCAGAATAAAGATGCCACCAGTGGTCTCCATTCTGCTTACCCGGCTGTCCCCGAGGTTGGCTATGTAGAGAATATTGTCAACAGCTAGGACACAAGTAGCTGTGGAGCCATCCTTCCACGCTGGCTTCCTGAAGGGAACAAAAATGGGATTACTAAAGGGGAAAAACAACACTTAAGAAGTTACAGAGTGTTCCTGGGGACTCAAAGCAGTGTCCTGTGCCAACACAGCAATCAGGTGACACAAGCCCACAGCAGCTGCCTGCCAGCAGCTCAGGATGGCGACAAACATCAGGGACAGGGACAGAGGAACTACACAGACTGCAGATTTCTGAATGCACAGCCCATGCCCAGCTGGTGCAAATACTGCCAACCACAGCTCCCATACCAACTCTTCCTCACACTCAGCTCCCAGGAAACCTCATGTGTGAGCAGAGCAGGCTCAGCCCTGATGGCTGCCCAAAAGCTACAGCATCACAAGCAAACAAAACCCCCACGCTTCTCCTTGGGAAGCTTCTTTGCACCAAAACTCTGAAGCAGAAATTCCTTCTTTTTTGCTTACATTCTCCTCCTTTTCTCACAGTATCCCTGCTCCAACTCAGCCCTCACCACCCCACCTCAGCAGCAGCACCACCACTCCTTCAGTTGCTCTCCTCCTGTTTCACTTCCTGTAGTTAAGCTTTATCTCTAGAGCTCGAGGTAAAATGAGAAGCATTTCTTAGATTACAGCTGCCATACTAGTCCTGTCCACAAAAAAGCTTGGCTATGATGCCATTCTTCACTGAGAGACTAATTTGTAGACATATTTCACCCAGTTTTCCTTACTTTGAAGGTGTGGCTGCATGAACATGATTCATTTCACCACCAATACAGCTATTGCTAGCAATCCTTAGTCATAAGTCATGCTTCTGACCAGGGGTTGGTTTGAGAAGGACACTACTGATAGTTCTTGACAGACTCAAGAAAGCATCCTCCTTTTGCCTGGTCAAACCTGTTGTTTTGATTCAGCTTAAGAGACTGAGCCAATTTGCAATTTACTTGAAATTGGAAGTTTTCAGGGAAATCAAATGCATGAACAGTGTCTCCAACTGTGAGAGAGCGGTCATTGTGAAATAGTAACAATAAAAATCCCAAACCAAATGTTTGTGAAGGACTGGTAACAAAGTGACTGTGTTTGAAATGCAATCTGTATCTTCCCTAGCCCACACTAGGGACACACATTCGGTGTGTCAGTTCAGCAGAGACTGAGAGAAGGGTGCTTGGCACTCCACACCCAGCTGCAAGGCAGGCTGGCATTTACCCCACACAGGGACATTCTTCATAACATCTCTGTTTTCTAAAGAAGAAAGCAAGATTTAAATTTACATTGAGAGATGTAGGTCTTTCAACACAGGGCATGAAAAGCTACCTCAGGGATGTTTCCAGCCTGACAAGCAGAGCTCTAAAGAAAGCTGAGTGGCCTCTACAGAGCCCCTCCTGCCACACACTGATGCCATCAACAGAGAGACCCCACTCAGGCAGCACAGGACAAATCCCTTCAGCAACATGGCAAGTCTTTAAAAAGAAATCAAGCAATCCTGATAAGGATTGTCCCTGTTAAGGACAGAGGTGGTCCTTGGACCTGTTTTGCTTCCTTCCTTTGCAGAAACATTTTATTCTAAGGGATCCTATAGACCACTGACCATAGAGTAAGAGTGGAACATGCCATGATCTAGTTCAAGCCAGCACTCAGCTGGCAGAGGCACAGCCTGGCACAGTGGAGCTGTGTGGAGTTTTGCCAAAGCACAGGAATGACACAAGGAAGGTTTCCTCTGCCCTGCTCACAGCTCAGACCTCAGAGATGCACACTAAGAAATACAATTAGCAGAAAGCATTTGCACTTACTGGCTGGATGCCTGCTTTAGAAACTCCTCATCTGTGTGTTTGAAGGTGTCCAAAAGGCATCTCTTCACAGTTTTTTCCACGCTGGCTACCTCGCCTGTCAGACAAAACAGCATCTAAGCTCCAAGTAAAACATACCTGATCTATCCTAGTCTGTCCCTTTGCTCACCCAACATTCAGTCAGGCAGTGCATCTCTTGGACTCTGCAGAGCAGCTGGGCCACATCCTGGGCTTACCCTACCAGAAATCCATGCAGTAGGGTATGTGGAGTTTATGACATAAATCTCTCCACCACAGGAGGATTTTCATACTTGATGTGGCACCGCCAAAACTGGCAACAGCACATCCCACACTTGTTTAGTGAGTCACAGCTGGCTACCTGCACCCTTGTGCCAAAAAGGCTTCCAGCCCTCTTCCCCAGCAGACACAGCAGTCTTGCATCCCTCTGGTAATAAGGGATGGGTACTGTAGGACTACACCCAAACAGATCAGCTTCCCTACCCACTGCCAAGACAGAAAAGGTGATGGTTGTCATACAGCCATTATTCCACTCCTCTCACCTTTAGGAAATTTCTTTATCAGGTTTTGGTGCAGATTCTGTGCTGCAAATTTGGAGGCTCGCACTCCGCCGTGGCCATCAAAAACAGCGAAGTACGAGACACGTGTGCTGTGGGGGAACAAAAGGCAGCAGGAGGAGGCTGAGAAAGGCCACAGGCCAGGCAATGGCAACAAGAACATCCCTCTCCAAACCACCCTGCCCTGTGTTAGCCACTGAAGAAATCCTGCACTCCAAGGCACAAAAGGCAGCAGGTCTCTGAGCTCGTATATTCAGCATGTACATGGTTTATGTGTTCTAGCACTGAGCTGAGAACTTTCTTGTAATTTTCCACTTCTCAAGAAAATGAAGGGCTAAAGGGTTTACAGACCTCAACTTGGCATAAAAGCAAATAAACATTTTACCTCAAGGACATTGCAGCTCTCCAGCATTACAGACATCAGTTTAGCCAATCCTACAGCACCTTCCATGCCTAAGCTTGTTCCAACTATGCTACAGACAAAAAACTTGGATCTCTCAAAACACAATCCTCTTGGGACAGTACTAGTTCAGAAGCTAAATCCAGTATCAAGGTGATGCTCAAGAACATTCTTTTCATTTTACATACCCACCTACATTTGGGTAATAGAGGATAAACATCCAGAGTTATCAGGCCCTCATGGTGCTCATAAAGTCAGTGACTGAATCCACTAAGCACCCCTCAAAGGAAGGTGTTTGTACACAGCAGCCCTGTGAACTGCCTGGGAACACCCCAGGTCTCCCATAACAAGCCCAAACCATGCACCACAAGAGAGGCAGACAAGAGCATCAGCTGTTGAAAACAAAAAGGATCATCCCCTGGGCTTAGCTGAAGCAAGCTGGGGCTCCCTCAGCCCCAGGATGGCTGTTCTGGCAGCTGGGCCCACTCACATTTGGGAGGGCAGAGGCCGGCACTCCTCGGTGATGTCGTTTAAGATGACGTGTGCGTCCTGCATGTCTTCCCTCTCACCTTTTCTCTCTGCCACATAACCCTTCAGGCCAAGAATGCCCACTGATCCTAAAGGGGAACAAAGCAGACACACACATGCAAATCAAACTCCTCTGTCTCCTCAGCTCAGGCTAAAAACCACAAAGGGCAGTGCAGGTGCAGCCCTCGTCCTGCAACAAAACCTCTGCTGCTGAGCAGGCCATGCTCCCTTTGTAACATGGGCTTTTATGTGCCCCCAAGGTCAGCAGCTCTAAAAGCAGCCTGCCCTCATTTTGGCAGGCAGCTGTAGCCAAGCAGGACTGCTGGGCATTGGACAGGAGTCTAAAACAGGAGCAGGGGACAGGGTGGGCAGGGGAAGCACGGGGCTGAACCTGCAGCTTAATAAAGCCCAGCTTTAGAGAGTGCACTAAGGACAGGAAATCCAGGTCTGATGCTCCCAGGACACGTCCTTTCCTTTGTAGCCCTGAACACATCTTACTCCCAAAGCTGCAACACAGCACACACAGGCACTGGAGCCAAAGGCCCTGTCTGTAACAAGCCTGTCTGTCCCCCTCTCTGGCATCCTTAGCAGCCAGCAGAGATTTGGGGATGTGGCAAAAGAAAACGGTGCTGATCCAGCGTTACAGAGGTTCCACACCAATCTCCCTCTTGGCAGCACAGGCACTCATCTTGCTGAGGGCCTGCTGCCCAGCAGGGACAGAAACAAGGCCCAGGTGAAGGAGACAGACAGAGCCAGGAAGCTCAAGGAGCTGCCACAGACCCCTGCAGCAGTTTGTTTCCTACGAGAGACTGAAAAGGCAAGCAGACTGAAGAACCAAAGCTTAGCTTTGTTCTGGACTTACTCAGCCCAACGCCAAAAGTACAAATTGAGTACATTTGTTTTCAAACTGTCTGAAAACCTTTACAAACTTTCTTTTCCACAAGTTCTTCCCTGCCATTCTTCTCTTCCTCCTCCTCCAAGGACTTTCTCTTCTGTCCTTTCTCTTGGCTCTCTGCTGATGAGACTTGCTTAGTAGCACTGGAGGCTGAAAGAAAGCAAAAATGCAGGTGGCTCAAGTGTTCCAGAACTGTTTTACTTGCACAAATTCAGCAGCAAGTCCTTTTATACCAAAGCACACTCAGGAGTGCAGGCTCACACACACAGCATTAAGTGACCACAGTTACTATGAACAACACACAGGTTTTATTCCTTAGCTACCAGGCTTGTTTTTTTCTTTCTTTTTGCAGTTAATTGCTCAGGAAGTTAATGCTACAGGCTGGAACATTTCTATATTATTATTATTATTTTCCTCTCTGATCTCTGCCCACAACAATGCAGAGGAACTTATTTTATTACTCTGAACATGCATATTTTTTAGAAGGTTCAGAAGAAGGCTACAAATTAAAGCTAGCAAGCAAAAACCTGATGTCAGAACTGTGGCTTTGTCCTTCTGGAGACTGAGGCTCCTATGGGCATAGTGAATTATCTCAGCTCCTCCCAGGTGACAGCAAGCACATGGCTGCATGCACAAAGCCTTCCAGAGCAGCAGCCAGGGCAGTGGCTGCACCAGGGCACTTCCCCCCCAAAGCAGGGAGCTTTCAGACAGACAACCATGGTTCCCAAAAGACAGGAACGTACTTCTGGGAACAGGCCTATTTTTAAGATTCAGAATCCTGATTTAAACAATTGGGCCACAAACTGCCAACTGGACTGGAGAAATAAGCACCAGGGTAACTTGCTATGTGTCCAACACACCAGGCTGCACTCTGGGCTTTTCCCAGAGAGGCTGATGAGGGACACAGCTCCTTACCTGGGTCACCACTGCTGGCTGGTGGGAGACCATCGAAGAGCAAAGAGCCTTCTTTTCCTGGAGCACAAGAAGAAGACAAAAACAATTAAATATCTTTGTTCCTTTCATGGAATAATGCTTTGCCTATGTCTCTCCTGAGGTGAAGAAATTATGTCAGTTTACCAAAGAGAGCCAAATTTCTACTTCCATTATGAGTTGGGTAAATCCAGACTTTGCATTTGCTCCAGGGAACATTTTTTAAGGAATGTTTCATAGAATATATGTGGAACATCTATAACACCCTGGTTACAAAAAAACCAAACAGGATGCAGCTGGTCTGCATGCCAGCACTGATAACTCTACTGTCTTTATTCTGCCTAACAAAGAACAGATTCACACACATTTCATCTGAAAGAGATGCTGATGCAGGAAACACGGAAAACCAAACTAATGGTAGGAACAGAACACCCATACCTGAGTCAGCACTGCTGGATGGTGGGAGATCATCAAACAGCAGAGGCCCTTTTTGGGCATCTTTCCCTGCAAGGCACCAGGGCAGAGTAAGGAACCAGTGCAGGCACTGCTGGGGGAGCTGCTCTGAAAGGACTGTCCCCAGGCCAGCACACGTGTGGTAAACCAGGAGAGCCTTACTTCCATATGTAATTTTAGCAGCTGCTACACAAGCAAAATAACCACCTGCCTGGGGCTGAGGTGAACTTTTGTCTTGAGAACAGGTTTTTGGGGTTTGTTTTCTGCTAGCAATCCCCTAAGCACAGCAGCACAGTGAGAGGCAAGGCTCCAACATGGTCTAAACCGCGGGGAGCTGCAGTTCATACAGAACATGCAAAAACACGGTATAAACTGCAGCGGGGCGAGTCCCAGGGAAAACAAAACCACAAAACCCACCAAACCCGGCATTTTCTCCAGCGATTTTTAACCCGTCCCCTCACGCTCCCCCTCGCCCCTCAAGCTCCCCGTGGCGGCGGCCTGGCAGCGGGCGGAGCCACGCTGCCCACGGCCGAGCTGCAGCAGGCCCGCGGCCCCTCAGGCGAGCCCACGGGCCGCGGCCGGGCAGGCCCGACGGACCGCGCGGGCCCGAGCGGGTCGCGGCCTCACCCGCGGCGGCCCCGGGCTCGGGCAGGTCCCCGAACAGGTCCATGGCCGCCGCTCGCTGCCGCCCGCCCGCCGCCGGCCCAACCCGCACCCGCGGCGGGCCGGAAACGGGCCCGCGCCCCGCCGGCAGCGGAAACACCGCGCCGCCCCGCCCACAGCGGCACGTGCCCGCCGTCTGCACCAATCGCAAGCGGGATCGCGCTGTCCGTCAGCGCCGTCGCCCCGCCCCTTGTCCCGCCGTGTCGAGCACGCCCGCGAGGGGGCGCCCCCTCAGTGGCGCTGCCCGCCCTCAGCTCCGCTCCCCTCAGTCCCGCTGCTGCCATCAGCGCCGCTCACCTCATCGCCGCTGCCCCCAGCGCCGCTGCCCCCAGCGCCGCTCCTGCCCTCAGCTCCGCTCCCCTCAGTCCCGCTGCTGCCATCAGCGCCGCTCACCTCATCGCCGCTGCCCCCAGCGCCGCTCCCGCCCTCAGCTCCGCTCCCCTCAGCTCCGCTGCCGCTGCTCTCAGCGCCGCTGCCGCCCCGTCCCTGCCGCTGCCCCGCCAGCCCCGGAGAGCACGCTCAGCGCAGGGAATTGCGTTAAATGCGACATTTATTTCAGAACCGAACAAGCCTCACGTGCGCACGGACGGCCAGGACCCGCAGTACCGCCCCCCTGGTACACGGCAGGGAGCGCCGGCGGGAACCGGAGGGCGGGGAGCGCGGCCTCCCTCCTTCCCTGGCCCCGGCCCGCCCGCCGATGCCCGCCTGCCTTCCGTGCCACCCGCTGCCCTGTGCAGTTTCCCTTCCCGTTGGGCTTTCGTCGTGCTTGAAGCTCCGGTGTGCATTCCTTGCCGAGGGGATGGGGCCAGGGCCGTGCCGAGGAGCGGTCAGAGCGCTGCTGTGAGATGGCAGGCGGCCCGTGTGCCGCATCCAGCGGGCAGCTCTGAGTCCCTCGGCTCCCACCTCCAGCCGAGCCGTCTGCTCTGCAGGTTTGCTGGCCTCAGGCATGGCTCGGCTCTGGCTGGAGGGTGCCCTTCAGCTGGCTGCGTCTTGTCTGTGGCACAGGCAGCACCACACGGCCCTGGCCAGTGAACCTGTGTCTGGTCCCTGACAGACACTGGTCCCGTCTCTGCCAGAAGCTGCCTCCATTCTGGAGGAGCCTCCCCTCAGGAACTCCCTGTTTCTCTACCCTGAGCCTCTTACAGTGACATTTGGGATGGTACTAACTAGTCCTTGCTCAGAGCACGGGAACCAGGATGTTGCAGCCTGGGCCCCTGCATTGCCCCAGCTCAGCCTCTCTGTGCCTCCAGGCTGGCACCTCTTCATACAGAAAGGGCACGAGTCGGCCTTCAGGTCTAAAAGGATCACAGAGGGGAAAATAGCCCAGTTTGCTGGGGAGGTTGTCCTGGGCAGGGGAGCTGGGCTGAGAGGAGCAGCCCCACTGCAGATTTGGGCTGTAGTAATGGGGTGAGATGCCTAAGGAGCTGTGGCGAGGCCAGGCAGAACCAGCATGTGCTGAAGAAGAATCCCCAAACTCTTTCTGTCACCTGAAACCCAAGCTAAAGGGTGCCCTGATATGCAGCACGGGGGCCAGTGCAAGCCTCTACTCCTCTGCCACGTCCCTGCCTATCCGTGCCCCCACAACACGAGTGTAACGAGAAGACAGCACCACGTCCCACACACACACACACACACACACACACCCACACACCCCACAGACAGTGCAGGGAGGTGTGGCAGAGCCAAGGCGCAGCTGTGCTGGACAAGAGACAGCAGAGCCGGGGGGATGCTGAGGAGATGCACAGAGGAAGATGCTCAGCTTCCAGCACGGAGCTGTGCCAGATGCTGCTGGCCACTTGGGAAGCCCTGAACAAAAACATCTAGTCATGGGTGAGAGATGGGAGAAGAGAGAGAGCTGCTGCTGGAGGAGGTGGGAAGCAGTGATGGCTGGAGGAAGAAGGTCTTTTCAGCAAAAACACCTTCTGTGCAGGAAGCCTCCAGATTAACATGCTGATGGAGGCAGGGTGGGGGGAGGTGGGTGCTCGCTTCTGCAGCAGAGGAAGAGTGAGAAAACACCAGCTACAACAGAAAAAAAGAAGTCCCATCCCCACCCTGACACCCTTTGATCTGCTTTGAGTTTGTCATCCTGCTGGGAGAAGAAGGGATGTGCAAACCCTTTTGGGAAAGGGCAAGAAGAATCCTGTAGGGTGGGATAGTCATTCCTAGTCGTGGCTCCTGGGGAATTTTCCTATTCCACCTGGACCTCCACACTCCCTGCAGGGTTGGGATCCTTGGCATCCTGCCCTAAGAGTGGGAAATCCCTTTGGATGAGACATCTGGGGGTCCCAGGCTGGGACAGGGGAGGTGGCCCCAAGTGCTTTGTGTTGGAAAGGGTAGCCCGGCATGGGGTGACAGACAGAGCCATACCCAGAGCTCTCCTTTTCCCTCCAGTAGGACCAAGCTCCAAAGTGCAGTGACCCACCTGCAGGGACAGGGTGCCCTGGCCAGCTGAGACTCTGGGCTCCTCCCTTCCAGAGGTAGATGGGACAGGTAGGAATTGCCTCTTTGGGAAGACATGGTGGGCTGTCTGGCCACTGCTCAGGGGAAAAGTAGTTTAAGCTGTAGGGGAAGGCAAAGCAAATATTTGGGGAAGGGCATCGAGTGAGGGTGAGAGCTGCACTGCTGCCAGGCACAAGCCAGGGGTGTCCTGGGAAGGCATCTCTGGAACCCAGGCCCAGCACCAAGGCTCTCCCCTGCCTGGGGGAGGCATTGGCTGGGGGCCAGGACTCAACTTCGGGGATTTTTGTGATGTAAATAGAAATAAATACTTTATAAATATAATCTTAAAGTACTGACACCTGATCTTACTCTGCTGTCTCTTGCAGAAACACCGGTAAATTAGGGAAACCCCACATCTAAATTACCACTTTCCCTTTGCCTGAGGGCAATTCCTCCTGCTCTCCCAGCTCTGAGCTTTGCTGCATTCCCATCTCTCTAGATCAAAGACCAGCTTTTAGCCAAAACCACCTTTCTCACTCCCTCCCCTCTGATAGGGACCTTTTTTGGAGCGTTAGATGGTGTGATATGAAGGTCACCCATGGAGGGACAGGCAGAAGATGGCACGTGCACAAGGAATCCTGCCCAGGCGGGTCCAGGCTTTTGCAGCTACAAACAGAAGTGAGTTTCCCCTGTGAAGCTGTGAATCAAGACAGATCCTTCCATGGAGCAGAGAGCTGGGGCAGCAGATGGTGTGAAAGATCAGATATTAACATGGGGAGTCTTCAGACAGAATCAGCTATCTTGATCCTGTTGGCAGACGGATGAGGTGGAGGGTATTTTTCAGGTTAGATTCTCATCTGGGCTGTTCTCCTTCTGGACAGCTTGGATCTGATTTGGAAAACAAGGGACAAAAGATGTTAAAAAATGTGGACAAGGAGAGGTGTGGACTCCCAGGTTCAGTGTCCTGCATCCAGGCTGACACTTGAATCCGGACAGCTGGAGAGACATAGAATTAAAGTCTCTTTGGCCAGAGCACACATATTTGTGTGCATGTATTCCTATTCCTCTAGTCCTGCCGCTTGAGGTGATCTCAAGAAGTCCATGGGATGGTCTTGTTGAGGAATGAAAATATTTAGTGCAGGTAGTTTGGTGTGCAGCTGCGATTTGAGCTGCAGGGGGGGCAGCCTGAGGCCAGAGCCTGGGAACTGCCCATCGTTTGCATAACAAAGGGCACAGGGACCTGCGGCACGGCCAGGTGAAGGACACAGGGACAGCGCCCTTAGACTGAGAGGGTCAAAGCCCGGGGTTTCCTTTGTTCAGGGTCCTTTCTCAGAGGCACCCAGCTCCAGCTGTTATTTTGTTATTGCACCATGATTAAATTATTTTAAGGATCGACATGTCTGAGACTCTGCAGTGGGAAAGCTGTGACTGAGACAGTTAGCAAACCTTATCTGAGTGTGTGTGTGGTGAGTGTAGAAGTCAAGCAAGGAACCACCTGCTGTGAAGGAGCCTCAGTCCCAGCTCAGGTGGTTCCTGTGTGACTTCCAGAGTGGCTCCGGGATGGTGAGACTGGAAAGTTTCCGTAACAGACTCAAAAACTCTGTGGGATGGTCTCAAAAAGAGTGACAGGCCAGAGGCTCTGCCACCAGGCATAGATGCTGCTTTGAGCTCAGCACAACGCCTCTGTACCACCTGGAATCTGGCTCTAGACTGAAGCATTTAAATGTGGATGAGCTGAATTCAAAATTAATCTGGTCCAAGTTCTGCCAGCTGAAGGCCTGTCCCGGCACAAGTCTGCACAGGAGACGCTCCCCACACCTGGCTGGGGCTGTAGCAGGAAAGCACTGGGAGCCTGCAGCCCCCCCAGCAATGGCTTCTGTGCGTCCCCCTTCCCCCAGGTGCCCCTAGTACCTTATGGATCCAGCCAGGAGAGGGTTGAAAGCGTAGAGCCAGTCGTGCATGTCCTTGTCACTGCTCGCCTGCAGCAGGATGCCCCGGTGCTCGGTGCACACCGCAAACGTGTTCGGGGTCTGCGGGGGGAGAGCCAGAGCTTAGTGCTTCCCTCAGTGGGGTGTGCAGAGTGGGGCTGGCTCCCAGTGCCCTACCTTGAGCATGGCCTGCTGGTCCTCACTGTACTCCACCTGGGCCTTGGAGAGGTTCAGTATGGCCCTCTCCACCGCGTCCTTGTCCGAGTTGTAGATGTAGACGTACGGACGCCGGACCACCACGAAGCGTTTCACCCACCCATTGGTGTGAGGCTCCAGGAAGTGCAGGTAGCCCTTTTTGGAGACGATGGGACTGCAGAAGGGGTGGGATACAGACCATGAGGAGGTGGCAGGGTAGGGCATGGCCCCCCTGGCCATAGGTGTTCCCCTTGCTGGCTGCTTGCTCCTACCTGACTCGAATCTCCTGGATGTCGGGCACCAGCAACCGCTGCGGCTCCTTCTCCTCCTCAGGCCGGCGGGCTGGGGACTTCTTCTGCTCTCCTTCTATCACAGGCTCCAGATCGGGGCTCTCTGCCCTGGAGGAAACCTGGGGGGGTCTGGGGAAGGAGGAGAGGATGGAATGTAGGAAGAGTGATGGCTAGGGAACATCCACAGACAAGGACCATGTGATCCCAGTGATACAGCTTGGGATATGTCACCAGAACCTCCCAGCCAGCTTCTCACCTGACCTCCATGGCATTGTAACATCCTTCCACCAGTGATGGGCAGGTCGAGGAAGGGGTAAGGGTGGTGACCCCAAGAGCTGGCATGGAAGGGTCTCTCATCAAGGTCACAGACATTTCAGACAGCTGTGAAGTAATGGAGGTGTGAACTAGAGTTTCTGTGCAAAGCCAGGCACGTGCAAAGGACCAGGCTCCTGCTCATACAGGGAGAAGCAAGAATCCTGGCTGGCAGGATCCTCTCCTGGCATAGTCCTGAGAGCCACCAGTTCTGGGAAAAACCAGAGCAAGCAGGGGGAGCAGACACCCCAGGGGAGGCATGACTTGTGCCATAGTGCCCATCTGGCCCCCACCCAGGCACACATCCCTCCCTGGCCCCAGCAGGCCGGGGGCAGAGCAGTACCTTGCTCTCACTGGCGCTGATGCAGACGTGGCTGTGGCTGTACTCCCTGTTGAAGGTGTGCGTGAGCAGGCGCAAGCACTGCAGAGAGGAGGAGGAGAGTGGGGCAGGAGGAACATTCCACCTCTCACTCTTCTTTGGCTTCCTCCCACCACAACCCTCAGCCACCCTGTGGAAGCCACTTCCTGGCTTCATTCCAGCAAGCTGGGTTTGCTGTAGGATGGTACCTTCACAGCCAGCTCCTTCTGCCTCTCGCTGGGGGTCTCAGGGGGAGAGGTGCGGCTTTCAGGTGCTCCATCAGCAGAGAGTGGGGAGGAGATGCAGGAGGTGCTTCGGGACTCAGAATCCTCGCTGGAGCAGGGGGACAGCGTCTCCATGCCCAGGCGCTGGGTCGTCTCCAGCTTCTCACGCAGTAACAGGTAGTGTCTTGTCTTCTCCACCTGGGCACAGACACCCAGGCTCAGGGGTGGCCCTTTCCCCCACACCCAGGCCCCCTTAAGCCCATTTACTCATTAGCTTTGGATCTGCTGGCACCTGGCTAGCAGCAATGCACAGGAGTACTGGCAGCACAGCCCCATTCCTGCCTCCTCCCACAACCAAGGCGGCCGTGCCATCCGGGGTGGAGAATCCCCCCAGCACCAGTGAACTGTGAATTGCACTATTCCAGCCCATTTCTAGCCCAGACTCTCACTTCTTGCAGCAGGCTGAGTTTCTCCAGCTCCCACTGATGGTCAAGGATGAGGCTGTCACTGCGGGGCCGCCAGCCAGCCAGGTTCTCCTCTCCCCGGACGTAGGCTACAGAGGTGTCCAGCACACGCCGGCGCCTTCTCTGCATGCCTGTGGGCACAGATACACAGCTGGGGGGACAGACACACAGCCCCTAACCCGAAGGCCTGGCTGTGCCTCCCAGTCCCAGCTGAACACCTGGGCAGAGGCGTGGCACCCACCTGGGCTGCCGGCATCAGCCACGCGGCACAGGCTGAGCTCGTAGACTCCTGTCACACGGTTGCTGAGAGCAAAGAGAGGTGAGGCATTACTGGCTTTGTCCCATCCCCACAGCCCAGTTTTTTTAACCAGGCTGCTGGGATGCCCTAGAAGAGCTCCAGTTCCTAAGTGATGGCTCTCCTGTCCCCAACAGGAGCATCCTGGTACCTCTCAGAAGCCCGCAGGCTGCCGCTGCCAAAAAGATTGCGGATGGAGCGTGAGGCGGGAAGTTTGGCATCCCGGGAGTAGAAAACCATGCAGAAGTCTTTGGTGATGACGGCGGGCTGAGTGCAGTTCTCCATCTGCAGTAGGGCAGAAGGAGGCATCAGAGGTGCTGCAGGGTGGCAGCCCAGAATGTCTCTCCCTCCCCTGTGCCCAGCAGGTTCCAGTACCAGGGTCCCAGATGGCCCCACACACCAAGTCAAACCCTACACCCCATAAGCAGTAGCTTCAAACCCTGCACCCCATAAGCAGTAGCTAAGGAAGGGCTCACGCTGGCTGCACCCCAACAGCAGGGGAAACACCAGACTTTGTTGATGTATAGTGACCCCAAGCAAGGTCCTTGCCTCGATGTAAGCTGACAGGGTGATGTAGATCTTCTCCCGGTAAGGGGTGACACGGTTGAGCAGCAGCGAATTGTGCATGGAGCTATCCCACGCCGCCTCAAACTGGTAGAAAGTCCTGCCAAAAAAACCCAGCAGGTCCAGTAAAACAACCTCCCTGGAACCCCTGGCAGGCGAGCAAAGAGATGTCATTGTCCCCCCCACAGCGCTGCAGCAAGCCTGCAAGGACACACAGACATGCATGCGCAGTGGGGACAGATGGGGACAGCCACTCCAGAGGACACAGGCTCAAGGCAAAGGGCACAAGGCATGGTGGGAAGGGGACACGGCACCCTTGAAATGGCCAATGGACCGGGGTTCTGGGGAGGCGGGACCGCGGGGGAGTGGGGGCTCAGATGGGGAGCAGGCAAGGCAGAGCAGGCTAGGAAGGCAAAGGAGGGCGAAGGAGGGTTCATGCCCCACCCCTGTGTTCAGAGCAGGGGCTGCCACCCCCAGTGCACCCGGGGCAGTCCCCAGCATCCAGCCTGGGACACAGCACCTCCCAGTCCCTGCCAGGAGCGGCTGTTGCCGTTTGGGTGATGATGGCCCGAAGGGAAAGGAGGAAGGATGCTCAGCACTGGGGGTGTGCTGCCAGCCCACCTCTGGGAGCACAGCCCCCCCAGCAGCCAGGTCCCCTTCCCCAGGGCTGCCCCTGTCTGCCAGCCCTGGGTCCCAGTGAGAAGCTGAGGATTATGATTTGGTGGCTGGCCCCTGTCAGGCTGTCTCCCCTGGCTCTTGCTCTACCCTCAGTGCCAGCCCCATTCCCACTCTGCTGCCTCAGGCCCCTTTGCTGTGTTTTCCATGGCTCCTAGGCTGGGAGAAGGAGCAGGGGACACCTGGTCCCACTCACCCATGCCTACAGGATCCCGGAGAGGATGACACAGCTCACCCAGATCGAGAGTGGCATCTGCCCTCCTTGGGTTGAGCAACTAATGGTGAGGAAGCAGGAGGTGGCTCTGGTGAGAGAGCATGGGGGATCCCCATTTCACCCCCTGCACCACTCCTGGGCTCCCTCCCGGATCAGCCTTGCCTTTATGGTACACCCACTCCCCAAAACCGCCCAGAGCTGCTGCGGCCCTGGCTCCCGCCTGAGCATCCTCAGGAAGCTGTTGTTCAGCCATATCTCAATGAGAACACTTCAGCATGTCCCTGAAGCAGCATCCAGATGGCTGAGGAGCAATTTTAACAAGAGCCAGGGCAGCCAGCAGGAGTAGGGAGAGGTTTCTCAACTGCAATTTCCCCCATGTTGGAAGAAGAGGGAGAGTGACGCTTTCAGAAGGTGTATAAAACACATAACCCCACCGGTGTGAGACACAGCCAAGGCGAAGGATTGCTTTGCAGACACAGGTTGCTTAAGAAAAGAGTGCTCCCCGAGGAGGAGGAGGAGGAGAAGAGGAGCCTCAGGGGAGGGGAGAAAGAGCAAAAAGCAAAGGGAGGAGGCAAAGGGGAAGAAGAGAAAAGCAGGAGGGACCAGACCGAGCAGGTGCGCGTGAAATACCTAGTGTCATTTCCCAGCGAAATGCTATAAGTGGAAGGTGACCCAAGGACAAACACACACATGTACACACACAGAAAAACGACAGGTCAGAAGAGCCCCTCTTGAAGGGACTCACACATAATAGCACTGCTGGCCACAGGAGCTCCAGCCTAGCTGAACCCAAAGTGGGAACCAAAAGGAGCTCAGTGAGGGCAGACAGAGGCTTGCCAGCCTGGGTGAAAACCCTCTGCCTCCCACTTTCCTCATGGTCCAGCAGCTGGGGAGGAAGCACATGTGCTCCCTATGCCCTTAACTCTGCCCTTGTGCCATCCCAGGGCAAGGAGCTCCCACCCAGCGCAGTCCCCCGGGACAGTGCCAGCTGAGGGGAGGAGATTTCCCACTGCCACTCACACAGCAGGTGACTCCTTGGCCCATCCCCTGGTCCACAAGGAAAGCATCACTGTGATGAGAGACCACAGGCAGTGCCAGTGTGAACCCACCTCTCTTGTGGTGGGGGGCTGGATCAATGCTGTACCCACTTTCCTGCACCCTGGGAGGGGACAGAATGCTGCTGCAGGGACAGCTCTGCCCTCAGACATCTCTGAACACGACCAGATTTGAGTTGCTGTAGGGAGGACAACCTTCAGGCACAGAGGTATGTGCCAGGACTCGGGACACTCCATCCCTTGTCTCCTAGGAACGTGCCCCTCTTTTTCTGCCACGGGCCACAGTGGTGGCCCCCTGCCCTGAGGCCTCACCAACGCTCCCATCCAGAGGCTGGTGGCACACCCACAAATCTGGCACCTCTCACGCATATGCCAGGCTCACCCAGTGGTCCCAGCTGCAGCCTGCAGTCCCCAAACAGCCCCTTTACACAGGGGTACAACAGTCTGTGCCACGTGTGCACCCACTGTCACACCTGCACACAGACACACGCTCCAGTATGCCGCGCCTACACACACAGGACACTGTGCACAGGGTGGGCAGCTGCTGCCACACCAACTGCACTGCTGCCAACTGCACTGCTGCCAGCGTCACCAGGTGCCCAGGACAGGGCAGGACAAGCCCCAAAACTTCCACTGTCCTCACCAGCCCTGCAGCTACTCCAAGCAGTACCAGGGGCTGAGCTGGGGCTGGGGTGGGAGACAATGGAGGGTCTGGCACACTCGGTGCCAGGTGCCAGAAAAGATGGGAGAATAGCAAAGTCCAAAAGCAAGAATAAAACCCAAATCAGGCAATGGAGACGCAGGCGTGCGAGGGGGAGCGGCAGCCAGCCAGAGCGTGGCCCACACCAACAGCAAAAGGGGTCGAGTGAGCAAGAGGTGCCAGCGCAGTGGGGAGGAGGGATGGGGCATGTGAAGGGATGAGGGGCCGGATGTCCAAGTACTGCCTCTGGCGGGAGTGAGCGTGCCGAGGCAAGGGGGTAGAAAGAAAGAAAGGAGAGAAGAAGGAGGGGTGGAAAAAAAACCAATGGAAACAAATAATACCTAGGCATATCCGAATCAAGAAACTGCCTGCGAAAACACAAAACAATCACATGGTTAGTGTGGGCTCAGATGGGCAGTAGCAGCTGAGGGAAGCGAGGGGGGACACCAGGCGCTGCCCCCCGCGCCTCCGCCCTGGGCGCTCGATGCGGGGATGGATGGTGCTGAGGAGAGAGCTGAACCACTCTCCCAGCCTCTTCCTGAGGGGCTCCAGGGCGCTGGGGAGGCTGCAGAGGGGAAGCCAGGGCTGCTCCAGGCAATGGAGGCTGCGTGGCACAAGGCAGCAAAGCGGGGAGCGCAAGCGGCTGGGAGGAGGGTGAAGTGGGCGCTGGCTCTGCTCTCTGCCTTCCTTCTGCCTGTCCTCACAGCTGCAGGGTGAAGCACGCATGTCTGCATGTGGAGTGGAAGTGGGGGGCACTGCAGCTAGCGCCCTGCAGGCAGCTGGCCACCCCCTCCTCCCCCTGCCTCGCCACGGGCAGGCTCCGTGGAATAGATATGGGACAGATATGACATGAGCACCGGTCTGTGCCCCCAAATGGGCCCCCAGTCTCCACGCTTCTCTCCACACCCCAAGTATCCCCCCAGCCCAAGCTGTGTCCCCTTGTCCTGCAGGACTCACAGGGTGGAAGGCAGAGCAGGAGGCACATCCCTCCTGCCAGGCTACCTTAGGCACGCTGAAGATCCCATATGGCTGCATCTGGGACCAGACAATCCAACAGATGAGGAGCTGACAAAAAACTGTGCAGCCCCAAGGGCCCACAGGTGCCACAGCACCCAGCTCCCAGCAAAAAAACCACCACTGCTCCACTAGGCTGGGCTCTCCTCATCTGACCATCCCCATCTGGCCTCCTTCTGTATCCCCAAGGCTGTGACAAAGTCTCCAGGTCTGACACTTGCACGTGTGCTGAGCCCAGACTCGCCTCTGCTGCTCAGACACTCTGTGCCAGTTGCTCTGCCAGGTCCAGGAGCTGCCCTGAGAGTGCTTAGGGTACCAAATCCTATCCAGACCCCCACCATTCCCCCAAAACCACCCTGCCTTGAGACAGGCCTCCTTGGGACAGTGGTGATCACAAAGCAGATGAAGGAAAAAGTGGTCCCCATTTCTCTCCAGGTTGTTCCTACACCAGTGACCACAACGCACACAGCCAAGGACCAGTCCTGCTGCTGCCAGTGCTGGCAGCAACCATCCCTGTCTTGTCACAGCTGCCTGCATGCACACATCCTGGCCAGAGACCCCCACCAGTCCCCCGAGTTCCACCAGTAGCCCTGGTGCAGAGGAGAGCTGTGCCCTCCATACCCACGACTCCCCCTGCCACTGCAGGACTCACACAGGGAGATCTTGGAGAAAACAAATCTTCTGGTCCTGCTTCTTTCACACCCTGCCAAACTACAGTGGGGACACCTTTAAGCAACCTGGTCTAGTGGAAGGTGTCCCTGCCCATAGCAGGGGCTTTGGAATGTGATTATCTTTAAAGTCCCTTTCAGCCCAAACCACTCTGGGGTTCTGTGACAGCCCCTTGGGATAGGGAACAACAGGTCGTCCCCAGGCTGGTCCTGCTTGCACCATGTGCATCCCTGGAGTCACCCACAGTGTGTGGGAATGGCTTTTCTGCATTACTTACACACAGATAGGGATCTGCCATGGGTGCCAAGTGGCCTTCCCAGCAATTTTGCTGGGACACAGGATAAATAGTGTTCCCCTCTAGCCATGGAGCTGGGACATCCTCCTGGCACCAGCACCAACTGCTCCCTGTGCCAGCCCATCACAGCCAGCACCAGAGAGCAGAATCCACACACAAATTCCCTTTAGTGCCCTCCCCAGCACAGCAAGGCCCTGGGGAGGAGGAGGAAGGGGGTTGGCAGCCCTGTACCCCAAGACCCCATGCAGCTTCAGAAACACCCTGCCTCAGCAGAAGGGCCAAGAGCCTTCCAGGGGAAAGGGAGGCTGCTACTCAACCACTCCATCCCTCACCACAGCAGGGGAAGAGCAAGAAAAAAAGCATCACGCACCGGTCGTCCTGGGAGGGGTGGATGTAGCCGGAGGAGAGGATGTTCAGGGACAGAATGTTGGGGTCGATGAGAGACTCGTCTGCCTCTGGGGTGTTCCTGATCCGACCTGCAAACACACACAGAGTTACCTCTGAGCTGACAGCAGAGGGCTCCCGTGGAGGCAGGGGCAGACTGCCTGCCTGCAGCTCCTCCCGGCCATTCAGCACCAGAGATCCTGGTCCAGCTCCTGGACACGGGGACAGGGGCTGAGGTGTCCTGCCCATGCAGTGTCCCAGGGTCACCTGCCAGGCAACTACTGCTTTACTATTGCAGGGCAGGAGGGGAGACAAGGCATAAAGCTCCATGTGGGGACGTGGGAACATGGGCAAGAAAGAAGAGGGTGAGTCTGAGAGGATGCCTGGGAGCTCAGTGGGCTGGGGCTGGTTTGCCTTACCCACAACCAGCTCCCGCACTTCCTTCCAGCGGATGAGGCTGCCTGTTTCATGCACCAAGGTGACACTGATTCTCCTCTGGATGCCCTGAGACCCACGAGGCCAGAGAGAAGGGACAGTAGTTAACACAGGTCCCAGCAGGGGTCAGCTAGGACAGCACCTTGGGCAGAGAGTACCTGGTGAAGGAGGAAGGTCCCATGGCATGGCATGCCTCCACGGTGGTCCACAACAGCAGGGATGTAGCTGGAAGAGAGGATTGCAGCATGAAACAGAATCCTGCCAGCCTGCCCAGAGGTGCTGAGCACTGGGCAAATCCCTCATTGCCTCCCTCTCCCAGCAGGACTTACTCTCCATTGGCCTCCAGCTCACAGATCTCAAAGAAAACCATCAGGTCGTACTTGCACTGGCAGGGGCCAGCACTGGGCCGAGTCATGGTGCTCAGCTTTGTGGCAGGCACTGCAGTGGGGCAGAAAAGACAAAGTGAGAGGCTGAGCCTGCTGCTGGCACTCAGAATGAGGAATATGATGGCAGAGGAAGGGCAGAGCAGGCAAGGACCTCAGGGCATGCATAGAGGCAGCAGCAAGAGCCTCATCCCAGGGAGCTTGCTGATCACTGGCAGTGCTTTCTCCCTTGCCCAGCATGGAGTGTCAGCAACAGACTGGCCTCAGCCATCCCCAGGTGCACACAGTGTGCCTGCACATCCCAAATCACACCGTGCTGCTCCAGGCACTGCTCAGGAACCACCACAGGGAGGCTGCTCCCCCTGAGCTGCTGTTTTGACTGGACAGCCAAACCCCCACAGCTGTGTCTCTCAGCAGCCATGCCACCCTGTGGGACACTGGGGCTGGGGGGCATCTGAGCAAGGAACCTCCCCCCTGCTGCTCTGCAGGAGGTGAGATGGGGGCTTTCCATCTGGTGAATACTGTGGAAATGGGGGTCTAGGGCTTTCGAGTGCCATGGCCCATAAAAAATAAATTAAATAGTACATTTTGTGGTGCCTCTGGGGAAGGGGACACCCACCCAACCTGGGAACCATGGGTGGGCACAGGAGTAGGGGGCTGGGTTCCCTACCTGGTTTGGAGAGTGGCATCACACGGGGGAAGTGGCGTCGGGATGGCCTCAGTGGGCTGCAGGCAGAACCAGCTTGGTTATAGCACCCCCAAAACCAGGCACCCCCAAACCCAGCCAGCCCCCTCTATGCCTTGGGGCCATGCTGGGTCCCCAGGCAGCCCACAGGCAGGGGCTGGGGGTGGTCCAGATGTGCCCACCTCAGGACATCCTTGCAGAGAGGTGGGAAGGGGTGCTGCTGGTAGTGGCCAAACACCTCGAACACAATTGGCTGGCTCTTGATGTATTCAATGAAAGATTTTGTCACCTCCACAGCGATCTAGAAGAGAAAGAGCTGCTGAGCCACTGACAGGGCAGTTTATCTGGGAAGGGGGATAGAGCCAGCAACAGCCCATGGGATGTGGAAGGGTGTAAGACTGTCAGTCCCCTGCATCCCTCACCCACTCCTCCCTCTTTCCACCAAGATCACTGCAGTGAAATCCCAGCCTTTTCAGGTGGGGCTGGGAGTGGCTTCTGGTGTTTTTCCTGCATGTCCACCACATCTAAGCCTGGCTTAGCTGGGTGTCTGTGAAGGGCTGGGAAAGCCAGGAGGAAGCTGCTTCCCTAGGAGAGGATCCAGCCAATGGCCCTGCAGAGACCCCAGCAGGAGCAGGAGCAGAGGGGTGGTGGGAGAGGAGTACGCACATTTTGGACATGATAGAAGCCCAGGGGTGGCCCCCGTCCTGTGTTCTTCAAGGGTTCTGTTGAAAAGGCCTCATCATGGCGATGGATGAAGCTGTGGAGGGAAGGAAGGTTGTTCAGGGGCTGTTCAGGGATGGGGACATGCTGGAGCAGGGAGGGGAGTGAAAGCAAAGGACCACAACAAGAACCTATTCCCCCTGGGGCTGCTGCCTGCCCCTTTGGCTGTCACAGAACCCCCTGAAGCTGATGGGAATCTCCTCTTGCCTTTTGCCAGTGACTAAACAAGTGCTTGGGCAGATTTCACAGCCATTGGGTTTGCCTCCCCATCCACAAAGGGCTCAGGGGCAGAGGAAACTTCCCAAATTCACCAGGAGCCCCCAGGTGATGTCTGGAGCTTCGTGGAAGAAGCAGGGCTGGGGGGCACTAGGGGCTCACTTGAACTGGCAGAAGATGTCAGCGTATTCTGCAGAGATGCTGGAGGCCTGCAGGACTGTCACACGGAAAGTGAAGATGCTGCCCAGCTTCAGGTGGTCCAAAGCCACCTCCAGTGGCCCGTCCTGTGCAGGCTTCTCTGGGCTGTCCAGAAGATCCTCTGGGGTCACTGCAGGGAGGAGAAGGCCCTTAGCAAGGCAGGGTGTCTTCCCCTCAGTGTTAGGAACATTTAGGAACAATGTTGAGATGCTGGAGCATGTCCAGAGAAGGGCAACAAGGCTGATGAACGGGTGTGAACACCCTTGTCCAACACAGCTGGGGGAGCTGGGGGTGTTTAGCCTGGAGAAGAGGAGGCTGAGGGGAGACCTTATCGCTTCTACAACTCCCTGAAAGGAGGTTATAGCCAGGTAAGGGTTGCTCTCCTCTCCCAGGCAACCACTGACAGAACAAGAGGACACAGGCTTGAGCTGCACCAGGGCAGGCTTAGGTCAGACATTAGGAATAAGCTGTTCACAGAAAGGGTGACTGAGCATTGGAAGGGGCTGCCCAGGGAGGTGGCACAGTCACTGTCCCCTGGAGGGGTTTAAGAAGAGCCTGGATGTGGCACTCAGTGCCATGGGGGTTGACAAGATGGTGTCAGGTCATAGGTTGAACACAAAGATCTCCAAGGCTTTTCCCTCTGTGACTCTGTCTGCCAGCAGCCCCCCATGGGAGCAGTGGGCTGTCAATGCCAAGGAGGGTGCAGGGAGCCCTCCCAAAGTGCCTGTCACCCCTGCTCACCTGCACAGGTGTTGTTGTTGACTTCATCAGCAGACGGGCCCACGTCGCTGACCTGCCCCTGCCCCTCCACGATGCGCAGCTCCTCCTGAGAGGTCCCCGAGCGAGACATCCCCACAGCTGGGCACGACTCCGACTGGAACTGAGCCAGGAGGGGACTTCAGGGATTCTGGTGGTCCTGCTTGCACCACCACCAGCATCCCAAGCACCCAGGCACCTCCAGCTCTCTTCTCCCACCCCACTGCAGCCCCCCTGGGACATGGGCGAGAGCAGGATGCACCTGGTGGGTACCCAAGGCTTGGTGGACCAAGAACACATTCCCTTCCCTCCACCCCTAGCAGCCTGGGGGTCCCCATGGGGATGCACTGAGGTGGCTGGCAGGGATCTGGGGTCCATGGGCATCCACCAAGAGCCAGGCCCACCTTACCTTCTCAAAGTGCTGGTCATCAAAGGAGATCTTGGCTGTCCCCGATTGCCGCACACCAGAGCCATAGTCAGGGGCTTCTTCATCCGCTGGAGGAGAGATCGGGGTGAGCCAGCACAGAGGGTGCAGGGGATGCCAGGGGCACAGAGGGTGCAGGGGATGCCAGGGGCACGTTGCTGAGGGGGGGTTCCCTCCTACCTGAGATGGCCTGGACAGCCACGCGCAGGAAGCCCTTCACCTCGCCCTTCTCGCTGACGATGGCCACGCGGTGCACCAGGGGCACGGGGTAGAGGAGGTTGCTCAGGTAGACAAAGGCCCTGCCAGAGAAGGGGGGGACACACAACAGGGGGGAGAGCGGTCACTGCTCCCACCCGTGGGTGCCCAGGCACGGCTGGCGTGGCCGGCAGTGGCCGGGATCCCAGGTCACTGCTCAGGGCGCGACCGCAGCGCTGCAAAGCAAAACTAAAGAGAAGGCAGCCAGGGCCAGGCGGAGGGGCTGGGGCAGCGGGCAGGCAGCGTGCCGCGGGCAGGAGGGTGGGCAGGAGGGTGCCACACGCCATGGACAACACCACAGAACACACCAGAGCTGCAGACCTCTCCGACCGTCACCTCCGTGGCAGGCAGGAGGGGAGAGGGCTGCGCTGGTGCCACCGTGAAGCCGTAGGGCGGGAGGACCTTCTGTGTGGTAGAGAGCTGGAGAACTTGGGCAGGAGGTGCTGCAACATGACTGGGGGGGCAGCTGCAGAGTCACCACGGGGAGGACAGGGGCAAGACAGGGGGGAGGAAGGGTGACAAGGGAGATGGAGGCTGTCAGGAGCAAAGGAGGCTGGAGGACAAGGTCCTGGACCTCCAGAGGTGAACCTGCTGGGGGTTCATGGCCCTGGCTCTGCCCGCCGTGTTGGAGACCACTGGGAGGGAGGCTGCGTGGTGTGGCTGGCAGCATCAGGGTTGTACATCCCCCCCCCTCCCCATCCCTTCACACACGTGGCTTCAGGGTCCTGGGCCACCTGCCAGCAGGTCACAGGGGTGGACAGCATGCCTGGCAGGTCTGAGCCTCCTTGCTCTCCTCTGCAGCATCCAGGTCACCGATGCCACCACGGCGAGGTGCCACGCTGGAGTCCAACACAATGGCTGCACCATGACTCTGTCAGCACCTCCTGTCAGGCCACTGCTCTCTGCTTCTCAAGCATTTTGGGTCCTCTTGCTGCCTCCCTCCGCCTCACTGTCAGCTTGCAATGGTCATCCAGCTCTGGCCATGGTGGCATGCTGGACCCTCCATGGTGACTACCTTTGGCACTGAGCTCCCTGCCAGAAGGTGTGAGCTAGCCGCACCACTTCCAGCAAGATGAGGCGTGGGGTGCCTGCCACCTCTCCCTGTGGCACCCACCAGCATCTTGAGGTGTGGTGGGGTGGGATGGTGCTGGGGGCTGGCCAGGACATCTCTCCTTCAGGAGGCTCCCATGAGGGTTGCATCTCCAGGCGGCTGCTGTGCTGCTCAGGGCATCCCAGCCTCACAGGAATCTTCAGATTCAGTGGCATCCCATAGTGCCCAGGGGGCTCTTGCAGCCCTGCCTTTGCACCCCAACTCCCAAGTCCGGAGATTTCCCCTGCACTGGTGACTCCCATTGACCTTCAATGCTCCTTGAGGCTTTTTCCACCCAAACATCTCAAAGGACTCAAGTTGTGGAAGCAGCTGATGCCAAATCATTATCTCCTGATGGGTCCATCTCAACCCATCTCTTCTCAGATGCCACTGGGAACAGGTGGTCAGACCATGGCAGGGTTCCCAGCAGGACTCATGGCTGGGGCAGAGCCCACAGGGAACTCTCGGAAGCGCAGGGATCTGTGTGCACCCACCCACCCAAAATCACAGGGCATCTGGAGTGCAAGCAAGGACTGGAAAGGGCAGGGAAGAGTGGGAAAGAGGTGGGGCAGGCAGGGAGGAGGGGGACAAGTGTGTCACTAGAGGAAGGAGGGCAGGGACACTAACCACAAGATTGGTGAGGTGCAAAGATGGCATGCTCAGATCAAAGAAAAGCCTTTCCAAAGGAAGATAAAAGTGAAAGGACCCCAATTTTTGCTAAAGCTTTGAAGAGATAGAGCCAGCAGCTAAAAAAAAAAAGAATAAAAACCCTTAAAATAACCAAAATTAAAAAAAATTGGAGAAAGAGAGAGAGAGAGAAAGAGAGAAAGAGAAAGAGAAAGAGAAAGAGAAAGAGAAAGAGAAAGAGAAAGAGAAAGAGAAAGAGAAAGAGAAAGAGAAAGAGAAAGAGAAAGAGAAAGAGAAAGAGAGAGAGAAAGAGAGAGAGAGAAAGAGAAAGAAAGAAAGAGAGGAAGAAGGAGAGAGAGGGAGAGAGGGAGAAGGGAGAGAAAGAAAGAGAGGAAGAGAGAAAGAAAGAGAGAAAGAGAGAGAAAGAGAGAAAGAGAGAAAGAGAGAGAGAGAAAGAAAGAGAGAAAGAGAGAAAGAGAGAAAGAGAGAAAGAGAGAAAGAGAGAAAGAGAGAAAGAGAGAAAGAGAGAAAGAAAGAAAGAAAGAAAGAAAGAAAGAAAGAAAGAAAGAAAGAAAGAAAGAAAGAAAGAAAGAAAGAAAGAAAGAAAGAAAGAAAGAAAGAAAGAAAGAAAGAAAGAAAAAGAAAATCAAAGACAAGGATCCAATCATAAACCAATCCAAGCACACTTCACAAGAAATGTGGCCGGCGGAGCTGCTGCGCGGGGAGCCAAACCCAGGGCAGACTCAAAAGAAGTCAGGAGGCACCAAGCTCTGGGGAACACGCCCCCGGCGTGGAGTGGGGTCGCTGCCACAGGGCCTCAGTTGGTTTTTTGAGGTGCCCTTGAGAGTTTTGGGGTTGTTTTGATATGTTTGTTTTTTTTCTTTTAAATAAGGAAAAATGAAAAAAGAAAATAAAAGGGGAAGAACCCAGCTCTTTCGGTCTGAGGCTGCAGGACTCTTAGCCCACCTCCACCCTCTCTGCCTGCCTTGCTCCCTCCTTCCCACCACGCTGCCTGGCTCTGGCACACCGAGGAAGCGGAGCCCCAGCTCACCCCGGTCAGGGAGCCCCTGCATGGGGCAAAGGCTCTCAGAACAGCTCCTGGTGCACACCCCCTTGGGAAAACCCCAGAGAAAGCTGGCAGCTCCTCAGTGCATTGTAGGGATGGGCAGATGGCTCCAGGTTTGGTGGCACAGCCAGGTTTGGGGCAGCTGGTGGGCTTCTCCACCAAGACTGGTGGAGCCCAAGGGGTCTCCAGCCAACAGGTATGAGAAATTAAAGTTTCTTGTCCTTGGCTCCAGCTAAAGAGGAGCTGGAGCCTACACCCAGGTCCCCACAACTTCCCTGGACATCTCCTATGCCAAGATGGCAGGTATGGCCCCAAGCCAAGCACTGGCTGGAGCTGGAAGAGCAAACACTGCTTTTGGCACTCTGTTCTGCACCCAGCTCTCTACTCACTCCCCTCAGCTTCATCCCCCACAACCACTTGGGGACATCCAAGCCTCCAGATTCAGGGGGGCTCACCCTGACCAATGCAGTGCCAGAGGCACTCAGGGTTTTGAAGCACCTGTGTGCCCCAGTTAGTGGCACCATAGGGTCATCCCAAGCCGGGTGGGAGGTGCTCCTTCCTGGGACAGAAATGCCCCCAGGTGGCTCCCCTGATTCCTTTGGTGCTGCAGACACAACAGAGCTCCCTTTTTCAGGGGAAAAAGACAATGTGCCCAAAAAGGTGCCCACATAAGGAAGGCACCATCCACCTTCCCCTACCATCCCTTTCCCCCACTCTGCTTCTCACAGCTCTACCTCAGTGGGGACCTCACCACCCTGCCAGGCACCCGGGCTTGGTGGCAGTCCCAGCCCAGCCTGCACCTCCGGGATGCCCCGGAGGTGGGAGTCGTGTCCAAAAGCAGCTCCCTCATGCGAAAGAGCTAGGTCCTTCCCGGCATGCTCTCCTAAAACCTCACCAACCTTCCTACTAAACTGAACAGGGGGAAGCGGTCGTAAAATGGATCCCGGCCATCACACAGCGGGCACTCCGGAAAGATGTCTTCCTCCAGGTCCTCCTCCTCCTCCTCCTCCTCCTCCTCCTGCCCCTGGTGCTGCTCGTCAGCAGGCTCGGTGATGTCGGAGTCGGGGTTCGAGAAGGTAGGGGAGGGGGTGAGATCAGCCATGCGCTCGCTCATGCATGTGTTGAAAAGAGGAGAGCTGTTGCAGCCAGAGATATCTGAACTAAGGTTAGTACAACAAGATAGAAGACATGTTAACACCAGCTGTTCCAAACAGAAAGAATAGGAATTTTGCTTTTTTTTTTGGTTTTTCTTGGTTGGGTTTTGGGGTGGGATTTTTTGTCTGCTTCAATCGAGGGACATTGGGAACAAAGACCTGCCCATCTGGTGCATCTCTAAAGCCACCAACAGCCAGACAAAAGAGCAACCCACGGAACCAGTGTGAATGCTGGGGACACCCTTTGCTGGGTTTGCAGGGAACGCAGGGACAGAGCAGGTGGCACAAAGGCTCGCCACTATCCCTGCTGCTGGAGAGAATCCCTCCTTGTGCTACAGCACAGGGGAATGCCTCCAGGCCACACAGCTCAGCCCCCTGCTCCCCCTGCCCTGCCCCAGCCTTCTCCAGGGTGGCCCATCCTCCTTGCTGGCACTGCACCCTTCCATCCAGTGCAGGAAGCGCAGGGGACACGCGGCACACACTGCACAGACAGACGGACGCTCAGACACCGGCGCGTGCACAGGGACACCACATGCCCACCGCGTGGAGCCCCCACGGCACCGGCTCCCTGCCTGCTGGACAGCCACAGCCCCCACACCCCCCGAGCTGGAGCCCATGGCTCTCAGCACTGGGTGAGGCAGGCAGCAGCAGCGTTGCCAGCAGCTCGTGTGCCCCTCGGGGCGCTGGCAGGAGAGCCGTGACACCGGAGCTGTCACACGGCGGGTGAGCGCTCCGCGCGCGGTGGGTGGCACTGGCAGCGTGTCCTCCTGCAGGACCTTCTGTGGGTGCCAGCCACGCTTGGAAGGAGCCAAAGCGCTCACCTGCCGACCAGCCTGAACCAGGGAAAGCGGTCGTAGAAAGGGTCTCCTCCAGTCACCACATTGTCACAGTCCTCGATGACGCTGGAAGGCACTTCTGCTGCTCGGTCATACATCTCACGCATCAGGTCCAGGCGCTGCCTGCAGGCACAAGGGACACCCATGGTGGTGGTGAGACACAGGGCTGTGGGCAGCCAAACCCTCCTGGCACCGCCATCTGTCACCCACCTCAGCTTCTCCAGGGTCCAGTAATGTGTTGCCCCGTTCTTCTGGTCCTGCACCTCCACAGCCACGATGGTGCGGGGGAACGGCCGCTTCTCCCGGTCCTTGGCAGCATCCGGAGGCAGCAGGTCGGGAGGGAGAGGGGAGTACAGCGTGTCCGTGAGGAGCACAAACTGGAACTGGACCTGGGGAGGGGCAGAGGGGCTGGTGAGACACCTGGAGGGCAGGAGGCTTCATGTGCTGCCTCTGGCGACCTCTCCTCAGCACCTGTGGGTGCTACAGCCAGGCAGGAAGGAGTCCAGGCACCCACCTTCTTTTTCAGCTCCACGCTGATGGCATTGGCTTCCTTGAGGAAGATAGCGTTGCCCCAGAGCAGGTCACGGAGGGAGGTGAACTGGTACCACTTCCACTTCCTAAAGGCCCAGAGGGCGAGCTCGAATTCCCGCTCTGTCCACTGCACTGTGGGGACATGGAGGGACAGTCACCCCACTACCAGGACATCGACCCACAGTTCACTCCTCATGCTCCCACAAAGCATCAAAACCTCCTGGCGGCTCCCAGCCCTCACCTTCATCCTCAGGTTCTTCCTCCTCCTCATTTGCCTCAGGGTAATACCTAGAATCCATCTGCTTCTGCAATGCCTCCAGTTTGCTCTCATAGTCCTGGGGGAAACAGGAAGAGAGGTGATGCAACCCACTGGTGTGACCTTCCTCCACGCTGCCACATCACACTCCTCTTCCCTGCAGGAACACAGCCTCCTCCCTCCTCTGGATCAGTGCTCGTGGTGACAACTCCAGGAACAACACATTTGCCCTTGTTTTTAGAACACAGACCCACCCCACACAAACATCTGCCAGGATTTCAGTCATGCCTGAGAAGGAGCCATGTCCCAGCCACCTACCAGCCTCTGCTGCTCCAGAAGGTAATTTGCCTCTTCCCTCTCCCTCCGGTACTGGTCCTCCAGTTCCTGGAGCCTACATGGAAGTGGGGAAGCAGAGGATGACCAAGCTGGAAGTGAACCCCCAACTCCCCAGCACCTCAGGCCGTGCTCTCACCGCTGCTCCATCTCCTGTTTCATGTCGATGCCTTGCTTCTCCAGCAGCTCTCTCTGGGCAAAGGCCCAGTCCACGGGCTCCGCGGGGGTCTCGGCGCACGGGGTCCGCTCGCGCTCCTGCCGAGCCTGCTCGGGGTGGTTGAAGCGGAACACGTGGCTCTTGCCCATGATGATACGGTTTCCTGCAGCCGTGGGCGCGGGGAAAGGCGTGGGGTTAATGTGGGACAAGTGCAGGGCCCCCATGGCAGGGAGGAAGGGGGGTTGGAGCAGCTCTGGCCTGCCAGGCCCGGGACCCACCTGAGCGCAGGATGCTGGGCTCTGTCACCTTTTTGCCATTCACGTAGGTGTCAGCACCTTCACAGGGCTCCAGGGTCACTATCACTGTGGAGACAGAGTGGAAGCAGAAGGATGAATCCTGCACGTGCTGCTCCCCTGCTCCAGCAGCCTCAGGAAGGGAGAGTCACCCCAGCCACATTTGGTACCCACCAGCAGCACCCACCCCATGGGCAGGTAACAGGATTCAGCCAACCTGGTGTTAATCAGAGCAGTCCCAAGGAATAAGGGCAGCTGGAGACTGCATGTGAGAGGAGACCAGAGCTTCCCCAGGCTCATCTCCCACAGCTCCTTCACACCCAGGTTCCTCCCATTTTGGGGGGTGGATTCTGTTCCACATCTTAAGAGGGGGAATGATCTACAGTCTGCTCAGCCATCCTGCCCTGATCTCCTCACCTTCCTTCCTTCCTTCCCACATGCCTTGTGTGAGCTCCCCTCCCAGCCAGGAGGGATGTAGCTCGTCTGGAAGCATGGAGTAGCCATGCAGTAAAGCCCAGCTAGTTTGAGGAGGGCAGGACATTCATCTGGGGGCAGGGGCTGAGGAGATGCAGAGGGATGGGTCCCCAGGGCAGTGAAGCCCCTCCAGACAAGCAGTACCTTCACCACCAGATTTGGTGTCACTGCGGAACAGGCAGTGCTCCTCTTTAATGAAGTGCCCGCTGAGAACGATGTCCTGCCTCTTCTCAGCATCTTCCCGGCCAACCCTGCGGGGGAAATCCAGCTCAGTCCTCCCTCAAAGCAGCTCCTCCTGAGTCTCCCCCCAGCCCCATCCTTGGAGCTGACAGGAGCAACCAACTCTTGGTGCACTGCAGGACCAAAATCTTGGGGATTTGCGCTTCGGGGATGCCCTGGGAACAGTGCCCAGCCTGGGGACAGCTGTCACCCCCCTGCCCACCTGGGGAAGTCAGACACTGAGATAGGGACAGTGCTGCCACCTCTCCATGGGACCTGGCCCTCACCTTGTTATCCCATCCTTGATGTAGTAGAGCAGACACTCGGACATGAGTGGATCCTCATTCAGGTTGACCAAGTGTGGTGTCTGGGAGGGACAAACAAGGAGCCATCCCTGAGTGCCCTGCCTGCCCGGGCACTGAGGGTGCTCTGCAGGAAGGAGGGCGCTCAGCAGCACTGCAGGCTGCCCCTGCACAGCCTCTCCTGCCCTCTGCATCTTCAGGGTGACACATCCAGACTTTTCCAGGGGACTGCACAGAGAGGCTGCCATGAGGATCCCTGCTTCCACAAGATTCCTTGCTCACTTCCTCACAGGGCTGAGTCCTAGCTACCCTTCCTCTGGCCTCCTTTGAAAATTCATGTTCCAAACAGGCCCAACACAAAGCCAAAACCTTCCCATGGGGAATCCCTGATATGACTCAGAATCCCCTGGGGCAGAACCCTTCTCACTTGTGCAATATTCTCTCTATATTCTCACTGTGAGAATATAATTCCATATTATAGAATCATGGAATGCTGTGGGTTGGAAGGGACATAAAACCACATCTTATTTCACCCCCTTTCCATGGATAGGGACATTGTCCAGTAGATCAGGTTGTTCCAAACCCCATCCAACCTGGCCTTGAACAATTCCAGGACAGGGGCACCCACAGCTTCTCTGGGTAACCTGTGCCAGGGCTTAATCACAACTCTCAGGGAAGAATTTCTTCCCAATACCTAATGTAAACCCTGCCCTCTGCCAGGTCAAAAAGGAAGTAAAAGTGCCCATTTTCCTCCACTGATTGTGCACCAGATGGTGCATCCAAAAAGAGCAGGTCCCAGAGGTTCATCCAAAAGCAGGGCAGACCTGAAGCCTGACCTGCAGGCTGAATTTCACTTTCTGGTTTTCTTCCTAACAGGTCCCTCACAGCCCTTTCCTGCTCTGGGTCACCAACCCCTTGTTCTTGATAGGAGGAAAATTTCTCCCCCAGCCAAAGGCCTCTCAGGCCAGAGCCAGCTTAGCTGCTGGGATTACACCTTCAGGGAACAGGGGCAGCCCCAGGAGTACCAGTGGGAGAAGTTCTGAGTGTACCAGACAGAATAGTGGCTGTAAGGAGCACCTTACCAGCCTGCTGAGACCCAGCATGCAGAGGGAACCCTCACCATGGTGCCACAAGCCTTGGCTGGCAGCAGAAACTCACTGCAAACAGGGCAGCAGAGCTGGAAGTCAAGGGAAAGGTGGGCTCTTCTCCATGGTGGCTGGAAGAAGTTGGCTGCAACATTTAACCTCTGGCCCCACTGGATAGACATAAAGCCCTGGGGGGCTTGAGACCTCCTTCACTTGCAGTTTTTGTCCAGATTTGTAAAGCTGGTGGTGACCTTCCACTGAGCTCCTGGAGCTGTAACCACCCCAGCCATGGCACACAGCAGGACAGCAAAGTGCAGTGCCCATAACAAAATGGATTTGCACACTATCAACACTAACTTTCCTCACCAGCCACTGGAGAAGTCAGAAGAGTTTCCACCTGCCAGATAGCTGAAGAGCAGGGAGGCACCAAGACCACCACAGCAATGCCCCACCTCCGAGACCAACCTGCTTTGGGGAATAAACCCCCACGCTTCCTACCCAAAGGTCTGGACTCCTAACAGGCAGCAGCTGGGACAAGAAACAAAGACAACAGTGCACAAGTTTATCCTAAAAGTCAGATTGGCCACGTAAGAGGAAGGCTGTGAAGTCTTTATCACCACCTGAGCTGGGGACACACACACTTAAGAGGTTTGGCCAAGTCAAATGCTACAAGCAATAAAGAGATGGAATATTTGCCCACCCACATTTCTTAGCAATGACTCGCTGGCTTCAGGGGCAGCAATTTGAAATATCTGAAAGTATGAATTTTTATGAGTTAACACTGGAGTTCAAGAGAGTGATCATCAGCAAATCCCCTCATGCAGGGGGCCAGCATGCCAGCAGTGGGGGTGGACATTTATCCACGTATTTGTACCCATGTTTGTGCCCAGCAGGCTCAATGCTGGGATTTCCCCCACAGGTTTCAGAGCCAAGAAAAGGCTAGTGAAGGATATGGGACTGGCCAGCTGTGACAGAGTGGATCAGAAGGGAGCTGCAGGGGTACAAACCAGTCCCCAGGAAGAAGAGAATAGGATGATCCTACCTTTTTAGGAGAAAATACACCCAAGGTGCCTCCATCCTCCCTCATGGCCACCCCCATTTCGGCCAGCAACGCTTCCCTGAAGGAGCAAGAGAAAGAAGTGCCTGTCAGAACTCCATGCACCTCTAGGATGGAAGCCCTTGGTTTGTCCCATGGATTGCAATGCAGGGCTTGCCACAGCTCTCATCACAGTCCAGGTGGGTTTTTCAGAGCAGCCCACCTCTGTGCAGGCTGACATGGTGGGTACTGGGGTCCCCAGGGGCAACCCAGGGTCCAGCTGGACATCCAAACTGTTTGGCTGTCCCAGGAACCCAACTGCTCTAACAAAGTGCCCAAGGAATGCCACTTGTGCCCTGCCATCCTGCCCCAGTCCACCGGCCCACCCACCTCTCCATCCGTATCGCTTCTGTCCTGCGCAGCTTCTCCTCCCACGTCTCGTTCAGCTCTGCAATGATCTTCTCTGTCTCCTGCCAGGGGGGTTAAACAGGGCTTGGGGACACCATCCTGGGGCAGCACTCCTGGCCATTCTGCACAGTGTGCTCCAGTGGGACACCAGTCCCAGTTTCAGCAGCATTTCACCCCCATCTTTCCATCAGTCCCACCTTCAAAGAGTGAGGCACAGACACCACCCTCTCCATTGCCTTGCTGCCAGCCCACTGCTGCACCATGCAGGACCAGGAGCACTGTGCCCATCCCAAGCCCAAAGCACCTGTCCCACATGTCCAAGGCAGCACCAGAAGGACCCTACAACACCCAAACCCTCAGGGTGGGCGAGCTCTAGGTCTGTCCACTCTGCAAGAGCACATCTGAGTATCGCTTCCATGAGGACCACCCTTCATGGGGCTCCAGAAAACACTGAGCCCCCTCTGCAAGCTGGAGGGCAGGGGGAAGGAAAGAGGGAAGGAAAGGGAAAGGAAGTTCCAGAAAGGGAAAGGGAAAGGGAAAGGGAAAGGGAAAGGGAAAGGGAAAGGGAAAGGGAAAGGGAAAGGGAAAGGGAAAGGGAAAGGAAAGGTGTTGAAGATTGCAATGCAAGTTGTTTTCCATTACCATCTGTATGGCAGATTACCTTTGGCAAGCGGGCAGTTTGCCTTATCTCTCTCTTTGAGTGACCACATTCACACCTCCCTCGGGAGGGGACATTGCTGATAACAGCTATTGAATGTCACTGCATGGCTGATAAGAACTACAGCATCCCATTGGGAGATGTGAGCCCAGAGGGAGGAGCCAAGCATTGCTACCCAGATATATATAGTCCAGGGGTTTTTGAGACACCAGCACGGCTTCTCCACGGAATTCCCATGAGGAACAGCAGCTGTCTTCTTCTTCCACGGGATCTTCAGAGGCAGAATCCATCCTTCTCTACAGGACCCCCTTACTCCAGCAAAACCAGCCCTGACACTGCAGGAGGGCTGCAGCCGCATTTCCAATTGGACTGCCACCAACACCCTGACCCACAGGGTGTCAGGCTGGGTTCTGACTCTGTCAGTGTTGTTCCAGTCTACTGCATTGTTTATTTTATCCTTTTTTTCCTTTCCCTATTAAAGAACTGTTATTTCCTGCTCCCATATTTTTGCCTGAGAGCCCCTTAATTTAAAATTTATAGCAGTTCAGAGGGGTGGGGAGGATTTACATTCTCCATTTCAGGGGAGGCTCCTGCCTTCCTTAGCAGCCTCCTGTCTTTCCAAACCAAGACAAAAGGAAAGGAAAGGCAAGGCAGCAGCCTCTTACCTTGAGCCTCTCAATTGCCTCTTCGCTGCCCGGAGCAAACATGATGCGCTCGTGGAGGCTGGCGACCGAGGCAGCACGGCTGGACAGGGCAGAGAGGGAGGAAGAGGGGCTGATGCCAGCGATGGCGTTGGTCACTGTGGAGAGATTGTCATGGCGCTGGCTCAGCTCTGCCCCTCCAGCATCATTATTGTTCTCAAGGTCGGACACATCTACGGGCGCGGAAGGAGGGGTGGGCCGGGGAAAGACACACAGACAGGGTGACAGAGAGAGACAGAGACAAGAAAAGCTGTTGGGAAAAAAAAAAGAGTGGCCGGTGCGTCGAGAAAAAAGCCGGGAATTACAGGAAAAGGCACAGGCAAGAGCAGAGCAGCACAGACAGCAACAGGGCAGGGCAGGCACTCTCTTCCCCTCAGGGAACAGGGCTGTTGGCTGAGGCAGATGCTGCAAGCAGCCATCCTGGGCTCCCAGGGACACTTTTGTGCAACCTCAGATCCTGCATCCATCAGGTCTGGGATCAAATGTCCTCCCCAAGTATGTGCCACTGCCTCTGGCATTCTCTCCATCTCTCACAGCCTGTGTGATTTTCCCTGCCCAGATGCCCCAGATTAGGCAGATCAGGGAGCAGAGAATGAGAAGGGAAGGGGATGAGAGGGGGTGGCCTTCTGCCCTACAAAGGGTCAGGTAGACAGGGCAGGAGAAGCATCAGGATTCCCTCACAGGGTCTGCTCAAAGGAAGCCCGTGGCCTGCTGGAGCAGCACCTTGGCCAGGCAGCCAGAGAATGAAGCCAGGACTACAGGCAGGGGGGCTTGCCAGCTTGCAAGCTGTGGTGGCTTAGGACCAGGTGTGGGAGATGCTCCTCCAGCCCTGAGGAGTTACTGGTTCTCAGAGCAGTGTGCAAGAGGCAGGCAGGGCACAGGTCAGCAGGTGCAGGATTATTCACCCATCTCCATTAGCCCACACCCAGGGAAGCTGAGCCAGGAGGGCACAAGCAGGCCCCTGGCTCCTCAGCAGGCTCACCATAGCCTGGCTGCACTGCCTGACCTGGGGTGGGACAGGGCCCAGTGCTTATCCATGGGCCAAAGCCTCCTGGCCACCACCACCCACCAATCCATCAGTAGAGCACCATTCCATCCCACCCGAGGCCGTGCCAGGCTCCAGCCCCAGTGAGACACCAGCAGCAGCAGAGCAGCAGCAGCAGCGACAGGAAACATCACAACAGCATGAAGAGGAGTCCCCGTGTGGCCTGGGCCCTTGGCATGGCCAGGTGGGAGGACACTGGTCCCTTCAGCACTAGCCCAAGCCCAGGTGCTAGCTGCCACTCTGGCACCATGCCCTGTGCCAGCTCCCTGAGGATGGGCAGCCTGCAGGCACACAGCACCCCAGCAGCAGGGGCTGGCTGCAGGAGCCCTCCCCATGCTGCACGGGTGCCCCTGGGCACAGCCCAGATCTCCAAAAAGCTGTGAAGCAACAGAGAGTACCAGTGATGGGGAATACACACATTTGGATCCTCCCGCAGCAGGGTGGGCTAAGAGAGAAAGAGAGGGCAGGGAGGGGGGTAAGACAGAGAGAACAGAAGAGAGAACAGAACAAGGGGGGGCTCATCTCAGTAGGGTATCAGACAGCACAGGGAGGGGAGCCCATGGGCACGTGCAGCCCCAGTAACACCTTCCTGGCACCTCTGCTGGGTGCTGGATGCTGAAGATGGTGGGTGGAAGGGAAGAAGGGAAGGTTTGCTGGGCAGAAAGCAGCTCCCCTGCCACAGGAGGGGCTGGGGGCTCTGCCCATGCGTGCAGGGGCTCACCAGGGGCAGCAGTGGTGCTGCTGTGGGGCAGGGCAGCAGGGTGCAGGGAGGCTGTGGGGACATCAGCCCATCTCTGCCTGGAGCCAGTGGCAGGGAGCACCCCTGGTACCTACTGTCAATGATGTCCCCGAGGCCCTGGGCGTAGAGCAGGTCACGCAGACGAGCCACCTCATCCTTCAGCTCCCTGATGAGCTTGTTGTTGGGGTCCTCATTGATGACAGCATTGCAGCGGATCTGCTTGGCACGGTCAGCGTACCTAGGGAACAGGGGCAGGGTCCTGAGCAACACTGAGAACAGGGGCAGGGTCTTGAACAGCACTGAGAACAGGGCCAGGGTCTTGAACAATGCAAGAACAGGAGCAGGGTCTTGAACAGCACTGAGAACAGGGGCAGGGTCTTGAACAACACTGAGAACAGGGGCAGGGTCTTGAGCAACACAAAAACAGGGGCAGGGTCTTGAACAACACAAGAACAGAGGCAAAACCCCAGCTGCTGGACAAGCAAGAGTGCTGCAGAGCCCCTCCAGCAAGGAGGATCCCAGTGCCGGGACAATCCTTTGGGCTTTTGTCTGGGGTTGCAGGCTCCCTCCAGAGCACACCCCCAGGGAGGGACACCACAGAGCTGGGGAGAGCATGTGGCAGTGCCTGTGCCTCAGCCTCCCCTGTTCCTGCTCACTGCAGGGAGAACAAGGGCACTTCTTCCTACCTGAGGGTGCTGAGGGTCTCATCGTAGTTGATGTCAGCAGGACTGAGAGCAGCCACCATGGCAGTTCTGGAGTTGCCTCCTGCCCAGTAAGACAGAGGCATGAGGGAGATGCTGGTCCCTGTGCCCCCTGCCATGCCCTGCCTGGCAGCCTTTGGCAGAGAACACCCCCCAGCTGTGCTCACCCAGGTTCTCCCGCAGCAGCCAGGTCAGCACCGAGTCTCGGTAGGGGATGAAATCTGTCTTCTTCTTCTTTTTGTTCTGGGAGAGCAAAGGGAAGGGCTGTCAAGATGCCTGCTCTCCTCAAAGGGAAGGTGACAGCTGGTCCCCAGCCATGGGGACTTGGAGCAGGATGGAAACCTTGGGCATCTTTGCCCAGGTCCACAGGTCCTGCCTGTGAAATGCCCTGAGCTGGGAGGGTAGCTTAAGGCTGGCTACTGAGAGCCCCAGAGGGAGGAGGAGGAATGACGAGAAGAATGTGCCTGAACTCGAGCTGTTCTCACTCCCAAACCACCCTGCAACCCACTCCCACCCACTCCCACCCACTCCCACTGTGCTCAAAACCAACGCCCCCCTCCCCATCCAGCCTGGGCACCCACCTTGTTGGGCCCTGAATCCTGCAAAGGAAATGGAGACACTGTTTAGGGGAGCTGCTTTTTTCCTTGGCACCCACCACAGATCCCTGGCCCTCAAACAGAGAGTGCCACAGGTCCCCATGCAGATGGCATCTCCAGCAGCCCAGCTTGTTCCAGCTGCAGGGACAGCTTGGAATGTGTCTGCCCACCCCTTGGAGCTGGGATGCTCCATCCCATGGAGCTGGGATGCTCCATCCCTCAAAGCTGAGCCCATCCCATGGAGCTGGGATGCTCCATCCCTCAAAGCTGAGCCCATCCCATGGAGCTGGGATGCTCCATCCCATGGAGCTGGGATGCTCCATCCCATGGAGCTGGGATGCTCCATCCCGTGGAGCTGGGATGCTCCATCCCTCAAAGCTGAGCCCAGCCCTGCTGGCCCAAGCCCAATTCCCCCCAGTGCCAATGTTTGTCTTCTCTCCAGCTACCTACCATTTCTGCCAGGGCAGAGATGACTTTCCCCAGAGTGGTCAAGGACTTGTTGATGTTTGCTCCTTCCTGGTTAGAAGAGGAAAATGCTCAAGGCCCTATTTCAGAGCCACATTAAAGCCCAGGAGAAAATGAGGAATATCCAGCATGGTGTGGACAAAGAGCAGCTGGTCCTGATGGGTAACCAGCACCCCCCAGCTGGGACTCATGGTGAAACTGGCACTGGGCAGCTTTCAAACACAATCCCATCAAGGATTTTGGCAGTGCAGTGTGCAAAGAACCAGGCAAGGAGATGTTTTGGGAATGAGGGAGGAGGCCATGGTGTCCCACCAGCAGAAGGGGACCTCAGGTCAGCTCTCACCTTTAGCCTTGTGCCCTTGGCACCTGTAGAATCAGCTCTCTCACTCCCAGCCAGGTCCACCAAGCTGATTTTGCTGACCTGCAGGCAGAGGGGAGGCTGTCAGCCCTGTGGGCACAGCAAACCCAGCACGAAGCCAAAACCCCTTGCAGGATGGCACTGCTCTGAGGGCAGCAGTGGCTCTGCAGGGTCATCCTTGCAGGAACTGCTCAGGAGCAGGGCTAATACCCTTGCAGGCAGGGCTGAAGGGCACCAGCTGCCAAATATCCTGTGCAGGGGCCAGTCCCTGAAGGGACCACGAGCCTAAAATGTGCCTGGCACTCATCTCCCTCCTGCTCCAACCCTCCACCAGGCTGCACCACCATGCCCCAAGTGCTGATGAAAGAGCACAAAAGTCCTTCCTGGACCCATGAGGGCTCCCCTGAGTCCCCCAGCCCTGCTCTTGCCTTCTCAGTGGTGATGTCTGTCTCGGCGTCGTGCCGCTTCTGCGTGAAGATGATGTTGAACACGGCGTGGGAGCGGCTGCTGGTCTCATTCATGTTGGTGGCAGCCACTGTGCTGCAGGGAGAGCAGGACAGGGAGCTGTGACACTCTGTGAGGGACACTGGAGTGATGGGGCCAGGGCCAGGACAGGGTACATGGTGGGAAGGCAAGAATAGAGGACAAGAGAGGGCTCTGAGAGAAGATGTGCACAAGTTCAAGATTTTCCCTGCTGTCTCCAGTGCCCTTGGAAAGCAGGAGGAAAGTGAGGTGAAAGCAAGTGGGGGTTCCTTCAGCGAGGAAGGGGTTGCCACTTCCAGGGCAGCTGGACTGGCAAAGTCAGGGAGTGAAGCAGGACCTTCTAGAAGTGACTGCAACTTCCCAAACCCTGCCCATCTCCTGCCCTTCTCCAACTCACCGGGCCTTGTTCCCAGAGTCCATGAGGTCCTGGATATCATTGTAGGAGGTCACAGCCAGCTTGGAAAGGTCCTCAACATATGGACCCATCAGGGGATGCTCCCTCACCCGCAGGTTGCCCTTGTTCTTGGGGTTCAGCAGGTCCCTCACACGTTCACAGTAGATCTCCATGTAGCTCACCTAGAGCAGAGGGCACGGGGCAGAGCTAGCAGGATGGCCCCAAAGAGGGCTCTGCACACTGGCACAACCTGTGGAGCCAGCTGGGAGGCCAGAAGGGGCTGGGCAGGCAGAGGGAGGGGTGCCTACCTCCACAGAGTAGGACATGTTGTCATTGGTGGTGTCATTGATGCGGGAGAAGAGATCCTCACACAGCTGTGGACACAAGAGCCAGGCTCAGCCCCAGTGCGCCTGCCTGGGGGGCCCAGACACAGGGGTTTCTACCTTTTCACCCCAAAAACCAGCCAGTGAGTGCTGGGATAGCTCCTGGGGAGCTGGCAGAGTCCCCCCATGCTGACATGGACAATCAGCATCCCCAGAGCCCCAATGTGGTGTCATTGATGGAGGAGAAGAGGTCCTCGCACAGCTGTGGACACAAGAGTGCCCAGACACAGGGGTTTCTACCTTTTCACCCCAAAAAACAGCCAGTGAGTGCTGGAACAGCTCCTGGGGAGGTGGCAGAGCCCCCCCCCCCCAAAGCTGACATGGACAATCAGCATCCCCAGAGCCCCACCATGTCCCCCCAGGCCAGCACATGGCAGCTCTTGGGCCACTGTTGCTCACATCCACTGGCCTTGTGTGGCCAGACCATAGTCCTTCCAGCCCTGGAGAGCCTGGATGAGCCTCCTTGACCCCCTCCTGGTGGAGCCATGCCAGCTCACTGTCACAGCAGTGCTACATTGGACCTTGGCAAAGCCTCACCCCCGCCCTGCTGCCCTCTTTCCTCCCAGCTCTGCTTTTCCTTTGGGCACCCCTTTGGGAATGGGGAGGATAGGCAGTTTTCCCCAGGCATACCTGTGGGATGATGCCTTGCTGGTCCTTCTCCTGCTTGCCCATCATGGTGTAGGATTTCCCAGCTCCTGTCTGCCCGTAGGCGAAGATGCAGACGTTGTAGCCTTCAAAGGCATGCTGCAGCATCTCCTCGCCAATGTCCCGGTACACTTGCTTCTGGGAGGCATAGTTGATGTCTGCAGGCTGCACAGAGGAGGGGGACATGGAGGAATTGGGCAAGGAGGCCCTCCTGCCTCTCCCCAGCCCAGCCTTCCAGGCGGGCTCAGCCCTCCCAGTGCTTACCGTGGTGTGGGACCAGTAGGAATAGTCAAAGCTGAAGCTTTTTGGTGTCTCTTTGGGCTGTTTTGGGTTCAGGATAGCTAGGGACAAACAGATGGAACATGAGGCCACCAGCCACCCCTGGTAGCCCTGCCCCATGCCCCTCTGCCCCCCACCATGTGGGAGGGATGAAGGGTGATGGGTTTCGGTCCAAAACAGTCCTGGAAGGCTGTCTCAGACATCTTTTCATGTAAAATCCTTCTCTTAGGACTTTTCTTCTTGAGAAGCTGAGAGGCCTCAGGGACAAAATGTAACCAATGGTTATCTGCTGCTGTGGAATGCAACAGGCAGGTCTGTGATTGGTTTCATGTGGTTGTTTCTAATTAATGGCCAATCACAGCCCAGCTGGCTTGGACAAAGTGTCCAAGCCACAAACTTTTGTTATTCATTCTTTTCTATTCTTAGCTTAGCTAGCTTTCTGAGATGAAACCTTTTCTTCTATTCTTTTAGTATAGTTTTAATGTAATATATATAATAAAATAATAAATCAAGCCTTCTGAAATATGGAGTCAAATCTCATCTCTTCCCTCATCTGAAAACCCCTGTGAACACGGTCACAGAAGGCGGACTGGGAATCTTCCAGCTCTGCAGGTGGGTCCAGAACCCCCAGACCCCACCTGTGAAAGCAGAGGAGGTGGATGCCATGGCCAGCAGAGCCCAGGGAACAGGGCAGAGCCTGGCCCAACCCTCCTGCTGGACACAGAGAGGGGGACATGACTCCTTCCCCCAGGGTCCCTCCTGCTGTGGCACCTGCCCATGGGAGCCCAGCACGGCACAGGAGTGCTGCTGACATCTTTTTATGAAAATCCTTTCCTTGGGTTTTTTTTCCTCCTGAGAAGCTGAGAGGCCTCAGGGACAAAATGTAACCAATGGTTATCTGCTGCTGTGGAATGCAACAGGTGCATCTGGGATTGGTCTCATGGGGATGTTTGGAATTAATGGCCAATCACAGCTCAACTGGCTTGGACAGAGAGTCCGAGCCACAAGCCTTTGTTATCATTCTTTCCTTTCTATTCTTAGCCAGCCTTCTGATGAGAACTTTTTCTTCTATTCTTTTAGTATAGTTTTAATATAATATATAGCATAAAATAATAAATCAAGCCTTCTGAAACATGGAGTCACCATTCTCATCTCTTCCCTCATTCGAAAACCCCTGTGAACTCACGGTCACACAGGAGGGTCACAGCCTTCCTCTCCCCAGAGCCCCCATGGTGGGGTGGGAGCAGCTGCAGCCCTGCCAGGGCTCCCCCAGAGCCCCTCTGGCTCCTTCCCCTGCAGGTGCCCAGCCCCAGCAGTGATTAATGCCTCGTGTCACACCAGCAGCGGAAACAAGAGTCTGCTTTTGTCATCCCCTGATGAAAAGGACGTTGCTATGGAAATTGGAGACTGCATCACTGCTCTTCCTCATGCCATGGGTGTTTTTTTTTTCCCTCCTGTAGAGCATTTACCATGTGGTTTTATTTCTGAAACAACAGATGCATCAGAAGCAGCCCAGACCAGCGGGCAATCACGAGGTTCAGCCACCAGCCATGTTAGGTGACACTGAAGTGACATTGAGGCCTGCACAGCACAGCTCCTGTGCCCCCTGCCCCAGCTGCTCCCTGCCACCACCAAGGATGGAGAAACCACCAACCCTGAACTTTCTCCAGCCCAGCCTGCTCTGCCCTTCAGGCAGCCAGGGCTCAAACCACTCCTGATTCCAGCTGGGCATTCCTGGGCAGCCCCAGGCATGGGGCAGCTCACTGCTGGGATCTCTGGTGGCCAGATGTGCTTCCAGATGTGCAGTGTCACGCACAGACATGCTTTCTGCTCTGAATCCCTCCTCCAACACCACAATGGATACACCTTCCACTCCCGTGGGAAGGGTCCCCCCCTTGTGACCTGAGAACAGCCCAGCACAGCAGCAGCAGACTGGGGAAGGGGGGTCAGCATCCAGCCCCAGCCACAAAACCACAGCGTGGTGCTGCTGAGATGCTCCTTGGCATGGACAGAAGCCCAGCTCTGGCACCAAAGAGGGGCTGGCACGGGCTCCCTGCCTGCCCACCTGCTGCAGGCAGCCCGGCCCCTCTGCTCTGGGCACCTGCTGCATCCCAGGCAGGCTGAATACCAGGAGAAAGGGCTGGGAGGGAACAACTGGGAATCGTGCAGCAGCAGGCAGGGAGGATGTGGAGGCCCCTGGAAGAGCAGGGCTTTGTGGGCAGCATGTTCCTGACCCCTGCCCATGCCTGGATGTGGTGCTGAGAGCATTGTGAAGAGAAGCAGGAGGAGAGGTTGTGCAAGAAGTGGGATGGAGCATCTCTGGTGGCTCCTGGTGCTCAGCCTGGCAGCTCCACCAGGTCACCAGGCCTGGATCTGCCCTGCAGAGGTGGCACTGACCGAGCAAACAGGAGCAAAGATGAGTTGTGGAGCAGGGATGGGACTGCACAAGGAGCCTGTTCTGCATCCCAGTGCCAGCCCATGCTGGGCACAGGGCAGGGGAGCAGCCGGGGATGGCACCACGTGGCTCCAGGCACCCCAGCTGCAGCTCCCAGCTGGCATGGGACACCAGAGACTGGGACACAGGGGAGCATCCCAAGGGCAGGCATCTCCTGTCCTGAGCTGAAACACTCTTGCCATGCCGCTGCCATTCCCATTTTTTTGCCTGCAGGCAGATGGATGCTGCTGGTGGAGTTTTTCCTTTCCTATAGGACTTGTGCAAAGCTGCTCCAAAAAATTCATGCTCTGGGCCATTGGGATTGAAAAGGCAAGGAGGGGTGTGGAGGTGAAGACAAACATAGAAACAAGGAGGCAGGAGGGAGGAAAACTTCTGGAGCTGTCCCTCACCTTGCCCTGAAGAGCCACAGCAGGAGTGGGCAGGCACAAAGCAGGAGAAAGCCCAGAACCCACCTCAGAGAAAATAATCACCAGGGTTTAAAGGCAGCAGAGGCACAGCTCCAGCCAGAGAACACGACTGGGATCAAAGCCAGGGGTGGGAGCCATCAGGAGAGGGGCCAGGAGTGCTGGTGCCAGGGATGGTGCCCACAGGGTGCAGGACACCACAGGAACAGAGCAGCAGGGCTGGTGGGCAGCTGGAAGTTTGCAGGTGAAAGGACAGCAGAGAAAGGCTGAGATCCCTTCCCTCCCTGGGCCCCTCTGCCTCC